>NW_005354055.1:323959-380006 GCF_000412655.1 Myotis brandtii | reverse complement strand
ATATATATTAACCAAAATGAAAAAAAACTCAGTGGACCATTTAACAGTAGGATGAACAGAGATGAAGAGAGAATTTGTGAACTGGAAGATAAGAAATTATCGATAAAGGGGCAGCATAGTTCTTCTGTAAAGAGCCAGAGTAAATATTGCAGGCTTGTAGGCCACATAATATCTATCACAACTACACTACCACAGACAATATATAAACAAAGGGGGGTAGCTGTGTTCTAATAGAACTTTGCTTACAAAAGCAAGCAGTGGGACAGATTTGGTTCACAGGTAGTAGTTTCCCAACCCCTGGTCTAAAATGAAGCACAGAAAAGAGAAACGTATGCAATAAGGAATAAATGCTAAGAAAAAAGAAAGATTGAAGTAGGCCAGTCAGAGAAAGACAAGTGCCATATGATTTCACTTATATGTGGAAATCTAATGAACAAAAGAAACTAACAAAATAGAAACAGACTCATAGAGACCAAAAACAGACTGTCAGTTGTCAGAGGGGAGGAGGTTGGGGGCTGGGTGTAAAAGATAAAGGGATGAAGTAAAAAACAAAACAAACACCTCATACATAGACAGACAACAGTATGGTGAACACCAGAGGGAAAGGGGTGGGGGGAGTAGAAAAGGTGAAGGGTGCATGAATGGTGATGGAAGCAGACTTGACAAGGACAACATTGTGGTGGATTACCACAGAGAAAAGGGGTTGGGGGAGGGGGCATTGAAGAGGGTAATGGGGGAATAAATGGTGATGGGAAGAGACTTGACCTGGGGTAGTGAACACACAATACAATATACAGATGATGTATTATAGAATACAAGATTAAAATAGAAAATTAAATACAGGGCCTTGTATACCTGAAACCTATATAATTTTATTAACCAATGTCACCCTAATAGATTCAATAAAAATAAAATAAAATAAAAATGAAACAAGAAAGATAGAAGGTCTGACGTGTTTAACTAGAGTTCCTACAAGAAAGTGGGGAGACAATGGGGCAGAAGTGATATTTGAAGACATGACAAAATTTTCTAGAACTGATGAAAGATATTGATTTGCTGATTGGCAGAACCCAATAAATCTCATGTAGAATAAATAAAAGAAAATCACACCTAGATACCATTGTGAAACTGAAGACCATCAAAGACACACAAAAAAATCTAACGTGCAGGCAATAAAGACAAACAAACATTACACACTCCTAGGGACTCCCAGTTAGTATACTAGGATGCAAGTGGGGGCCCCTGGAATTGTGTAAGGTGAAAGCCTTGATTAAGCTGATAGCTGATTTCCTAACAGCAATAAAGGATGCCAGAAAGCACTGGGGTGATAAGCACCTACTTTGAAGTATGAGAGCACTGGGGACAGTGCTATAGGGCTGATTGGGGACCAATCTAGGATTTGGTAGGGGAGTGGGGATCAAGGCTTACATAATTTGGGACCTTCTTTATAAAAAGCAAGGTCTTGCTCAAATGAGAAACCCTAAAGTTTGAGCTTTCTATTGAGTTCATGGTAATTCCACCTCTGTGGGTGCAGCATGTTCTCTTCCCGTGTCCCAGCTCTCCTTCCTCCAGCATCAGTCTTCCCCAACATGGGCAGCAGAATATCATGTTCACCCTGGGCTCCCCTATTGCCCATCCTTGTTCAGAGATCTTCTGAGCCAAACTAGATGGAACTCTTAATCCTGGTCTCCATCACATTGCAGGGTTCTACAAGTCAGTGGAGTTCAGAAGCTCTGAGCAACTATATAAAGCATTAGTAAACAGACAGGTATATTTACATTAGGTTTGTGCATATCTATGCACTTCATTTGATTTAGCTTGAGCTCTTTTCCTACTTCTGCATTTCCACTGCCTTCTGCCCTGATCCAGACTTATCTCACCACCCTCATTCTAGGTTATACACTGTTGACAAAACTTATCTTTCATAAACCTAGTCTCTACAACAGTTTTTCTCAACCACCAGCCAGTGGGTACTAGTATAGTCAGGGGACAAAGCAACAAATCTTGACCGCTGTAAACTTCTCCCTCTGGTTCAAAAATGGGGCAATACCTGAGGCATCTTCCTTGTTTCTCCATGGGCTATAACCCCCCGTGACCAGCATTGTACTGGGACCCCCAGATGACGGTATGCTTCCCAGAGGATCCACACCTTTGCTGCTTTTGCTGCCACCGCCACCACTGCCTTCAGGCAAACCACACTCAATGGGGCCCCCAGAGGGAGCTGCAAGGAGACACAAGTCTGCACCCCAGAAAGGCCCAGACAGCTCACCCCATGCTGTCTACTTCAGAATTGACTCATGAGTGCAGCCTGGCCACCCACTAACAAGCAGACACCTGCCCTGTGCAGCTCAAAGAAGTGGCCCTTTTTCATCCCATGTCTAGCGCTTTTGCTGCACCTGTTTTCTTTCCTTCTCTCACACAGCTATGGGACCCTGTGGACTTGGGGGGCCAGGTGCAGCAGTCGCCCCTGCTTCCTGTGGTCTCCTAAGTTTAGTCTCCCATTCCAATCCTCCTACCTGAGAACCCAAGGCCTTCCCTTTCTCTAGAAAGAGTGAAGACTCTCCTTATGAACCAATCTGCATGGGTCCCTACAGTCCAAGAAATAACTTCTGCAAGATCATCCAGATATCCTGGACATTTGAAAGAAAATTCCTCCTGGATTGGTTAATGCTATTCATCTGTTATATAATACCTTTATTCAAGAACCCGCAAGCAGTTCTTGTTTTCAAAAACAAGCTCCTCTGACTAACTTTAAAGACCCTTTACTCTGACTGCACCCTCCCTTCCACCCTGCCTCCCAGAACCCCCCAGTCAGAACTGGCTGCTCACCACTCTCTTCTTAAACCTCTGTCTCCTTCTTACTTTCTTATGTGTTTCCCTCCACCTCATCTCCCCTTAGCCAAACCCTTTTCATCCACTGCAAAGCCTTTTTAATCCTCAGGAGTCCCCTGACTTGGATTCCTCAAGTCCACCTGGAACTTGCCTTTATTCCTGGAGCATTATTGTAAAATATGTTACTGTAGTTCTCAACCCTGAATGGAGTACTTTTTAAAATGTGCTTGCCTGAGCCCCCACTCCTGAGGATCCTTATTCTAGAGGCTTCTGGAGCTTTTGAAAGCTCCCTGCGTGTTTCTGATGTGCAGCCAAGAATGAGAAACACTGCTTTAGAAACGTGCTATCTTATGATTTTATATAATTGCCTTTTATGTCTAAACCTTGTTTCCCCAAATAGACTGTAAATTGATCAAATACAGAAGCTATAGCTGTAATTTTTCTGTGCCCTCTACATAGTCTTGTCTACCAGGCATACGTAGGTGCTCAGTGATGACTAAATGATGGACTGATTGATTCAGCATGGTGTTGGATAACAAGCTCTGGGATAGGAAAGAGGAAACCTGAGATCTGTTCCTGACTCTGTAACTAGCCAGCCAGTATCCTCTCTGGATTTCCTCTTGCCTATTTGTAAAATGAGGGTGCTAATTGGGTTTGCAAACTCCTGGGAGCTCAAAGGAAACAGTAGAAGCTCATGAGTTATTTTCACTATTTCAAAAAGCCGTTGAAAGTTATACAGTTCATATCAATCTGCAGATTCGTAATCTATCAAAAATGTATTAATGAATGACAATGAGGAGAAACAAAAAAGGAATCTTTAGTTGTGAAAAAGTTTTAAAGTACTTTGAAAATTATAGGATTCCATTTGCTTCATATTTATGATCCAGATCCCCTGGGAGAGATAGTAGAACAGAGCAAAGTAAGAAATTTGGAGTTAGATTAACTTGGATTCAAATCCCAACCCCACGACCTAGTAGCTGTGTTAACTTGAGTAAGTTCTTCTCCTCTCTAAGCCATTCCTTCATCTGAAAAATGGATTTACTGATAGTAGCTATTGCACAGAGTTGTTATAAGGCTACATAAATCAATACCTTTAATGCATTGTCTGGCACATAGCAAGTGCTCAATAAATGTTACCTGAAGTATAGTATTAGTCTTCTCAGGTTGCCATAAAAATATCATACACTGTACACATATACAATGGAATATAACTTGGCCATAAAAAGAATGAAATCGTACCGTGTGTGACAGCATGAATGGCCCTAGAGGGTTTTCTACTAAGTGAAATAAGTCAGACAGAGAAAGACAAATGCCATATAATTCCACTTATATGTGGAGTATAAAGAGCAAAATAAATGAACAAACAAAATAGAAACAGACTCATAGACACAGAGAACAGACTGATGATTGCCAGAGGAGGAGTGGTGGTTGGGAGGCTGGGTGAAAAAGGTTCAGGGATTAAGAACTACAAATTGGTAGGTACAAAATAGTCATGGGGAATATAGTCAATAATATTGTAGTAACTATGTATGGTGCCAGGTGGGTACTTAAATATCAGGGGACCACTTTGAAAAATATATAATTATCTAACCACTATGCTGTACACCTAGCACTAATACAAAATAATATTTAATATACACTGCAATTGAAAAATAAAAATTTTTTAAAAAGCACAGACTAGCTTAACAACAGACATTGATTTGCTCACAGTTCTGGAAGCTGGAAGTCCAAGATCAAGGTTCTGACAAATTCAGTTCCTGAAGAGAGTTGTCTTCCTGGCCTGTAGATAACTGCCTTGCTGTCTTCTTCCTGTAGTGCACGTGGCTTTTCGTGTGTGTGTGTGTGTCTCCTCTGGTGTCTCCTCCTATAAAGATACTAATATAAGGATACTAATTCTATTGGATCAGGGCCCCCTTACGACCTCATTTAACCTTAATTACTTCTGTAGAGGTAGGCCCCTATCTCCAAATATAGCCACACTGGAGGTGAGGGCCTAAACATATGAATTTATTGGGGAAGGGGGGACACAAACATTCACTCCATAACACCTGAGATGAGAGAGGCACTCAGACCTAATATCAAGGAGAGAAAAGGTAGTTAAAGTCACAAGAAATATATCTCTAAAGAAATGGTCTGTCTCCTTGGCTGGGAGGTTTATAACAGGTTTGGAAATGACCCTTCAGCTCAGAACACATGGCCAGTGTGTCTAACAGTAGTCACTACGGTGCAGCCTGCATCGTGGAACAAGGAACTGGGGAGGCGGCGGGAGCACAGCCTTCCCAGGACCAGTCTTTTCCCGCCTCTGTGGATATTTATATCACCCAGATGATGGGGTAAAGTGCTGATTTCCAGGCCCCACCACCAGAGATTCTGAGTAGGTCAGGAAACTGTAACTGTATTTCTGCATTTTTTAAAAATATATATGTTTTTACTGATTTTTAGAGAGAGAGGAAGGGAGAGGGATAGATAGAAACATCAATGATGAAAGAGGAATATCATCAATTGGCTGCCTCCTGCATATTCACTACTGGGATCGAGCCCACAACCCAGGCATGTGCCCTGACCGGGAATCGAACCAGTGACTTCTTGGTTCCTGGGTCGATGCTGAGCCACATTGGCCGGGCTGTATTTCTGCATATTTAACAACCCCACAAAAATACTGCTCTAAGGAACTTACTCTAGAAGAAAAACTCAAAGCCCAAGTGGTGAGGTAGAAGGTAAGCTGATGATGCTTTTATACTGCTATGATTTTATACTGCTATGATTCATACAAGCTGCATGTATGGTCAGCAGTTCAGCAGCAATAGGCAGAGAGAGCAGGAAGGACAGGGAGGGCCAGGAAAGCCGGCTGGGCACACAGTGGGAGTGAGGAAGGAAGAGGGATAGATAGAAACATCAATGATGAAAGAGGAACATCATCAATTGGCTGCCTCCTACATACTCACTACTGGGGTCGAGCCCACAACCCAGGCATGTGCCCTGACCGGGAATCGAACCGGTGACTTCTTGGTTCCTGGGTCGATGCTTAACCACTGAGCAACATTTGCCAGGCTGTATTTCTGCATATTTAACAAACCCACAAAAATACTGCTCTAAGGAACTTACTCTAGAAGAAAAACTCAAAGCCCAAGTGGTGAGGTAGAAGGTAAGCTGATGATGCTTTTATACTGCTATGATTTTATACTGCTATGATTCATACAAGCTGCATGTATGGTCAGCAGTTCAGCAGCAATAGGCAGAGAGAGCAGGAAGGACAGGGAGGGCCAGGAAAGCCGGCTGGGCACAGACGTAGAGGCACACAGTGGGAGTGGAGACAGGAGGAGGGATGACAAATGGGTGACTGCCTTCAGAGGAAGCCCGCCCTGGAGAGCCCAGGGTGAGGGATGACTGGGTGGGTGTGGACTGCTGAGGAAGCCTGGGGGTTCCTGGACTCCTGCTCCAGAGATTCGGGGGAGGCAGGTCAATCACAGAGAGCCCCCAGCTCGGCTTTCTTGCAGGTGGCTTGGTTTACTTATGGACTAACTTTTTTTTTCTGTTATCATCAACCCAAGAAAAGTAGAGGCACTACTAATTATCACATGAAGTCCAGGGTGCTGAGGGTGCTAATGATGATGACAGTGGTGAAGGTGCCTGCCCAGCATCGCTATAGTGGCATCTGGTGGCTAGGCCTGGAAAGGGACGTGACCCAGCAAGAGGAAGCCTTGGTTTTCATAAAAACAGAGTTAATTTCCCTGGACAACCTCCTGTTATTTTTCTTTCTTGCCAATCAGAGGCGATTAACCTCTCCTCTGATGATTGAATTCCATGATCACAGGCAAGACAAATGTTTGATGGTTTGGTTGGTTGTTGTAGACATGACACAAACCTTGTTTGCCTTTCCTAAATCTTATTTTTGCAATCACGGAGAGTGTAGGTACTCTTTAGAGAGAGTTCTCAGCCCAGTACTTTACCCTCATTCCTAGTCATTTGGGTTTCCATATTTCATGTTTTCACTTGGCATGTACTTTCCTCAGCTAAGCTTGGGAAGGAACGTCGCTGTGCTGAAATAGGAAGAGAGACTGCTGACTTCTGAACCTATCCTCAACCTCAGTCCTTATTTGAAATGGAATCCAACTTAAGAATTTTAAAGCTCAACAAAGAACATCAGGGATCAGCATTACAAGTCCTCCATCCAGATTCGTTTTCAGTTAAGGCTGCTAAAATGAAGCTATGATTAGTTCCTATTCAGATTGATAGGATGGACAATGCTCTGAGTTGTACCAATGGTGATGGAAATGTGGAGGAGGGCATTCGTTTGGGAGGCCTTCCTTCCCATCGCCTTGTTTCCATTTTGACTTATAGACACAGCCCTTATTTCCACACACTGTTTCTCATTCACCTACACAGGAAGAAGAGCTGATAATCTGCTGTCCAGAGTCTAACTTCACTGGGAAGGGCCACTGCATTAAAGAGTGCTGGGTGGTGCCAAGCTGGTGAGGCTCAGTGTTTGACCATCAACTTAGGAACCAGGAGGTCACCAGTTTGATTCCTGGTGAGGGCACATGCTTGGGTTGCAGGCTCAATCCTCAGTAGGGGGTGTGCAGGAGGCAGCCAGTTGATGATGTTCCTTTCTCATCGATGTTTCTATCTCTCTATCCCTCTCCCTTCCTCTCTTTCTCTAAAAATCAATAAAAATTAAAACAAAAGTGATGGGTGGCCGTAGCACCATGTCCTATACTCACTGTAGCTGACTCAGGAAGGTCTGGCCCTCACAGGCCTGAGTCTCCTTACCCTCTTCCCACCCTTCCCGACCATGTGGAAATCATAACCTTCCAGTCAGGACCTTCCTGTCAAGAAGAAGCTTCTCAGCCTGCCTTTGGCTTTATTTAACCAGAGGTCCCTTGCGTGGGGCAGGTGGAGTGGTCATGTTGTGATGGGGAACCTGCTTTTATTCTAATAAGTCTGGTTATTCTGCATTTGGCCGCTGATCTCCATAAACGTAATTCCTTCAGAAGGAGGTGCCAGTCTTAGGATTTAGACATCAAACTCTCCACCTTGAATCTTTATCAGAATTTCACCATGCTGGTGGCTAAATATTTACTACAAGTCATTTTATGACTCTTACTGGTAGGTCTTGTGTAGTTCTTTCCTCTGTTCATTGATTAAAATCCACACTCTATGTACTGCTATTTGTAATACTTTAAACAATAAAATTAAATTAAATTAAATTAAGATAAATAAATAAAATTACAGAAATGAAAGTATAAAGAAGGAAATGCAACTAAGGGCAGACATTAATAAATTTATTAATCAATGGCAGGAAAGAAAAATCCACACTCTATATTATAAAAAGTCTAAGATATTTTCTACCACTTTAAGTTTGGCTTGGAAAGGCAGAAGGTAGGACGTGGACTATTTCCACTTAAGAACATTACCTATAACTGGATGCATTGTTTCCAAAACATTTGTGCAAACTTTGGTTTTACTTGTGTTGATACTGTAAGAACCTGGCATAGTTAAAAGGCTTCATTTAGGAGCTCACCACGCTTACCAACTTAAAAATGAACTCATCTACCCCATCATCTAGAAGTTTCCAAAGTGTTAGGGTCTTAGAGGTAATCTTGTCTATATCCCACCCTATTTGAGAATTCCTCTTACTGTATCCCAGAATCTAAACACACTTCCATAGCAGGGGCATCACTATAATCTGTAAAGTTATGCTTCTTTTTTTAATGGCTAAAGAAAATACAGCAAAATTTGAAACTCTAAAATAATGATGTGGTGGGAACATGGTTATTTGATATAACAACATGTATTTGATATATGTATTTAATATATTTCATAAATGCCTAAAATATTCTTTAAAGAGAAAAAATATTTTAATTGCTGATTATAAAAACAAAACAGAGACTAAAACTAATATTCCTATTAATTGCCTTAAATTGCAGCCCTATTGGCACACATTGAAATTGTTCTCAACAACTATGCCCCCGACACTAAGTAGATTATTCCATAGCTTCTCATTATTTACCCCAAAAGTATCACACAATCTTTTGAATCAAAATGGTACTCCTTCCTAAACTAGATGCCTTGGCTTTAGTTCCCTCTTTCTTCTATCTAGCAGTTTCTCTCCAGTTGATAAGCCTTTATTTATTTGAAAATCGGTAATGAAGGCATTCCTTGTATTTCTTTTCTTTCTCTGCCTGATATGGATCCTGTTAATCATGAGTATGCACAGGGTCTTTTAAAATCACTCTTGCCTATGCCCTAATTGGTTTGGCTGGGTGGATAGAGCATCGGCCTGCGGACCGAAAGGTCCCAGGTTCGATTCCGGTCAAGGGCATGTACCTTGGTTGTGGGCACATCCCCAGTAGGGGGTGTGCAGGAGGCAACTGATCGATGTTTCTCTCTCTCTCATTGATGTTTCTAACTCTCTATCCCTTTCCCTTCCTCTCTGTAAAAAAAAAAAATCAATAAAATACATTTAAAAAATAAAATAAATCACTCTTGCCTATCCTTTTCCCTAAGAGACTAAACTAGTGCAGAGAGAGGACAAGCTCTGCTTCCATAAAGGCCTGCAACCAAAACAATGCCCATCTTCTGGGGGCAACTCACCAGGGACTAACAGTCCTCAGGGCCAACAAACCCTTCCTCCTGGCCTAGATAAAACTCCTCCCCTCTTGGCCTAGATAAAACTCCTCTCCTCTCATACTCTGGGATAACTGAGCACTGTTCCCTGTAAAGCTACCCTTCATGTACTGTACTATATATATTATTTTTAAACAGTTAGATTAGCCTTGATAATAAAATAAAAAAATTACAAAAATGAAAATTACAAAAATTAAAAAAATTACAAAAATTACAAAAAAATTATAAAGAAGGAAATGCAACTAAGTGCAGCCATTAATAAATTTATTAATCAATGGCAGGAAAAATATCCATATTCTATATTATAAAAAGTCTAAGATATTTTCTATATCTTAGAAGAACCTTTTCTAAGGGTTCTATTTACCACTTTCTTTGTGATAGAGTCCACAGTAGATCCAGCTAAAGGAGGGGGGGCAGTTTGAATAGAACATGTGGGCATATAGATTATTTTAATGGAATTTAATATGTTAATAGAATAATTTAAAAATGATTCTGGTTTATAAATGGCCCCATGATCCTGTTTTTTCCTTGTTTCTGTCATAGCTTCCCCATCAATCAAACCATCATCCCAACACCTGCCTATTCTGCTGAGTATATTGATTATCAGACTGAATTGTCGGTTTTGTACAAAATGCATCACCCGCCTTCCTATTGACTTAACCAAGTGAGTGACTTTGTTTTCCTGGGGCACTGAAATTGGGTCTTATTCGCCACCGTGCATTCAAGCCCTCCACTGGGTAAAGAATAGTTACTTCATATAGATTCACTGGTTGAAAAAAAAATGAACAGATCAAAGAATCAGAAACACCTAAATGAAACCTCTATATTAACCAGAAATGCCTAAATAACACCACTGAATCATGTTCAACCTAACCAGATAATAATAATTATTATTTTACTAGAGGCCCAATGCACGAAAATTCATGCAAGAGTAGGCCTTCCTTCCCCCAGCTGCCGGCACCAGCTTCCCTCCGGCACCCAGGACCTGGGCTGGCTTCCCTCTGCCCCAGCTTTGTCAGGAAGGACATCCAGAGTGACGTCTGAAAGACACCCGGTCTAATTAGCATATTACCCTTTTATTATTATAGATATCTACCAATGTTGAGCTCTTCACATTAGGCTTATTGCTTTGCCTACAATATTTCCTTCATCTTGCAATTCTCATATGAGGTAATTCGGATTAAGAGAGGATTAGGAAAGGCTAAAAGAATGACTACAGTGCCACCCTGGTCTTGCCCTCTCTGCAGTCGTGCAGATATTTGTCCTCATGGGCAGCATTCAATGCCTCAAGACTGAGAAAGTCAGCCAATGGATCTTGCACTACCTGGGCCTCCATCTCCACATCTCTTTGTCCTGGGCCAAGGCCTGTATATACTGGTTCCCATGTGCCACCTGCTGGTCTCTTGAGTCACTACTTCCAAAGTGCCTCAGGAGTGCCATGTTGTGGCTGGAGAAAAGGCACGCAGAGACCCAGGCATCTAGTCTAGGACATGAATTAATTAATTCTTACCACCTGTCAGTGGTGGCGATGAGGGGCTAGAGCCACTGAGGAGAGAAGTCTCTCCCCAAAGCCATAATCTGTGTTTAGGAATTCTTAGTCCTCAAAGCATTCTTGATCCCTACAATCCCCCAAACATCCACAAAAGGATGATGCCTAAAAGAAAGAAAGAAAAATCTCTGCACTTATAATAAAGAGATTATGGGATGGATGGGTCAGATAAAGTGGACAGTCTTTCTGGAGTAAAATAAAAAGAGAAGAAAAGGAGGAACAGAGAAGGAAGGAGGAAAAAAAACACATTTTCACCAAAAAAATATTGCTTATTATGCATTCAATTATTCCTAAATTCTCTAGCTGAAAATATTTAGGATTTTTTTTCACTTGAACCTTCCTTATATTCCAGAAAGTAATAAGTATAAAGTGAACATAATAACCCATAAAAATTGTTGATTACAAACTTATTTAAAAATTAGGTGCAATCAACAAGGTATAACATGGCTACCTATAGAGACAGTGGGTGTCGACCTGGTGCCGATGACTCTAGGCTCAGCTCAGTGGGCTCCTCGGAGGTTTCTGGGGTGTGCATTATGACCTCAGCCAGTTTGAGTTTCTGTGCTAACACTCAGCAAGAACGATTCTGCACAGAGTATTCCCACGTCTCCTCCCAGCTAGTCTTCATCTAGATCACTCTTAGGAACATTGTTAAATTTCCAGAGACATGTGTCTTTGCCTTCTGTTTTAAGGAGTATTTATTTCTTGCACACTGTGATATCTGCCAAACATCACTTTTATGGAAAATAATTTCCCTCCTGGATATCTTCCCTGATCTCTCCTCCTGAGCCACAGGCTCAAAGGTTTGTATATGGAAGCTGTGTCTTTGTATATAAAGAGTGATTAAAGGGTACTTTTCATTCCTTCCTTAAAGGCCAGAAGAGCTGCTTTCTCAGTAGGTCAAACAGTTCTCCCTCACTCTCTGCCTGCCTGAGCCCCAGCCAAATGTCCCTGAAATACCACAGGTCTGAGCAAAGTCTCAAACCCCAGCCTCTCAGGCAGAAGCCTCATAATACTTTAAAGATCAGAACAAGAAATAAAGATGTCAGCTTTTTTTTTCTCGGCACTGTATTTGGTCCTCAGAGTTATCCCAAAGGCAAGGCATTTTTTCTGCATGTTTTTAAAATGAGGTTATCAATATGGGAATTGGAATGTTGATAATGTAATGATGGTTACCATTTACTGAGGGATGACTATGTATAAGGCACCCTGCTAAACACTAACAATGGGTTTTCTCACTCAGTTCTCATAAGACCCTATGAGATAGATACTCTTATGCCCATGTTACACATGAGGATAGAGGAACTACCTTGTTTATTGTTTCTTCAACATGCCTTCCTTCAGCAAAAATAAATACCTACTATGTGCCAGCCAATAAACTGGATTCTGGGAGCACAGAACTAAATGTGTTCATGCCTACCTCTAAGGTTCTCTCAGGCTAGTAGGGAGCCCATAAAGGTGGAGAGGTTTGAAAGAAGTACATATCAGATTCCCAGGGACCCCGGCATGGGAGTGGGACATCTCTGCCTTGGGGAAGGGTTTTAAGTGAAGGTCTCAGGATGAGAAGTGTCTTACAGGGAGTCCTCAGCAGGCGGAGAAAAGAAACCATCGAATCCTGGTGACCAAAAGGGACCTTCAAAAACATCTTATCCCAATTTTTCATTGAGGACTCTGAGGTCCTGGATTGGGGGTGCTGACCTGCCAAAGCACACACATCCCTATTAATGCAGCCGGAGCCTGTGCTCAGGGAGCAGTCGGGAAAGGTACCAGCTGGATGTATGTAAAATTGAAGTGAATGACAGGTAGCTCTCTTGTTATTTCTGCATAAATTCAGATCTCAAAAGGCTCTTACATACTTAATGAAAGGATTCCCTCATCTAGTTGGAATCTGATTGAATTACTGCTTGAATTTCCTTCTAATGACCAGACTTCTCTACCTTGAAACTCAGTTTTACATGGAGGGTCACCTAAGTGCCTGAGGATGTGGGGGCCTCCTGGTCAAGGAACAGAAACAGGGTTGGGGAAGCCTGAGGGACACACACCAGTGGTCTGGTTTGGGAAGTTTGGTGGTTAGGCCATGGCAGAAGGGAACTAATGACCAATGTGCATGTTCTGGGGGCCAGACATCTCTGAATGCGTTATATCTGTGACCTCATTTCAGGTGGACAATGCTAGGCAAGGTGGCTCTTGTGATCCTTCATTCAAGAATCTGCATAGAGCAACTTGCACGTGATGATTGGTAAAGACAGGACTAGGAATCAGGTGTGCTGGATCTCAGAGACCAGGATTATTTCCTACCTGGCATTCATTCTCTACCCAGGTCATGCAGTTTCCAAATGATTCCCCAAAAGATGCCATCATTATGAGTAGAAATGGATCGATGGTAACATGTCACTAAAGGAAAAACAACTCCCAAGTGCACATCTTAATGGCAATGCCTCTGCCGTGTCATCTCTGTACCCAACAGGACACCAATTTTGTGCAAGGTACTGAGCTGAGCACTCTAGAACTAGATTGCATCTTATTATTATCACTATTTTGTAGATGGTTAAGTGACTTACTCAAAGTCACAGGTAAAACCCAATCAGTTGACTCTAGAATTAAAATTTAATGACTATATTCCTGACCACTGTTCTTCACTGCCTCTCTGTGGGGGGGAAAAAATCGTCAGTGGGCCCTGTCATTTTAAGAATGCCACCATGAGGTAGGCAAGCCACAGTTTCTTGTGGATTTTCCTAGTTCTAATTTCTAGGTCCTATTTTAGTTACCTGCATGGATGGTAATAGCCTGATACACTGATATGAATAAAACAAGTCCCCCATCCCCTAAGCAATCTTGAGGGCGATGATGAGCTCTAGATAAATGAGGGTAGCTTGAGCATTTTGAAATGGAACATGTGAAATTGGTTGGCTTTATAATCAAAAGAGAGAAAGCACAAGCTTTAGGCCCACTTTCCCCCCAAGACCCTACTCATGACAATTCGCCATCATCAAATCTTAAATGAACGGGTCCAGATGCTGGCATCTAGCCTGGCTCCACTCCTGACCAGCTAGTGAGCTGAGCCAGGTAATTTCATCTCCCTGAGCCTCAGCCTCCTCATATGTACAGTGTACATAGGAGAGTGCCTACCAGAGGGTTGGGAGAACGGATCGAGGTTGTCTATGTGAAATGCCTGGCACTGTGCCTGACACCCAGTAAAGGATCAACTACATGTTCATTAAAAATAACATGAGAGCATGGTTTCAAGGCTGTCAGGGACTCCCTGTTCAGCAGGCTGTAAGCACCCCTCCCCCTACCCCTCCTTCCTACCGCCTCCTGTTCCTATGCTGGTGCTGCCTCCCTGAGTCTCTGCCAGGGCAGGGGCTTTCCCAGCACCTCAGGAGAGGACATTCAGGATCAGGGAAATAAAGCCTGGAAGCCCACTGAGAGTTGACTTTCTCCAGCACCTGCTCTGCCAGACCCCTACTTTCCCCAGAATCCTTGCCTCTGAGTGAGAAAATTCATATCTCAACTCGTAATCGGGTGGTCTGTGGAGAGATGGAGAGGTTGGGAGCTGGAAAAGCAACAGCTCTGGTCTCAGGGTTGACAGCCTCCAATCCCGCAGGGATTCAGCTGCCTTCAGATTTATCGGCCCATAACAGCAGGAACGGCCTCCTGGCTGAGACCGGCTCTGCCTCGAGGCCAGGGGGCTACGGGCTAATGCTGTTTGTGAGCCTCTTTATCTCTCTAATGCCATGTTCCCTAAATCTGCAGTATTCCAATGATGGGAGGAGGGTGATTCATGCCCGGGTTACACTGACAATGAAATTCATGGAAATCAAATTTCTCCCAAGCATGCCAACAACATCCCCGCTGGTGCCTGCCTGAGCTCTAGGGCTGGGTTTGTTTGGTTTCTACAATAATTTTTCTTTTTAATGTCATTATTTTTATTATTTTCGCCTAGTGTTTGTATAATGTGCTTACTGTGGAAATTGCTCCATGCCTGCCAGCTCTCTGGGGGTGGGGGAGCAGGCTTGTTAACCCCCAAAACTGTTGTTTTGCACATCCCTCCAACCACCAAAGGAAGCAGTCCCCACCCTCTCCCTTCTCCAGCCCTGTCTTGACAAGGAACCAAAGACTACACAGAGAATCACAGATTTGTTCAACCCCATAATAATTGGGCAAAACCCCAATATTAATTAATGAACCCAATTAATCCTTCCTTTTGCCCACCCACCTCCCATCCTCCCGTTAAATATCTCTGCTTGCTTTGGGCATTCTTTGTATATCATGGCTTCTGGCTCCACCTTCTACACCTACCCTGCAGATTCATCCCCTCCCCTATTTGCCAATATTCTTTTAAAATATGACACTGAGAAAGGCTGAATAAATGGTAGCACATCCATACCATGGAATAGTAAGCATTTGTAAAAATACTTTAGGACTATCCATATTAACCCAGAGAGGTATGGTGACGCATCGTTAAGTGAAGGAAGAAAGTTGGAGAGGAATTGGTTTTGAAGGATCCACTTAATAAAAAACAAACAAATAAGAATGAAAATCTTATATGCATGTGTATTTGTTTGTATATGTTTGTATCAGCATGAATAACAGCATAGAAGGATGTACCCAGGATATTAACACAGGTTACCCGGCTTAGGGGATGTTGGATGTTTTTAAAAATACATCTAATAATATTTTATTAGCTCAGTTAACCTATGTCACTCCAGTAATATTTGAAGTTGAATTTTATAAAAAGACTGTTCAATCATTCAATGTGACATATATTTCTTTTTTGTTCAATCTTTAATTTCTTTATTGATTAAGGTATTACATATGGTGGGGGGTTACGGGGGGATGAGGTGACATATATTTTGATTTTTATTTTAAATGTGACAGTCACCTGGAGTTTTGCAGATATGGTTGGATCTGTGGATGGACACTTACTGCCTCTATGCATACAGCCTACTTTGCATCACTTTTGTGGTTAACTTACAGTAAAGCTGAAGTCCACTGAAAGCCTTAGTTGTTTTCATTAGAAGTGCTACAAAGATAGATATTTTCCTTCCATCCTATATACTTTTGAAGCAATTTTTTTTAAAACTTCAAGTGCAGGACCTTACGTTTTTTCTTATTAAATTTTTCATGTTGGTTTTGGCCTTTTGTTCCACTTGTCAAGATCTCTTTAAAAGCTGACCTTCTTATCTAGCCTATGAGCCATCCTGTCCAGCTTTGTGCCAATTGAAAATTTGATCAGTGGGTCTTTTATGTCTGGTCCAAGTCCTGATAAAAATGTCCAACAGGACAGAACCAATGATGAGGTCTTGTACTTGCCTATTTTAGATGAATAAATATAAATAATTTTATTCCTCTTTCAATGAGTTCCTTTCCTTGTGTGTGGGGCTCCTACTAAACAAATTAATTGATTTGCCAAATCAATATTGGGCAAATCAATAACCATCACCATTATTTGACTTACTGATGATAACAATAAATGATAATCACAATTTCACTTGAGCCAATATAGAAACACAACAGTGTTAGAGCGATGGAACATATGGCTCTGTCCACATCTGCTCTGAAGCATCCAGATGGGAGTAGGAGTGGGGGGGAAGGGGCCTGGGTGAGCAGATTGTGGGGGTAGGGGTGAGGGAAGAGAGAGCAGGCAGGTGAAAGCAGACAGGGGAGGGCTTCGGGAACCAGGTTTCCAAATCAATCTCCCTGATTGTGTGGTTAATGTACAAGTGGCACGAAACAGCTGCCAACGGCTCCCATCCGTGACAGTACAACTGTGTGACAAATATTTCCCATCATACTTAGCCGCATCTTCTGCTTTTTGGTTAATGGACCTTTGATGCGCCTACTCAGATCACTTCTTCACAGGCTTTACAAGTCTTTGTCACAAATGTGTGGTAATGTTTTTCTTCTCCGCGTAGCTGCTTTCTCAGTGCTGTAACTGAGCAAGTGGCCTGTTCTGCCCTTTTCCTCCCCCTAACACTCCTCCACAGCTTCTAGAAGCTGCCACACTCCTGACTTGGGCATCTCCTTATATAAAAGAACAAACACTCACCAGGCTGGTGTGGCTCAGTGGTAGAGCATCGACCTATGAACCAGGAAGCCATGGTTGGATTTCTGGTCAGGGCACATGCCCAGGTTGTGGGCTTAATCCCCAATGGGGGGTGTACAGGAGGCAGCCAATCAGTGATTCTCTCTCATTCTCTATTCCTCTCCCTTCCTCTCTCTGATATCAATAAAAACATATTTTTTTTAAAAAAAAGAACAAACACTCACCTAAGTGGTAAAAGATGCAAATGCAAGCACAGTCCTCGCGAGGGTTTGTGGTATAGCTTGAAGCAACGTTGTGCCTGAAAAAGGAATTATGACTGCACCAGTTTTCTGAGACTAAGTGAAATAGCATGTAACAAAGAGGTAGATGCTAAATAAATATTAGCTGCATCTGAGTCTGTAACCTGCAGAAGACACAGGCATGACTTACTCTGAACTTTGGTTATTTGCAAACATGGGTAGGGCTAGCAAGTGAATTCTGAAATCCTCGGTGTTTTGTCATTACTCGTCTTGGCCTTCTGAGAATGTGCTGAGAACTTTGTGCAGGATTCGCACAGTCGCACTGATTTTTTCATTCACCCAACATTTGCTGACTGTCAACCCTGTGCAACCACTGACCAGGCCTGAGGCATACAAACATAACTGAGACAAGATCCTGACACTCAGACCCAGTACACACACACACACCCATGCGCGCGTGCGTGCATGTACCAACAGCAGCAGCAGCAAAAGTTCACATACCAGACGCTTACTAACTGCAATATGTTTGATTTTTTTTGGTCTATTTCATTTAAAAGATTCATTTAACCTACTAATGGGATATTAATAGTTTTTAAAACTCCATTCTGGGGTTGGATATAGGAATGCCAAGCAAGAAGTTCCCAGGCCTGCCTGGGGGAGCCAGAGGACCTAGTACTTAAGCCTAAAGGAACTCAGGTACACACAGGGCATTTGGTGTTCCTGCAAGAGGAAACAGCATGGGCAAATGCATGGAGGAATGTAATCAAAAGTGCTTAGGGAATTCCAAGAGGTTTTGAGTGGGTAGAATACAAGAAGCTTTGGGGAAAATGGGAGAACATGAGGTTTTAGAGAAAAATTTTAAAAATAAGCAAAGGTTAAGAGACCAATGATTGAACACTCAGGGGAAAAGATCTTTATTGCCAGCACAAAACCCAATCCTAGGTTCTGGGAAATGAGATTTCAGAGGAAGAAGAAAAAGGGTACATTTTTTAAAAAGCCAAGTGCTTAGGGAATTCCAAGAGGTTTTGAGTGGGTAGAATACAAGAAGCTTTGGGGAAAATGGGAGAACATGAGGTTTTAGAGAAAAATTTTAAAAATAAGCAAAGGTTAAGAGACCAATGATTGAACACTCAGGGGAAAAGATCTTTATTGCCAAGCACAAAACCGAATCCAGCATAGAGTCTAGGTTCTGGGAAATGAGATTTCAGAGGACAAAGAAAGAGGGTACATTTTTAAAAAAGCTAATAGACCACCCACAAAATATTCATGCTCTGTATTTAAAAAGTAAAGTCTCTTGAGTATGACTGATTGTTTGGCAGCATCTGGATGCACAGATTTGGTTAGCAGTGGACTGAGTAGAGGTGTTTTCCACTATATACTAGAGCACCTACCTTGGGATTATGGCACCAAGAGGTCCTTTTAGCAGAAGTCATGTCTGCACCATTGACAGCAGACTCAGCAACCTAGTCAACTTTGTCATAAAGAGATCTGTGGCCTGCTAAAGAGTTGGGCATTAATCTGGCCAAGGAGGCCAGTGGAAGATTTAAAGCAAGAGAGTACCTAAAAATCAGTAGAGACATCAATATTGTTGTAGAGTAGCTGATGGATTAGAAGTATGGATTGACTGGAGGAAGGCTAACCAGAGAAGGAGTTGATGTTAATAGTTTACAAGATAGTGATGGAAGCCAGAAAGGGAACAAGGCTGACAAGGATGGAAGGGTGGGGGTGGATTAGGAAATATAAAGTTGAAGAATCAACATGACCCAGGGACTGATTTGATGCGGGCAGTGAGAGAGGGAAAAATCTCAGAATGATTCATCAAGTCACAAAATTGGATGGCTGGGAGGGTTGTGGAGTTCCCCAAGAACAGATTTGGGGAGTTTGGGAAGGAGCAGTAGGATCAGGATGACACAAAGACACTGCCAGGGGACCCAGATCATTATCCTATGAATTGCATGGCCAGAGAAAGAATTATTTTCCCACCCACAAGATCCAAAATCCCAGGAATTGGAGAGCTGCCCTCCTCTCCTGGACCTCAGTGGATCATTGATAGTCTGAGTCAGGAGAAAGTGGAGGCATCTGCCTGCTGGTGTGAATGGAATGAAGGCTGTCTTTGTTGTCCACATTGCAGCCCTTCTCCTGTGGACACTGGATGCAGGAGGATTTGGGGGCTGCAAAGCAATTCCTCTCTCTAGTTGGGCATAGAACTGGATGAATAGGACAATACAAGAGAGAAGCAGAAGGAAGCATTTGTCAGCGCTGCCTCCAGAAACAGTCATTGTGGTCATTGCAATGTGGTTATATAGGAGAACGTTATTGTTTAAAGAAACACGTTGAAGTACTTAGTATTATTATTATTACTATTGTCAGTCTCTGTCTGGAGTCACAAGAGAGACATAGGAAAATCTAGAGACTGTTTCAGCTTCTCCCCAGATCCAAGATTTGAAAGATGACATCTGTAATAGGTTGAGTTGTATTTCCAAAAAAAGGCACAACCAAGTCTTAACCTCACTACCTGTGAACAAAACCTTATTTGGAAAGAGGATCTTTGCAAGATGTCATTAGGTTAAGAACAGGTGAAATCATCCTGAATATAGAGTGGGCTCTAAGTCTAATGACTGGTACTTATAAGAAAAAAGAAAGGGATATTTGAGATACACAGACACAGAGACACAGAGAGAAAATAGCCACAAGAAGACAGAGGCAGAAATTGGAATGCTGCATCTACAAGCCAAGATAGTTGCTGGCAGCCACCAGATGCTCAGAGAGAGGCTTGACACGAATCCTCCCTCTGAGCCTCGGGAGGAAACCAACACTGTCCACATGTTGATTTTGGACTTCTTGCCTCCAGAGCTGTAAGAGAATACATTGCTGTCATTTTAAGCCACCACGTTGGTGGTGGTTTGTTTTACCAGCCCAAGGAAACCGAGATAATATCCCATTTAGTGCTTTCAGAACATTTGTGCAAAGGTCGCCAGTGACCATCTCAAAAGTGATCATTGCTCTCTGGGAGCTTGCCTCTCTGTCCAGTCTACTTCCCAGGGTGTAGACACATCTCCTCAATCTGGGTCTCTGTTGCCCACCTTTTCTTTGCTCTTTTTTAACAGCAGCAGATTTTCCTCCCAACTCAGATACTATTGTGAGCTCAGGGTAACAGCCAATTAAGCAGGTCTTTATTGAAGCGCCGCGGAGAACCAGGTGCAAAAGTGCCCTGTAGATCCCAAATGTGATGAGGCGCAAAAAAGTACTATTTTCTTAAACATTTGGTAGGACGTTGAGAGAGCCTTCCCAGCTTGCAAGTCCTTCATTGCTATAGTCACCACTGAGTTCCTGAGGAGGTCATATGCATGTTCTCAATCTTGAACTTTTACCTGCTTGATCTGTGGGTCCCAATTTTTCCTTCTTTGGAAAGGTCTCCTGGGAAGAAGACCATGACCCCAAGGATTTGCATTATCAGCATTTCTTTCCAGGGCAATAATTTTTAGCTTTCAAAAAACAGCTTCTCCTCAAAAAGAGATTCTGTTCTAAGGCTTGGCCTGAGCCTACAGAGCCAGGAGGTTGCCATGGTCTTAAGAAATCATAGCATTCTCATTTCCACTTGAAAACCTAACACTACACAAAGAGCCAATATTTCCCCAGATTGTCCAACTTCATTAACTGACCCTCATAATGTAATATTGAAGTTGCAAATTTTGGTGAGCATGAAATTGTATCTTCCTTATTGAAAATTTGAAAAATTGAATAAAAGGACTTAGCCAAATCCCTATGTGGCCCTAGCCTAGTCCTTTAACCTCTGCTTGGCCCAGTTTGCTTATTTATACATTAAGTGGGGATCATGAAAGGACATCTTAAGCATTAATTAATTAATGATTGAAAAAGGATTTAAAAGTGCTATGCAAATGATAAGCTCTATTATAAGACCTATGGGAATCTGAGACAAAGCAGGGAGCCAAACTCCAAATGGAGGATTATAATTAAGAAGCAAATGTAACCACTTAGGAATGTGAAGGAACTATTAATATTGGTTACTATGATGAATTCGTTTTTTCTAATCAAGATTGAGGTGAGAAACTGTTAAAGTGTGGATTCAGTTTTAAAACCCATGCAAGCCCAGATGCTCTCTAAGTGGTTACACTTCAGCAAACCCCTGCACATTAAAACAAAATCAAAAGATCGAAGAAAATTGAAACTGGAGAAGAAGCAGGTGCATAAAACAAATGCTGTCAGCATATGTGCTAGCACAAGCAATTAATTGTGCCCATATACGTCACATGATTGGCATTTGCAGATGTCCGTATATATGGTTCAAATACTGCAAAAATAAAACCCCTTGCACCCACCTAATTTTAATATTATACTCATTAGAGAGATAAAACCTCGCTCAAACCACTAGCCTGTGGAGGCCCTCCAGGCAAAGCAGCTTAGTTTCTGTTTTCTCTCCCTCCGTAAATGGACCCCTGGCTTTATAGGGGCCTGGGGCAGCCACTGATCCTTACAATTATAAACAAAATGTGGCATTAATTCATCCCTTTAAAAACTTCATTCAAATTAAGCAATTAAGATGTGGCTGTGATGTCTTCTAAAGGAATAAAAAATGTTCTTAACAACAACAAAAATCAATACATAACCCAATCAAGTTTTTCCTTTTTAAACAACTTCTGGCTCCAGTAATTATAGAAGAATGGTTTTGCCTGATTCCAACAGCAGCTTTTAGTGTCCAGGCCTGACTTAACGTTTATTGTTATGCCTGAATGGCACTTGAAAGCTACCAGCACTGTGTGGTCTTTCGTTACCTGGCAAAAGGAGAGTTTTCTAGACTGGCAGCTTCCCCTTTTCCAACTGTCATGATCTGTGGGTAAGCAGCTGCAACCATGGGGCTCAGGCCTAACTTGCTCAATTTAGAGACCAAAAAGGCAAGACTCACCAGAAAATCTTCCTGCTTTCCTAGATATTTCCTTTTTAAATGGGAACAAATGTTTGATCTTTATATTTCTGTGCTGCTTTTGTCGTTGATAATTCTGGTCCAGTTGAATAGCCAATTATGGCCAAGGAAGCATTCAGGATGGTCTGGGCATAGAAAGGTTGTCTAGCAATAGTAGCTGCTTGAATTAACATGATCCTTGAAGGAGTCACAGCTGCTTTTTCCACATCTCTACCATTAATTACAGGATAAAAATGTTAAGTGCTAAAAAATTGGTGAAACCCATTTATAGGCATTCATTTTGAAAGAGCATTGTGATCATAATGGCAGCGAATCCAGGTGGCCTTGGGGCACAGTGATTCAGCTATATATATTCAGCTTCCCTGAACCTTTTTGAGTATCAAAGGTTAGTTTGTAGGATTCTGCTTCCTTGATAGATGATAGAAAGAGGATAGATAGATAGATGATAGATAGATAGATAGATAGATAGATAGACTCTAATAAAAATACTCTTTTATATTCTTTCCTATTCTGCTCAAGCTCAGGAGAAGTGGGAATATCAACATCTACTGAAAGGTTAGAATAATTAAAGAAAATTCCAACAGAAAGAAAAGTTTTTAAACATTGCACTAAATATAAATGGTCTTATATTCTGAAAGAAAAATACCCAGGACGTTAAAGCCTTTGTGGTGGCCATCTCAGGAAATCCTGGATCCTAACTTTGCTTCCATGTTCTCATGTCTTCAAGATCAACTTCCTTCCAGCAATGTGTTCTCTTCTATGACCACATTCTGTGAAACCCCGTTCTCGGCCCACAGGATTCATCTCTGCTGCAGCAGCACATTTCCCAGTTCTGAGATATGCAGTCTGGATCAATAGCCAGGTGCCTCCAGGATAACAGATCACAAAGGAGGCCTTTGGCACTTTACAGTCCAAGGTATGTGTTGGAGCTTTGACACTCAAGTCCTGCAACAGAATATAGCATGAGTGTGGGTTTCCCTTTAGGTCGTGAGCTAAAGACACTCCTGTCCCTGTTGTCAACAGGTAACTTTTGGATCTCTCTCTCTCTCTCTCTCTCGCTCTCTCTTTCTCTCTCTCTCTCTCTCTCTCTCTCTCTCTCACACACACACACACACACACACACACACACACACACACACAAAACTAAAGGACAATGGTGAAGAAGAGAAATATTTTTCTAACTCAGTCTTAATTTACAAAGAAAGACATATTTTTCAGAGCAGTGCTAATTCTTTCCCTTTGTCCTTCCTCCCCTAGCCCTCTCCCCCATTTGTGAATTATGTCCCTTTGGGTTTTCCTGAGTTCAAAAACTGACCCATTAGGAAGCCAGAGATATCTTAAAAATCCTTAACCACACAAAACCCCTCCTAAATGTTTCATTAATTCATTCAACACATAGTTATTTACCTCCTGCAGGCACCATGCTAGGAATTTGGAGTACAATGGTGAACAAAACTCCATACAGTGCCTTGCCTTAATATAGTGCACGACTTACAAAGGGCTGGCATCCTCTTCCCCATTCTCCGAGCAGAAGAAAGTGGAGATCTTTCTTTCAGTTACATTTGTTAGAAGCCCACTTGGAAAGCACTCCCTAAATGAGACATAATTTTATCATTAAGTTAGAGCAGGTTGCCTTTTATCCGGAGTGCTGTTGGTACAGAGATGTTGTAGCACAAGGCAGTGAACTAGTTGATCCTGGGAGGGCCTATCAGATCTTTCTGATTCCATAATCAAATGGTCATAGTATCAAAGCCCAGAGCTTAGAGATTATCTAGCCCTCCCTCCCAACCTCCTCCATTTCACAGATGAAGAGACTGAGGGACAAAGATGTGAAGTGTTTTGTCTAAAGTGAAACAAGCTGTCGGCAGCAGAGGGAGAGCTAGCTGGGTCTACTGCCTGCTGGTTCTAGTCTCCCTCCATGGCATCCTACTGCCTTAGACAGAAAGCTGCCTTCTGGAATCTGACCCCCAGCTGTGCTGCTAAAGCTGCCAATCAGCACTGGCCAATCCAAGAGGAACTCGGTATTCTCTATATTGACCTCTTTCTAACTCTACTCACATTCAGAAACAGAAGCTAATAAATAAAACCAACTGTCTTACAGTGCTCCATTGGAGGGGAACCAGCATTCCTCTTCCAAAGGAAAATGTGAAAATGGATACAAGATAGCTGAATGATAGGCAGCAAGAAACAGTACATTGGAGGACATCTACATGTTTTGATTATTACATCGGAAACCAGAACCTTTTAAAGTTACCTAAGAAGAAACCACAGAGAAGTAGCAAGAAGGCAATGCCGAGGGGTGTTCAGAAACTGTGTGTTTTATATTTTTATTCATTAGCAAGTGAGAGCAGTGACAGATAAATTGTACCCTGCCTAAGATATGTCATCTAAGGTTATAGAAGCTGACACTCTCTTTACTTCATTCATTAAAATTAGAAGACATGGTTTTGTTATTAAATGTCTGAATGTTTATATTATTTGACTGATTCATACAACTAGTGCGTGCTTCTTGAAATATATAAAATGTGAATTAGGTATAAGCAACATAGTCAGCATCACTGCTCCATCATTTAAAAAACAATTTTGGAAGCAGGGGCGGGGGGAAGTCCAGGGTTTGAAAGTGTCCTCTAATCCCAGTTGTAGCTCTAGTTTCATTTCTTCATCTGTGGCCTTTGAATCCTAATCTGAAGGGGTGAGTGGGGGTTAAAGACCGCTCTACCTTGGGATGTGTGTGCACGCGTTTTTAAGTTTTTATTAGGTGCTCTTTATTACTTTTATGCTTGAATCCCTGGTGGCTACACTCTATTTTTAATAAGCTGGAAATCCCATTAAGTGATTGTTCTGTGGTTGCATTTAACTAGCAGGCCAGTTGCTGAGCCAAAGGTCAGGTCGGCACACTGCTCACTGAGGTGCATTTAACTAGCAGGCCAGTTGCTGAGCCAAAGGTCGGCACACTGCTCACTGAGAAAGCTGGAGAGAAAGCAAGCTGGCTCCGCCTCCCCATTTTAAATGAAGTCCCTTTCACTGGGCTGCTCATTCAGAATCAAAGGAGTTTCAAAGTTCATTGGCCTTCATGAAAGAAGAGGTTGAAGGGGAGAAGGGTGCATTTTGCTACTTGATATCAGGGAAAACAGAAGACTTGGTGAATACAGTCTTACAGTGCATTATTAATACTGTTGTTGCTATTGTATTTTTGTTTATGAATATGGAGTCTTATTGATGAAAATAAATAGGTCTCAGCTAGGAGGTCAACACAACTCAGTAATATAATTCCTGTTTTAAAGACACACTGGGGGCGGGATAAGGGGGAGGGTCCTAGACAGTTTGGCTCAACGGTTAGAGCATCAGCCCGCAGACTGAAGGGTCATGGGTTCAATTCTGGTCAAGAGCACATACCTACGTACCTCAGTTGTAGTCTCAATCCCTGCCCCACTCCCTCGCATCGATGTTTCTCTGTGTCTCTTTCCATCCCTTCCACTCTCTTTCAAAATCAGTGGGAGGCGGGGAATATCCTTGGGTAAGGATTAACATAAAAATAAAATAAAGGCACGCTGGGTTCCATGTTCTATGCCACCCTCTCTCTCTTTTACACGTAGAACCATCTGGGGTCAGGAGGAGGCACAGCTTTCAGGAAGACTTCGCAGGAATCCTCAACAATCCCAGCCATCCGTGTGCTGGCCACTAGAAAGGGACAATACCTTTAGCATATATCTACATCCTGGGAGTGCAGGCTGGAATGCATGCTTCACATCTGAAAAAGATGCTAACTTTTGATCTACTTCCTCCCAGCACTGTGCTGCTAACAATATGTCACTATCAGCTGTTTCCACTGTGGTTGGAGAAAACCAGGACATGGAAGATGTTGCAAATGTGGCCTTTGCCACAGGACAGGAGAGGACTGAGGTTGGTCAAGAGGCTTTGCAGGGAGTTAAATAACATAGATGACCACAAACTCAGAAAAATCTTAGCAGATTTTGCACGAATTGGCAAGGTCCTCCCAAGGTCATTGTAGGCTTCAGGGTCTGGCAGTTTTGGTGGTCTTCTTAAGAATCTCACTTCACTGCCACTCTGTATAGACATAGGGATAAGAACTCACTAACACACACACACACACACACACACACACACACACACATATTAATACCACAAAGACCATTTCTACTTAAAGTTATAGGACATTCTCCACTAAAATTGCACAATCATCTGGTTAACCCAATTCCTAGACTTATCTCATATTTAAGATAGTGTCTGGGGTCCCAAACAAACACTCATCCACCTTCCCCTCCATTGCTGTGGCTACCAGAGTAGACATGCCAGAGCAAACATATGAACAAGAATCCAAGGAAAATATTGTGAGATAGAAATAGTCAAGGAAAGCTCTTTAGAAGAAAGTAGCCCTTGAGCCAGCCTCAGTAGGAAGTAAAGGGAAGTCATTGTAGATAGGGAAAAGTATAACAATGAGGGCAGGACATGGTTCAAGAGGGAAGAGGGAAAACCCATTACAGGACAGGAAGCCAATGCTAAGGGTAGTGAGAGAAAACATAGAGTTTACATAGAGATCGTTGCTGGGGATCCTAAAAGCCACTAAAAATCATTAAGATTGGATATGATAAGCACTAATGATTATGACAGGCTTTCTAGCACAACAATGTCTTCTGAAACCAATAGAATGGTCGTTAGGCCATGGAACAACATGTAAAGAACAGGATTCTAAGTTAGTGTCATGGAGTCTCTGGAATCTAGAATTCTTAGAGCAAATCATCTAACCCCAGAAGGCCTTTCATTATTCCTTTTCTTATGATATACCTCAAAGGGTGAAAATCTTTTTGGGGTGGGGAAGTATGTCATATCTCCACTTATCTTCTCTTCCTATGTGAACTTCCACAGATGAGGGGGGAGCAGTTGGGAAGGGCACAAAACAGCAATCCTACTTATAAGAAATCGGCCCCACTTCTTGCTTTCCACTCCTTTCCAGGAAACCTCCTTTAGTGTAAGGTGCCCAGTTTCAGCTCATGGACCAGCAGCTGGAGACACCTGTTGAGCCCCAAGTTGTCTGAGCAAAGTTATGACAAATGACCAAGAAGTAAGTAGTTGGGCTGTTCTTCAGCTCTGTGTGAACTTTTCTTTAACCCCAGCACCATCTGTGCCCTAGGCTGGCTTGTTAAACACCACTTCCATTATCCTACCACTCTAATTGACTCCTTCCCTCTGAAAGGCTTTTCCAACCAAAGGAGTATACTTCCCAGCCTTAAGTCTCTCCTGACATCTTTTTTTTTAACAACTTAATGGAGATATTGTTTGCATGCCATCAAATTCATCTGTTTTACAGATTTATGACATTTTCATCACCCTAGTAAGATATCCGTTATGCTTGTTTTCACCTAACGTCTGGTGGGGGGTGTTGATAATAGAGGAAGCTATGTTTGTGTGGAGGCAGGGGTTATATGGGAAATCTCTGTACCTTCCTTTCAATTTCACTGTGATCCTAAATCTGTTCTTAAAAGTAAAGTCTTTTACAAAAAGAACAATGGGAGTACAGGGTCTCCTAAATACAACACAATTGGTAATAAAGTATAGAAGACTCCTTTTCCCAGAATGCCCAATACCTAACATAGCACTTAGATGCTTAAACATTTGTTGAATTGAATTAAAATGAGGTGGAGAGATGAGGAATTGGGAAAAATGCCTCCTCATGGACATTTGTTACCCAGCATCCTTTTCCACTTTCTAATGACCCTCCAGTTTCATTTTTGGTAATTACTTCATCCCCCAATGCATTGTCTTGGAGAAATGCTAATTCCAGGGTTTCAGGAAGCCATGGGATCAGATTTTCTTTCTTCTCACCTCAACACATCCAGAGACAAAGTGTGTCATTAGGTCCCTCTGTCAACCAATGATTCAAGGTCAGAAGGAATGACTGTACACCATCCACAACCACAGTTATCCTGGCCCCAACCAGATTCAACCTGCTGTGAAGCAGGTGTTTTGCTTCTTGATTCTTGGCCTTCCAGAGATGCCTTATTCCTACCTACTCACAAACCCAGTTCTCCATCTCCTGCTGATTTTATGTGTCCTTTCAGTAATTCCTTTTTATTACCCAGAATTGGTTTCTGTGGCTTGCTGCCAAGGAACCCTAACCACCTCATGCCCTTTAAAGGCAATAGCAATGATACAGGTGAGAGGAGGGCCCAAATTAGATAAAGGGATACCTTTCCCAAGAGGTGGTTCAGGGGTAAAAATCTTGTGACTAAAGCGATATTTCTAGGAAGGAAAGAGAGCACAGTCAAAGGTGACCCCAGTATTTTGTACTTCATACGCGTTTCTATCGTGAAGAGTTTTCCGTCATTTGAACTTGCGCCCAGGTGGGCTAAGAAAGCGGGTTGCACGTTTCTTATAAATGGATCAACAGTGCAAACTATTTTAAGACCTAACATATGAGGATGAATAATTTTCTCATGCTTTTTACTTCACTGAGAGAACAACCAACACGGCTTGTCAGGCAGTTGGTTGCACTGCTCAACCTCATGCACGTGCCGCCTGGGCAAGTGAGTCAGTCTCCCGCACGTTCCACTTCCTGCTGAATGGAAGAGCCAAGGTTGTGAGTCAGCCCTGCTCAGAGCCAAGAGTCTTTAGCTCAGTATTTTTTTTCTGCCATACCACACAAGGTTCCAAATGTCCAATCTATTTTCTTTAGTGCCTGTGCCCAAATAGTTAGAAGTCACAGTCCAGTACATTTTCAGAAATCTATGAGCCTTGCTGCAAAATAAAAGTATAAATAAGTAGGAAGAAGGAAAAATCAATCAAGACAATAGCAAAATGTTAAGGGGTACAATGTAACATATTCATGCAAAATGCCAACTTTGTTGTTCAAGGCCCGGTTTATTATCATGAAAGCACCGGACAGAAGACAAGCATCAGATGAAATGAGGACTGAATACGTGTGCTACCGCATGAAAATTATTTATGAATTTCCAGACTGATGGTCATTGAATAAAAGCTATAATCCTTTGATGAATGCACATTTTGTTAGTGAGACTTCACACAGATACTTTATCAAATTGCTACAATCCTTTCAGGTGTGGGAATCACAGAGCGTGTTTGAGGGAAATCATGACTTAATGCACTAGAGCTGAGAGGCCAGCAAAAGTGGCAGCACAGCAGCCCATTACTAAAGGGCTATGATATGAAAGCTTGTAATGCATTTCAGTTAGAAGATATCTCTGAGGTCACAGAGTCCAATCCCCCCACCCCGGACTGAAGCCTGCCAGAGAGAAGACACTCATCAGATAATTTGCAGTGGTGTCCTATCACATACTAATGCTATGGTAATTCTCCTAGGATTTCCAAGACTGTGAATCTGATCCAAAAGTAGGAATAGATTAGCAGAGTTTGTTCAGCTTATGCATGAATCCTCTCATTGCCCTCTTTGGAATGGAAATATGTCATCATAGTTCAGTTTCCTGAGGTCACAAAGATAAGACAATATCTACTTTGATTTCAAACAGAATCATTTATGGACAAAAGAAGTCTCCTTTATAAAATGAAACAACTTTTCAAACAGCCTCTCACCACAGTTAGTAATAATTTATGCTTGGTGAACAGGAAAATATGCTGAATTTATTCATTTTACTGTGCTCTGCCTGTCGAAAGGGCAAGCTGATAAAGAAAAAGTGGGGGTGGGTAACATTGGTATTTGCAAATCTGATGTAAAAGATTTTTGTAATTCCTCCTGATTTCAAGAGAAGAAAATTAACTCTGAAAGTGGCAGACAGAAAATTCCTCTTATTGTCAAAGCCTGTAGTGTCTGGCATTTTTACCACCTAGATAATTCTAAATGCTGGTTTTTTTCTTTGTCCTTCAATATAATTTTTGCTCCACTTTTGAGTCCTAATTTTAAAATTATGCCACAACAAACGATTTCCAGTTATGAATCTAGAGACTGACACAGTTTTGCTGGCCTTGTCCGACCTGTCACATTCCATAATCGCCTCTATTGCTGAACAGCAGTTTTCCCCCTCCTCTGCCCATCAGCCCCCTTGCTTTAACCAGAGCCTGTTTATTTTCGATTCTAATTATTTCTGAAGTAAAAACTCGATTTTCTTGCATGGTTTCAGGGCGTGTTTTAGAGTGTTTTGGGTTTTCAAACTCCACTTAGAAATGGGAGATGGTTTTTATGTGCCCAGGTGGTCTCCTGCTCCCTCAACTAAGAAGTTGTTGAAACTCCCTACTTTTAAATAATTGTTCAGAGGACATCTGTGGCTTTCTGCTTCATGTAGCGGAAAGGACATTAGGTACAGCCTGAAATTTAGGAAATTAGCCTAAATTAGAGCCCAGATAATGGCAAGTCTTAACTCATAGGTCACTCTTGCTTCTTTCCAACATGTCAGATAATAAAATATTATAAATTAAAAGCATAACATAAAGTTTGGGGCATTTTGAAGATAAAACATTGTATGAAGTTCAGGATTTAGCCAGTTTATCTTATAGACCTGATATATATTTCTAAGTACATCACAAAATTTTAGCTGAGAACCATTATATAATATAGCTTCATGATGCTACGTTTCATGTATAAAGGTTATAACTTAATCATAAAAATCCTGCATTTTTCAAGGCAAAACGTTTTTGAACTCACTTCTTTGCCCATTTAAGTCTGAAAGGGTACAGGCAATGCCACCCACTGAGAATTCTTGGTGGTAGCTGGACATAAACCTCAAATTTCAAAAAAACCACCCTCTGGCATACCACAGCCACTTCCTGGATCCTCAGAAGCTGAGGAAATTCAGTGCTGAATTATTTCTTAATCACACGGGAATCTATGAAGGGGAGGAGGACTGCATTGCTCTAGCTACTCACCCCCTGGTTTGTGGCTTCTTTGACCTTTCCTCCCCTTAAGTGATAACTCCAAATACTGCTGCAGTAGCCTGTGAGGCTATGTGGAGACCCAATCCACCTGAAGCTCCACAAAGACATGCTCCAAAAGCCCTCCCCTTCAGTCACCCAGTCCTTCTCCTCACATTTGGAGGTAGTTATGGAGTAGACTTATCATTATGTGGTAGTTGTGAAGCCCAGAGGCATTGTGGCATGTTGAGTGAAATAACATTTTTCCAAAGTACCATCCAATCAAAAGTTTCCATAGTCTCCCAAGATTCCTTTCATCACTACCATTCAAAGGTTAAGGGGATTGGAGTCTTTCGTTTTTTGTGTTTGATTATTTATCATTAGATGGTAACCTAGGGATTGGTCCTGGCCAAATATTTCTACTCCTTGCCCTTGCCCCTCCATTAGTCATGGAAACCCTCAATCTAAGAACTTTCTTTGAGTATTAACTTGACTTCATTCTGAGAGATTTAGGTAATGACTCGGCCCAACCAAGTAAATGGCAGGTACCCAGCTTACTTACAAGATAAAGGTGTCACAAATTAAGAAATGATTCTTCCAACTCCGGTGGATTTTTATTTTTTTTTTTTCACTCACAGAGGAATCATCATGGAAGCCGGAAATTCTGGGCTTTGGGTCAGACTTATTTGGATTTAAATTCCAGCTCTATTTTCCTTGAGTATGTTACCCTCACCTTTGAGTCTGTTTTCTCAATTATAAAGAACTGTTATGAAGAAGCAACGTGGAACAAGCACTCAGCACTTGGGAGGCACACAGTAAGCATGCAGAAGATGTTAGTTATTACTGTGGTGCTTTCCTTCATGAGGGTGTGTGCAGAATTAAATGAGATGACATCTCTGGAAAACCTGGCCCTCGTAGAAGCTTAACAAACATCAGCTCCTTCCACCTTGAGGAAAATGAAGCCCTTTTCAAATCTTCATGGATTTTAGGTGATCTGAATCCAAGGTTCTTTGCTACGGCCACCTAATAATACCAACCCCTCCTCTTCCCGCAGAAGAAAACATCTTGAACATCTATCTCTATGCCATGTTCCCCCTCTCCACTTATGTCTAGTTCTAGCAAGTCTTCTGCACTTCCCTGTCTAGCTTCCTCTTCTCCTAATACAGATAATTGTTCTATTTTTTTAATCACAGGGTTTCCAAGTGGGATCCCAAATGCTGCCCTCAGCCTACCCACCCCTATTTCCTCCTCTGGTGCTCTGTGTTCTCCCATCCACCCCTGACATGCTCATTACCCAAACACATTTTACAATGGCAAAACAAGTGCATCTGAGTTAGATCAACTTTGTCTTAGTCAACGGGAGTCCATTTACAATGCAGAAATAGGAGAGGATTGATGTGTTTTATCACAAGGAATTAAAGCAGATCGATGTGAGCAGCCAAAACAATTATGTTGAGCAATTTCTTCCCTCACTAACTAGTTCTTTTGCCTACATTTTCCAGACTATAGTTTCACATGGCAACATCTCAAATGGTGTATTATATTCTGTTTTGGATGTGATTTGAGAGAAGACATCTTAGAGGGTAAATTCTTGAGGCAAAGATATAAGTAGATAAATATCGAATAGGTAGATATAAATAGATAAATACCAAGATTTCAGAAAGATAAAAAATAACAATGACAACAACAATAATAATATAATGACTATACTTTTTCAAGCATCTTCAGACCACAAATGAAGTGCTGGGGGGAAATAGATGTATTTGTTTGCCTCTTGCCTTATGTCTGAAAGAGCAAGCCATGCGTGTTTTTTACGACCTGGCTTGTGATGTTTCCCCTCAGGGAGCTATTAACTCCATCCTTGTAGAGGGTGTCTGATCCCTATCAAAATTAGAAATTGCTTAAAACCAGGGGAGAAAAAAAGCATTTCATTCCTAAATAGGCCATTAGTGATATTGGATAGTTTGTTATTCTGTAATATAATATTGAAATTCCTAGAGGCAACTGATTTTCAGTAGTGAATTAAAAAGATCAGAACTAAACTGAGTATTTGAGGAATGAGTGAAAAGAATCTTGGACAGCTGTTTTATAGGTTGTGTATCAGCATTTAACCTTTTGAAAATAAAAGCATTAACCCTCCCAAGACAACTAAATGCAAATGAGCCCAGTGCAATTGTGCTGTAGGTATGAAAACATAAGGATGGAAAATGAATATCTATTTGGAGACGTCAAGGGCAGAGGGAAATATATATGAAACAAAATATCAGAATAATGACCATCATCCTCAAATGGAAGTAAATGGACTAAAAATAACAATGGAAATTTTTGGTCCTTAAAATTTATAAGCACAGATGTGTAGGATCATGGGAACAGACCAGTACAGCAGGGTTTTTACCTGGAGTATGGATGCCTGTCCCTGCAACACAGCACAGCTAAGCAACCTTTGAGAACCTTTTCCCAGGAATGCAGAATTCCAAGATAATGCTCACAAGCAAAATAGCATCATTCCTTATCCTACAGTTAGAGAGAAGCTGGTTTATTGTTTACATGTTAAAATAGATTTTTTTATTAAAAAGATACTATTGTTTTCATGCCTATTCCTATGTTCAGGCTTAATGTAAATACCTGTTTGAAAGATTGCAACTAAGTCAGGTGTTGGGGTGATTCACTCACAGCTCTTGTTATGTAAGTACAAAATTATTTGTGCCTAAAGGCTTGCAAATGCTAACTAATTCCCATTTCTCACCATTTGTACCAAAAAACGCCAGTTAATTTCCTTTTCCTTCATATAGTATATGAATTACAAAAATGTGGGGAAAGTTACTGTTCTGCTAAATGTATCTTTCAACAAATAGTTTCCTTTCTGAAGTACTGTAATTTATTTCAAGAACTGAGCCCTTTTTCCTGGAATTCTTCTTATTCATCAAGACAGACATGTTCTCCAAGGACATTTTTTATTTCTCCTGGCTAAACTCTGGGGACATTGTAAATGAATGGTACAACTGGTTAATAGTTCACGTAGGTTAAGAAAGAAAGAGAAAAGAAAAGAAAGAACAGATCTAGTGGTGGTAGGATGATGTTAAGAATCATATCAGGTTAAAATATTATTAAATTTGTAGAATATAAAAATTTTACATCATTCTAGATGATTTCAACAAACATATAAATCAAAGCCCTTTCTAATCCCTGGCCTGATTGATGGGCTTTTTCCATTAAAATTGCCCATTCCATCCCAAATATGGATAATATATAATTCCAAGTTGAAATCGGGTCCCTTGAGTTTCTTGAGATTGGATAAATGTCTCAAAACATCAGCAAATAGTCCTTAAAGGGAGGCAGCAATCTATAAACCATCCTGATGCCTTGTCAATAGCAGAAGGGAGGCAGGATGAGACTGTAAACCAAGCAACCTTTTCATGACCTCAACCCTCCCCCAGCCTCAGAAAAGTAATAAGGACTGTTCCTTGGGTCTTTGTTTGAGGAAGCTGAAACTAACATTGTGAGTTTCTGTGCTCCTACAAAGACTTAAAGTAGCCACAACCCCCTCTGCTCAAAATTGCTTTATATTTGGTGGTCTGAGGTTCAAGTAGATGAGATTTTGCCATGTTCAAAAGCTCAGAAATAATTCACACTATCACGACCGTGAGCAAGACAACCAATCCAGGCTAGTGTGGCCCATGGGAGTGGGGGCAGACAGGGCACAGAAGGACATATTTCAAAGTGGTAGGTGGAGAACAAACTGTTTGAATGCCTTGCAGGGACCCTGTGATTTTAGCCACTAAGATGAGAAAAGAGCACCAGATTCAAAATTAGTAAACCAGGTTTCTGGTCAGCTCTGCCACTAACTTATTTTGTGACCTTGATTGCATTTCTTAATATCTCTGGTCCTCAGTTTCCCCATCTACAGATTGGCTGAAACAATGTCTAAATTACTGTCATCACTCAAAAGTCTACAGTTTTGTGACTGTTACTTATTCCTCAGAGATATAAGAAAACTTATGTTCACTGCAATCATACGACTGGCAGAAGAAAGAAAACAAATTGAGTTTTCTCAGTCTGGCTAATGACACTGCAGCTCAGCAGCAAGGCAGTCAGTCAGAGGCAATGAAACAAATCAACATCCTGAGGCTAATTACGTGAGGAAGACCTCTGTGCGTCACCATGGCAACCAAAGATAAGGCAACCCCAGTAAAGGTCAGACACTGGTAAAGTGACTGTGGCATTATGATAGGAATAGGTAAAATCTACCACAGTAGCCTGTAACTTGACCAAATTAGTCCCCAATGCTGTGGGACCCTAATTATTTTCTAAAACAGTGTCTCAAAGTAGGTTTCATGCTCCACCTGCTTCAAAATCACTTAGTACAAATGCATATCCCTTGATCTCACCCAGACTCATTGAATCCCTTGGGGGAGTGGTGGGTGGGGAGGGGAGGATTAGGGAATCTGCATTTCTAAAGAAGTTCTCCAGGTGTTTCTTTTGCACAATTAGACTTAAAACTATTTCTCATAGCCCTTTTCATGCCACATAGGACATAGTACTTGCTCAGTAATATTCTTATGAAATATTTTCTTTAACACATAACACTTCCCCGTCTCAAAAAGACTCTAAAATTAAATTAAATATCTTTCTAACTCCAAGATAAGCCACACGTTGTGAGTTCCAACAGATGTAAAAGAGGATGCTTAAAGAGAAAAGGGATGGAGAGATCAGGACCAGGGGGCCCAAAACCATTTCCACATATGACTAAGGAAGTCTGCATAAGGAGACTCCTGAACTAAGAGGCCCACAGTTGTGACCTTAGTGAATTGGAAGAAACAAGCAGGGTCTTCTGTAAGACAAGTGTTTCTCTTGTTTTAAATTTTATTTTATTTTTCCATCACCATTTATCCCCTCAATGCCCTCTTCCACCTCCGCCCACCCTCTTTCTCCCACCTCCTCTATCCCCACACTGTTCTCCATGTCCATGAGGGCAATTGTTTTAAATGAGACACTGTGAGCTTAGGTGAAATTCATTAGAAAGTGTCCCCCCACTGTCTGAGCTTTGTGAGAACCAAAGGGATGAACTGCACTTTACCCCTGTTAAAAGGGAGGGGATGAGCAATACCTGGTATGAGGGTGAGAACTGCACCACCAGGCCTCGCTGTTAATACCTATTAGAGAGGCCCACTTTCTTCCACGTCTCTGCCCAAGACAGGTGGAGACAAAGTTGGGACACTTAACCAATTATCTGATGGGAAGTGTGGGGGCTAAAAAAATACTTTTCCTCCCATCAAGTTCTAGCCTGCTAATAATCAAATTAACAATGGTAGATTAACAGGAGAAAATGTGCAAAGTTTCTTACAGGTATACATGCCTGGTGTGTCGTAAGATATGAGACCTGGAAGTTGAGTTTATAGGCCATTATAGACAATGGAGAAAGGGGGCAAAGGTCTGAGATTTTGAAGGAAATAGGCAATTTACAGGCAGCTGAGGAAGAGAGGAATGCACATGGAAGGCAAATTCTTGAGAGGCAACTGAGGAACAATGGGACACAGGGCGGGGGAATCTAGTTACCAAGCCCCTGCCGGGATCCTTCTTATCTAATGTGAAGGTGGATTTATTAAGATTCCCTTCCTGGAGCAGGACTTTTTATCTGAATCTCTTAGGCATGAAAGGATGAGGGTCAAAGGTCCTTTCAGAGTCTTTTGTTTCTTAATAACCAGCTTAAAACCAATATCTCAAAAGGCACTGTTTGGGGGTAGCAAAACTTTGGTTACCTGTAGAAGGAGAAGTTGCTTCAGTGGTTCAAAAGTAATGAGATGACTGCTTGGCAGTGAGCAGTAGACAACCATTTGATGCAAGATGGGCATCTGGGCCACTGGACAACAAATGGTGTTGCCCTAGAAAAGCTGCAGAGCAACCCTGAAAGCTCACTGTACCCCAAATTCAGGATCTTCTTCTATGGTACAAAGTTTTGAGTTGTCTCTAGAGAGCTGCTGCCCAACCAAGGATAATTTCCCAGTCCTCTAGCATCTAGAGACATTATAATGTGAACAGAAATTATGTGTTCAGACCAAGGCTTTTAAAAAGCCATTCCACTGGCTGGGGGCAGAAGATGTCAAGCCCTATGTGTTGAAGAGCCACAGGATGGAAGGAGCCTGGACTGGAATCATTTCATAAAGGAAACATCTACCAACAAGCAACCACTGCTGAGGACTACCTTAACAAGAAGTAAACTTCTGTTGTGTTTGAGATGTTATAAATTGTGTAATCTATTTGTAATAGCAGTTAGTGTTACCCTAACTTGCGTACATGGCCAGGCTGAAGAGAAACCCTGTCATTCTGGAGCTCAAGGGCAGTATTTACACCTGAATGCGGTTCAGTCCAGGGAGACAGCAGCTTGGAGCTGCTCTGTTTTGACTGTTTGCAACAGATGAAGACCTGACGTGAGTGGGAAGTATTCCTTTTGGGATTTTCTCCTCTCCAGGAGAATAATGTCCAAAGGAGATAAATGCCCTCCATTTCTCTCCTCTTTAAAGAGCTATGCCCTGTAGAGAGGGGTGTGCTTCCAAGGCCTGGAACATGTTTTAAGAGTTGAGTTTCATTTTGCAAAGAGCAGCCACATAAAATAACAAGTCCAGGGAGCCCAGCCACAGCCCAGAGCAAAGCCTACAAATTCCCCTGAGAATATTGACCAAAGTGCTTTCATGGAATAATAAACCTAGAAGATTCTAATAGTGGCTGTAGTTCACTAACACACACACACACACACACACACACACACACACACACACACATACACACATATTACCCCTGAAGATATTTGTCTTTTGGATACCAGACATAGATTATATCTATCAGAGACACTGGGTAAAAACTAAATAAATGTAGTTTCTTAATCTTCAGGAACTGACAGAATATAACCTAAGTGTTACAAAAGAGAAGGATGCAGAATGTGCTATAAGAACAAAAGACAGACAGGGGCACCAAGGAAGTTTTCTTAGGAGGGTCAGAATGAATGCTGTGTGTGTAGGAGGAGGATCACCCAGAAGGGCAGGCAGAAAAAATAGCTCAAGTACAGAACCTGAGATAAGAGAGGACAGGTAGTTTCCTTACATTGGATTCTCTTGCTTACAAAAGGTTTGGTACCATAACCTCAAGGCAAGGGAGTAATACAATCTTAGTTACTAAGCTCCTTAGCCTTTTCCTCTCCGAAAAGATAAAAAGTTCAATTTTAAAGCAATAAACCTGCTGCTATGAACTCAGTGATATTGGGTAGATGCAGGAAGATGCATATTCAGAAGTAGCAGAGAACCAGGATGTTAGGGAGCTGAATACACAACTTGACAAGGTTATGTAATGTTCAGGTTTCCATTAAAGCCAAGACATTAAGTAAGGGGATAGAAGTGAAGGCTGAATAATTCAAATTGCTTTGGGGTAGAGCACCTATGAAACAGAGAGGGGCCATACCTCAGTAGTGCCAGACACCCAGTAGGCATTCAATAAGTGCTTGTTGGATGAATGACCCATATATCATGCACATGCTTTGCATGACCTATACCAGGAATACTGTTAAAAATTCATTGGTTCTGTTGTCCTGATTTAGTGACTCATCCTGTCCTTACCATGCAACCAGAGCACAGAAACTTCTCAGGACTAAGCTAGAAAAAAAAAATAAATAACTAGAGGCCTGATGCATGAAAATCATGCAAGGAGCTCGGCCCTCACAGCCATGGTGGCTGCCTTGGCCCTTGCAGCCCCGGCTTCATCTGGAAGGTCATCCAGAAGGACATCTGGAAGACATTCTGCTGTCTGGTCTAATTAGCATATTACACTTTTATTTTTATAGATTAATATGCTAGAGGCCCGGTGCACGAAATTCATGTGCGGATACAGTCCCTAGGCCTGGCCTGCGATCAGGGCCATTTTCCCCAGCTGCCCGCAGCCAGCCCCGTGCCCCACTGCCACCCACCCCCGGTTCCCCATTCACCATCGGGTGATCGGTGCCTGCTGGCCAGGGGAAGGAACAGAGAGGTCGGCTGTTCCAGACCACTTGCCGGCCCCGGCCCCGCCACGGTTGGTCATCAGGCGATTGGAGCCTACCAGCCGGGGAAAAAAACCAAGAGGTGGTCAGTGCACCTCATAGTGACTGGTCCAGCGTCATTCTGGTCGTTCTGCTGTTAGGGTCAATTTGCATATTACCCTTTTATTATATAGGATAGAGGCCTGGTGCATGGGTGGGGGCCAGCTGGGGGCCCCGGTTTGGGGTTTGGGGGTCCCCACTGGGGGGCTGGGTTGGCTGGGCTGGCTGGGGTGTGGGGCCTCAGGGTTTGCAGGCCAGCCATGCCCCTGGCTTTGTCAGGAAGGACGTCTGGAAGACATCCGGTCTATCAGATCTAATTACCATGTTACCCTTTAATTAGTATATATATATATACAGCATCATGTTCTTATATCAATATTTGAAAATCATATATACATATGATTTATGTAAGAAATACAATGTATGACTCCAATCAGAAAACAATATGTATACATATATAGGAGCTACTGGTATACATTGTGTTTCTTGCATAAATCATAAAATATGTGTATTTTTTTAATATTTAAAGGACTTTCCAAGCTGGGAGCTCCATGAATACCAAGCACTGCCCTCCAGTCAAGCTCCACCTCTGCCTTGCTCTCTCAGTCACAGAAAGAACCGGGAAGGTGCATCAGTCTGTTCAACAAGGACAATATTAAAGTGTCTAACGTGGTGAGAACTATGAAATCATCCTCCACGCAAGAATCTCTAAAGGTCTATATGCATAAATTAGTTTCCCATAGTGCTGCAGATCTCTAATTATTTTTTAATTTATACAAATATGTGCGATTACAATGCAATTAAAATGCCAGTATAATTAAAATGCAGAAAGAAGAAAATTTATAAATCTGTTCATGAAGCCCCTTGATTTCTTCTTGGGTTCAATTAATGCCACTTATGATTTAAAGATTGTGAAAAACCTTATTGCGATTAGTAAGACCATTCCATCAATCCATGCACCTTAGAGTGTGAAGTCTCGTCTAGGTCTGCAGGGTATATCTTTATGATGAATGTTGGACCCAAACCAGCCAAATGAGAGTTGCTTACCAATGACATAGCCAAAAGAAGGGGGGTGGAAATTAAGGGTGCCTGCCCTACAGAGGAGTGAAGGATGCATACAAAATCTAGTATTTCTTAAGTGTCGGCTAGATATATTTACATATTTCCTTAACAAGAGCTCTGACCCTCTTTACCCTAATTTCTCTGTAGATGAAGCTATTCAGTTAGTAGGAACTAGAAGGAGGTGCCAAAGGTATATACTAGACTTTTTTTAAAAAAAACTGAAGATGACTTCAGCTAAAGGACTCTTTTATTTTTATTTATTTATTTATTTTAGCCTTTTATAGATAAAAGCGTTTACTGGGGAGGAAAAAAAGAAGATAGGCAGCAAGCTTGTGACATGCTAGAAACTCAAACCTAAATGGCTAGATTTGATTAAATTACTTGTCCTAAAACAAACATTTACTGAGCACCGCTAGGCTCTGGGTATATAAAATAACCAGTGGTCTCAGTCCTCTGGGAAGCCATGGTTTGGAGGAGAGAACAGATATGTAAAAGCTCATTGCTATACTGTAGGATAAATATTATTTTGGTCACGTGTACTGTGGAGGCGCAGAGAAATTAATAATAAAGAGCTTCCAGAAAAAAGAAAAATTTGAGCCAAGTCTAGATTGAGCAGTGGTTCTCATCCCCTCGGGGGCTTATTGTCTCAGTGACTAAGGCACAGAGCATTTCGTGGTAAAGGTCAAGGAAGCTAACCATCCTCACCCGGGATCCGTTCCCCACGTGCCTTTCAAATGTCAAATGTCCTACCAGGCATTTAGGGGCTTCAAAACCAGTTTACAATGATCTGAGCCTTGATGCTTACACAGTTTTACATATAGACCACAAAAGATAGGTTTTGTTTGCTTTTGTTTTGAGCACTGTTCAAATATCCAAGAATATTATTTTTAATTTTCCAGGAACACAACTACTTTGTAAAACAAAGGAAATTGTATTTTGTTTTGTTCAGAACTTGACATTTTCATATAAACCTATCTAAGTATATTTATTCTTCAGTCTTTTGATACAGGGCAAGAAACCTTTTTTTTCCCCCTTCATTATGTCTTTTGATAGGAGTCATTGATTATATTTCTTACATAAATATCAAAATGTGTCTACAATTTCCAGTTCCAATTTCTTGAAACTGGAGTGGGACCAGAAGGACAACTTTTCAAGAGTGTGAGTCCCAAATCTCCACTTTTCCTCCAGATTTTTAGATTGCTCTCTTTGTGCACATTTGTGTGAGTTGCTCTAGGATATGAAAGGTTGTGCCTTGCACAGCCCCAGGGTCTCTGCAGTGCTGTAGCAGTGCTGCTGTGGACCTAGAAGTGGACTTGCTGGGTCATGCAATTAGTGCATTTTCAATTTTACTCAATATTACCAAATAGTTCTTCAAAGTAGCTGTCCTATGTATGGTCCCACCAGCAATGTTCCCACAACATCATTAACACTTGAAATTACCTGAATTCTTAATTGTTGCATATCTTACTAATAACTTGCTGATATCAGTGATGTTTTCATTTAAATTTCTCAAATAATTAAAGAAGTTGGATGCTTATTATGTTCATTAGTCAGTCAGGTTTTACCCTCTGTGAATTACAGGTTAGATCTTTTCTCCATGTTTCTCATAGTTGTTTTCTGTCTTTTTCTTATTGAGTTATGAGTTCTTTCATTTTTTTTGTCACAACAGGTTTTTAATATTTAGTCTAGACTACATTTTTCTTATATGCGTATTATTTTTTAAATTTATCTTTATTGTGGAAAGTAGTACAGATATTTCCCATTTCCCCTCTCACCCCCCCCCCATTGGTCCCCTCCTACCACTTTCCCTCCTTCCCCAGGTCTTCACCCCACTGTTATCTGTGTCCATGTATTATGAATATGTGCATATAAGTTCTTTGGTTGATCTCTTCCCTCCCCCTGTCCCTTCTCTTCTACATTTTTGTGTGGTTTGTTTCTTTTAATATCTTGTGTCCTCACTCTTGAATGATAATTTAGCCTGGTAATTGTAGATAACAATTCTTTTTTTTCTTTCAACATTTTGAATATATCATTCTACTGGCTTCAGATTTCAGTTGTTGATATTTAAAATTCAGATCTCTGTTTAATGTTCATTCTTTTTGTAAGAAAAGCTGACTTTTCTCTCTGGTTGCTTATAAAATCTTTATGTTTCCTTTGTTATACTTAAGTTTCATTATAATATGTATCTTTGTGCATTTATTTATATTTATTCTGCCTTGCATTTATTGTGTTTCTGACTCATTTTTCATTTTCTCATATCAATTCTGAAAATTCTTCGCCATTATATTTTTATGTATTTCCTCTTCACTATTCTCCCTCTTTTCTCTTTCAAGAACTCTTATTAGGCCTAGTTGGGCCTTCATATTTTATCATCAATATTTTAAAATTTCTCTTTTATATTTTCTATTTGAAATTTTTTGTCCAGCAGCTGTAGCTAACTCTCTGTTATTTATATTCAACTTATCAACTATTGTCATTTGAGAAAGACAAGTAAAGACTTGGTGCTTTACTCAATGCTATAGACTTACGGTAAACTTTTTGAAAGGAATTCTGTGTACACTCTGAGGAAAAGCCAATAGCTTAAACATTGCATTGCACAAAAATCCCTCAAATGCCCTATGAAACAATTGGGGTACTTTCTCACAAACTTCTCCAAACAACAGAAATCCAATGGGATGAGATGGAATCAGTAGACACCTAGGTTGCTTCCATATCTTGGCTATTGTAGATAATGCTTCAATGAATATAGCAGAATATATCTTTTCAAGTTAGTGCTTTTGATTTCTTTAGAAAAATACCCAAGAGTGGGATTTCTGGGTCATATAGTATTTCTATTTTAAGAAAATATATATTTAATGGAGCTTTACAAAAGAAATATCCTTTTTTGAAAAAGAAAGCACAGATCTCACACATTACATTCATTATTGTAGTGAGCAAGAAATCCCACCTTAATTTACTTATTGAATTAAAATGAAAACACCTATTCAATCAAAGTGACCTGTCAGTGCTATAGTTTTACTGCTTTAGTGAATGCATTTCTTATAAAATATTAGGCTGTTAGCCTGCCAGTGTGGCTAAGTGCTTGAGTGTTGACCTATGAACCAGGAGGTCACGGTTCGATTCCCAGTCAGGGCACATAACCAGGTTGCGGGCTCAATGCCTTATCATGCAGGAGGCAGCCAATCAATGATTCTTTCTCATCATTGATGTTTCTATCTCTCTCTCCCTCTCCCTTCCTCTCTGAAACCAATAAAAATACATTTTAAAAAAATATTAGGCTGTTAAAATGGAAGGTCCAGAAAAGAATCAAATTTATAGGTCACAAAGGTTTAGAATTTTAGCTTTTATTTCCAAGCTAACTTTAATAATATGACTCCAAATTTTCATAAGACCTCTTATCATCTCTCTTGCCAAAAGTGAGTTAGTTATAAAAATCATTTTTGATCCACAACCTTGGAAGACTTTATACTATACTCTTCAAGGCACATTCTTAACAACAGATTCAGCGTGACACAAAAATCAGAAAGGTACTTCCGTCTCAAAATATTTTCTTGATAACATTTACATTTATGTGAATGTCCTTAGGCGTGGCATTACTCTTTATGAGAAAATGACTTTAAAAAGTGAGGATTTTCTCCTGGGGGAACCACCCCAACTTGTTCAGAAGACTGAGAGTCCCTGCAGTCTCAGTGTCAGATCAAAACTTTAAATTATTTCTGTCTTCTTCTTATGTAATCTTGAATAATGTTGTGAAAAGTGCTACTTTAAGATTTTATTTCCTGCTTCTAGTTTTCTTTGAATTTTACTGGCCTTGGTTCTTTGTCTTCCATGCAGAAGTATTGTAGCCGAATCTCAGCCTTTGTTTTTCTAGTAGCATTCACGTGAACCCACTTTTATTGTAGATTCACTCACTGTTGGAAGTTTTGTATCTGGCAGCATTCACCCTACTGCCTCTTCTATATTGTAGCTGCACTCAGCCTGGTGCCCATTTATTTTCCTTGCTTATTCACTTGTATTTTGATGGGGTGACCTGGGCTTCCCACCTATTGATGACCCACATCTCAAATCCTAGAAGTGTATTTAGAGCCAAAAAAAAAATCATCCTTAGTTGTTTGCAATCATTACATTGATTTCAAGTGCTTAACAATAGAACATGTTCTTTTTCTTTTCAGAGACAGTCTGCCTGTGGCTTTTAAGAACCACCTGGTAACCTCGGTAGAATTTTAAACATACATATTTGCATGGAAGACAATAAATCAGAGAGTCGCTGAGGACCTAATTTCCAGTTATTTGCTGGCACAGAGGGTTTTGTAAAGTTCTGATTGTGATGATCTATCTTGTCTTGAAAGGTAAGAAAGGAGAATATATATTAATGTGTTTTATGCCTAGAAAATCTAATGATGAAGCAAAAGTTAATGAGCTCGTGTTGACCACTCCTGATTGACATATGAATTAATTTCTCACCTTCCTCAACTTGGAACCTCTAAACCAGTGCTTGTCGGATGTTAATGTGCATACCAACCCCCTAAGAACATGTTAAGGCAGCTTCTGATTCAGCAGGTCTGAGGTGGAGCCTGAGATTCTGCATTTCTAACAAGCTCCCAGGTAAGAATGATGCTGAAGCCCTGAGCCTCACTGAGTTTCTCAGCACCTATATAAAGCAATTGAATCAAAAGAAGGTTCGTGTGCATGTCTAGCAAGTAGAGTAAATAAAGTTGTAATAAAAAGGCTCTCTTTTCTGATAGAGCAACTTCCAGGCCCCATTTCTGAACATAGGGGTCCAGGAAAGGATTATTAGAAGGTTTGAATCCCAAGTGAGAGTTGCTACAATGTGCATCTAAACCAGTCTATTCAGATGATGACAATTGGAGGACCAACTCTCTCTCTCTCTCTCTCTCTCTCTCTATATATATATATATATATATATCCCCTCCTCCACCCTACTGCATTCCAAATAAGTAGGCCCTTTTAAACGAACGTGGTTTTGTGTGCTTAACTCTATTGACCCATCTTCTGTGGGGCTTCTGTGAGATGTAAGGAAACTTGTCCCCCCAATAGGGAGAAGGCTGTTGGGTCTCTTCTTGCATGAAGTAGCAGCTGATTCTGTGTTCCCACTAGTGGTGCCTGTTGTTTGTTGGTGTCCTTCAATCAACTGTGCAACCGTTTCCTTCCTGCTAGCTAACCTAGGTGGCATCCAGAGCCTTTTCAGTTATTTAGCAGACATTTATGAATTCCCTTCCATGGACAGGGACTGTGTAGCTTCATCTAATCAACAGCTTCACGTGCATGCATACAGTGGTGGCAGTGGACGGAAGGGGTTGAGAACATAGGCTTTGAGGTCAGGCAGACTTCAGTTGGAATCCCAATTCTGTTACCTACTAGTTGTGTGACCACGAGTTTTTGTATCTATAAAAGGAAAATAATACTTCACAGGATTGTGAAGGAACTAAATGAAGTAATGCACACAAAGGACTGAACAATGGTGTCTGGCATATCATAGGAGTCCAATGAATTGTTGCTTTGTTGCCGTTGTTATAATTATTTCTACATATCTTGTCTGAGCTCCTGTCCAATATTTTCACCTGCCTCTAGGTCTCTCTCCCTAGATATCCTGTGTGAGTACATCAAACTCAGTATTTCCAAAACTGAAATCATTAGCATTGTCAGAAAATTCATAACTTTTCATCCTTCTCTTAGTATCTCCATTATCTTTAAGGACAAATAAAATACTGAAAAAAACATTTGATTCCTACTTCTTCTTCATTCTCTTATTATATATGTCATCTTTTCAGTCCTTTTTAATTCATAATGCCTCCCTTTCTCTTCATTCCAACTTTCACTGTCCTGGTTTACACTTTCATTCTCTCTTTCTGTCCTAGCCTTTAGGTACGGCATCCATAAATGTTTCTAAATAACTCCGATTTTAAATGCTCTGTTGTGTCCACAGTCTCAGTACTTGTTGAACCATGTTGTTTTTTTCTTCAAGAAATAGAGCCTCTTCACTGGTCTCCAGCCTCCAGCCTCTGCCCTCTCTAAATGTGTGTCATTGCCACCAGAGTGAACATTGTAAAAAACAAACCTAACCATATTGCTTCAAAATGTAAATACCTTCAGTGGCTTTCCATTAGTACAACCTCCACTCAAAGTATGGAAAATCATCCATTGCTGATCCCCAACTTCATTTTGAGCCCCATCTCCTACTAAACCCGTGTGTGTGTGTGTGTGTGTGTGTGTGTGTGTGTGTGTGTGTTATATACACTCTAGCTAGGCTTTTTCAAAGCATGGAGGCTTCCACTTCCTATCCTCTGCCCCTATCCTGTCCTTTCTCTAATTGCCATCAATATTTTTTCTCGTTTTTCCAAAGTCACTTCCTCTATAAAGACTTCCAAAACGTTTCTCCCAAGGACATTTAACCACTTTCGCCTCTGGCTTTGTGTGATAAACACTCTACCATGAACTTGTAACAGGACCTTTCTTTCCATACCTGACTCTCCCACTAGACTTTGAGTATCTCTCCTATTCAACTTGAGCTCTGCAGGGGCATGTAAGCAGCTTACTCCTTTTTATTGACAGAATGTGGTTGGTTTTGATAAATATTTAATATATGAAAAGATGAATGAAGGAATAGATTAATCAGGCATGGAGGGAAAAGTGCTGGGCTCAGTTTGGGAAGGAGATGAAGGACACTCATGGGTATTTTTTAGTAGGGAGGAAAGTGGTATAACAAATAGTAACAGATTTTACAAATCAAAGCATAGCCTTCTCTTTTCTCCTATAATGAGAAGCACAATGAAAATTACACAATTACCATTAGAAATTCAAGTAGCCAAAGGCCTATGGAATCAAAGAGTATAACAGGAAGGCCTTAGTGAACTGTATGTGCAGGCCCTTAGGAAAACATAGGAGAGGAAGTGATATCTAAATCTCCAGGTCATTTGCATAAGGTTTTGGGCAACTGGTGGATCTATTTGGTCATATGAAGAAGACGGATAGCCCCATTTAGGAAGGTATGAGTGGACATTTTTCTATTAATGGTGAGAATTGAGGGAGATGTCATCTTGAGCCAAAAGAAGTGCCTTTCTCTCCAATCCAGTTCTATTATATAAGGGGTATATTATTTCTCTAGGTTTGCCATAACAAGGTACCATTAGACCAGGTGACTTCAACAACAGAAATTTATTGTCTCACATTTCTGGAGACGAAGTCTGAAATCAAAGCGGTGACGGGATTGCTTCATTCTGAGGCTATAAGGAAGAATCTACTCTATACCTCTCTCTTGTTTCTCATGTTTGCCAGCCATCTTTGGCATTCATTGGCTTCTGCTGCCCTACCCTGACCTCTGCCTTCATCTTCACTTGACATTCTCTCTTGGTGTGTATATGTGTCCAAATGTTCCCCTTTTATAAGGACACAATCATATTAGATTAGGGACTCATCCTACTCCAGTATGACCTCATCCTAACTTAACTCATTATAAGTCCATTGGCCCTATTTCCAAATAAGGTCACATTTCTGAGGTACTTGGGATAAGGACTTCAACTGATAAAGTTTGGAAGGCTCACAATTAAACCTATAACAAGAGGTTGGATGGTGTTAATCCCAGGAGATTGCTGTTCATTCAGCATCTTGGGTGGTCTATGAAGGACCTACAAGGAAAAGACCTGTTATACTGATGGCTCAGGAAGAAAAGGGCTAGGAGATTTCTAGCAAACACTATCACCTACCTACCCAATCACTGTGACCTGGGGAAGGGACAGACTATAGAAGGAGGGGAGGAAGGGTCTTCAGAACCAGACCCACGTCTAAGATCTCTTCTGGCGGCTCATGAAAGACTAACACCAAGAAGCTCTCAGGGTTAAAATCATCACCTAGAGTGGGAAGGCATTATGCCAACGGGTTTATCAAAGTCCCCAGGTGTTTGAGTGGGGTTGATGAGTCACTGAAATTATGCCCTGTCTAATTCTTTGTATCCAAGTACTGGTTTGTCATAAAATGTAGGATGTTTAGAGAGAGAAAGCAGAGAATTTGACAAAACAGTTTCTCTGCCTTAATTTATAGAAGAAGCAGCCAAGACTAGAGCGACAGGGGACAGCGTACGCATGCTGTAATGTAGGAGAAAGACCCCCAGACCAAGAAGCAGAACTCTTAAGTGCCCATTTTGACACTAAGGGAATATAGTGTCAACTACATCAACTCACTGAGACACACTGTCCATATCTTAAAATATGATACACCCTTCAGAGAATGGCTCGAGTAATAAAAGGAGATAATGGAGGTGAAAGCACTACTCAATTCTAAGAGACGGCCCAGTGAATTCCTAGTACAGTGGTTAAATCATATCCCCGTTTGAATCTATAATATCTAGCACACAGCAGATGTTCAATAATTGTTTGTTAAATAAATGAATGAACTCAATCTGGCCCTTAAAAAGGAAATATCCCAAACAATGACCAGATCTCAACCCTGAAAACTAACTTCCCGAGGCCTTGAAAATAAGACTTCCCAGATGTTCTTATTTACAACCAGGTGACCCCATAATCATAGGGAGAACAGATCCCTGCAGGCAGCATCTCAGTTATCAAAGGAAACTCTCTTGCAATGGTTGCTCTGAGCAGCCTATTGGAAAGACAATGCCCCCTGATCAAACTTAGGAGCGATCCCTGAGTTCTGTCTATACTCTCCCAGGGGTGAGCAAGTGAACCCAGAAAACAAACCCTTAACTGCCAGCAAAAACCTCCAGCAGTTATTATTCTGGATTTTGCAGTTATGGGGGAGAACTTTGTGCACATGATTATGGCTGAGGGTTATTACTGCATATTGCAAGTTCTGACCTGGCTCTTCCTTCTCCGCCTGGTGACTCACTCCTTTATTAGTACCATCTACATTATTTCTTGTAGATTGACCCAAATGTTCACATGAAATCTTTTACTTTAACCTAACCAGTGGTTGGTGGCTGGGAAAGGAAAGTTAATTTCAATGCAAACAGGAGAAATTGGTCTGGTTGTAAGACTTAACTGAATAATATCTAAATTGTATTTTGCAAGGGGACATTTTTCAGGGAAATTATTCTTTAAAATATAGATGATACTTACCACTCTGAAATTGTGACTTCTGTCTTTAGACTACAATGCTTCGCCCTAACAAGTGATCTTTAGGAGATCATTAAATCCTGGAGGGATATACTTTACAGCATTTAAATAAACGTAAGTTACCAGGTCCTAAAGAGCATAATTGATCATCATTTTATATTTGATCAAAATGGTTTGCAATTATTCCTGCTGGGGGATTTATCCATTTGCATCTTGCAGTCAGTTTTAGAATTTTATCCCTTTAATCTTGCCATAATATCATGATTAATTGATTAATGCAAGGGTTCAGGAGTCAATAAACCCACTATTTATTATTATTTATTATTTAACTTCCCCCAGTGTGCTGGCTGGCATTCAGAGGCTAAAGAAAATACAGTCCAGCTCTCACAGCTTTTTAAAGAATTGATTATGCAGAAGAAAAAAAGAAAAGAAAATCCCCTTTTTGTTCCACCATGTGAAGTCTAATGGGAAAACAATAAAGAAAATGCATTCTGTATTTATATTGGCCATTATTTAAACATGTTCTGAAGATCTGGATTGTTGCTCACTTTTAATTTAATTTTTGGTGTGTATATATATATGCAGATATAGATATATGTAAATGAATCCATATTAGTGTCTGTATCTAAAACTAAAGTTCCCAATTTAGAATCATTTTTACAAATTATTCTACTTGGGCATTACTCAAGAAATACACGGGCTTGGAAAAAATGAGCAATAAAATTGTCCTTCGTCAGAAGAGTAAAAATTATGTAAGTCCAGAGATATTTCTTATGTCCTGGTAACCCATGTGCTTTTCTTAGATTAGGACTAAGTCTTCCTCACCTGCATAAACACTCCTTCATAGGATGGATTTAGCAGTGACAAAGAATGGGTCATTGATACCAAGAAACCTCGTGACGCCCAGATTTGCTGTCAGAGCCCTGGGCAAGTAAGAATATGACCAACTGACATGGGAGGTAACACAGTAAATAAATGTTACCAAACCTGTGCTATAATTCGCAAGTCATGCTTTTTAAAATAAATGATCGTGGTGTGGTGAAGGCCTGGGGCAGTGGGCAGGGGTGGGCTAGAAGGAGTCAATGAGGGGGAAAGGGGACATATGTAATACTTTCAACAATAAAGATTTTTAAAAATAAATAATAACGAAATAAATTATCATTCAAACATGCACCCCCGGTGATTTGCTCTGTACATAATGGCATGCATGGGTGTTATACCTTCCATTATAGCAGAATGATTATTTGGTGGCTATTTTATAAGGGATTAAATAAAGATATACAGAACTCAGTGAATTTTTCCCAAGGATGCTAAAATAAAGTTAGTATTAACACCAAGATATAGAAATCCTACCTCAGGATTCTCAGGGAATTGTTTCTTTCTAGGTCACCTTTCTACCCCTGAACTGTCAAATTATACAGAGGTGCTGATACACAAACATGCTACTCTCACTTGAAGCTTCAGGAGAGATGTTTGCATAATCCAAAAATAGAATTCATCGCCGAAAGTCCAATAGAAACCCCAAGGTATAAGGATGCTGCAGAGCTAAGATTGATGGTATGTCCTAAATGTACCAGCTGTGTAAAATATGAAACCATCCGCCATGGTGTCATCCTGAAGGAACCTGAGGAGAGGCACACGCAACACCACATGTCCTGCATGACAGGCGAGACAACAATGGTCGGCCAGATGTTCTTTTCTTTCTCATTTGCATGGTTAGAGCATATGGTAACTGGGAAGAATGAAGTCATCTCTCCAGCAGCGATATGAATGGTTCGAAATATAATTGTTTCAAATCATAGACCCCACACCTGTCGTGGATTAATGGTGTTGAACCTTTGAAAATAAACATGTTAAGGATAACCCAAACGCCTTATGTCAGATGGTGGTTTTTATGCCTTGCCACACATTTACTATCCCTGAAATAAAACACAGCTATTTGTGTAGTTTGAGATTGCATCGTTTTATCTGGAGAAGGTTTGGTTTCCTTACACATGTTAAACTTGGGAGTATTTCAACACTTGCAATAGCAATATTTGGATGTCAGAAGATCTAGATTTCAGCACCAAGGGATAATTTGGTATATAAAACATCTGGTGTGTTTGAGAGAGTATCAGCTTTAAATCGGTGGTTTTCATAGTCCTTCTGGTTTAAATATGCCTCTTGGTAGCAAGTTCAGTTTCTGGTTTATGTACTTGTCTTTTCAGGGGCTCAAGTAAGGCGAACATATATTTTGAAAGGTTGCCTTAAGTGAAATAACAGCAAAGAAAAAGTAAATCTGCTTGCCATCTTGGGAACATGAGCAACCAGGCGCCCCAGCACCATCTTATTGCAGCTGATTCTCATTGGCAGGGATATCGAGCACAAAATCTTGGTAGTGACTCTTGGAGCACAAATAAAAGCAAAGCCCTGAAGTCGGTCATGCTGAAAACTCTCAAGAAGTATGTCGAGATGGGACTCTTGGATTTAGAGGTAGCAGGAAAAAAAGCTATCTATTCCTTTCTCTTGTAACATAATTGCAAGGAAATTTTGCCCCACCTATGGTTTTTATGCTTCTATTTTGGCAGATCTCCTAAATTCTAGGAATGTCAGCACTCCCTGGGTACCTTGATGCAATGCTACAAACGAGATACATTAAAGAAGTTGACCCTGCTGTAAAACACACTATAATTGGTTTTTATGGAGTATCTTTTGATATGTCATCACACAACAGTTTTTTGAAGCCGGTATATGAACCACACCAAAGAAGGAGAATAGGTTTGAAGTTTTATTCTCACATAAGAAGGTGGTGTCAAAGGAGTGAAACGCCTGAGTCAGAAACATCACTCTGGAGCGATGAGGAGGAGATTTTAGAAGAGTGGGCCAAGAGGTGTACTCAGCAAAATCCAGGGAAAACAGCCAACAGCTTCTATATCAGAAACCATAAAGGGGGAGGACTTCACTGTGCCGGACATGCCATATGGAACACTGTCTGACCCATACCTGCTGGTCTCATGTCACACACTGAACATGCAATCTCCACTATCTTCAAGTTGGTGCTTACGAGTACTGACAACGCCAGCAGAATTCTTGGGCCAAATCCTGAAAATGGATGGTTAAGTAGACCCCGGAAACTGGCCCGTCCACTTCATGTATTTTGTGACATCGTGTCTTTATGTCTAAGCACAACTATGTCTAGCAACCAGAGGAAATGTCAGTTCTACAACCTTGCCATGCAAAGGTGGCACCTGGGAAAGTGGTAAATCTGGGTGACTTTGACTGAATACTCACGATCACCATCCCAGCGCTCTGCTCCCCACTTTTGGTGTCTCCCCACAAACAATGTTTAGTGCTTTCCTACCCCTGCCCCTGCCCCTGCCCCTGCCACCACAATGCCTACACACTATTCCCCTGGTGGAGTACCATTGCCAACTCAGCCATGTGGTTTCATGCTGGCGAGCTCGTGCAGATGTTCTTTTCAGTTGAGGCCATTCCCCTCTATTCCTAACTTGCTGCAAGTCTTTTATCCTGATGGGTGTTGGATTTTGTAAAATGCTTCCTCCATATCAATTAATATGATCACATGGCTTTTCTCCTTTAGCTTGTGAATGACTTGGATTTTTTTGAAAGTTGGGTCAGCTCTTATTTGTTTTTTAAAACACAAAGAGGGAAACCAAACTATTCAATGAGTACAATAAGTAATAAACCCACCTCAACATTTTCTGACATAGACACAGCTTAGAAACATTTATTTTGTTATTGTTTTAATGTGGAGAAAGCATTAAACCATTTGTATTTACAAAAACACATAAAATAATATTACTAGACATATTATAAAGAAAGTTTTAATTCTTTCCTAAAAAATAGAAGCTCCGGGATTCTTTACATTCTCTCTTTTCACGGAGAAAACATCTACCTTCCTAGGGTGGAATGTCAACAGAGTAAAATAACATTTTTATTTTTAAAAACCATAGAAAAAATGTGTGTTCTTTAATTTCAGCAGAAAATGGCCTATTTGATGGAGCTACATTACCAACTTGTAATTGAAGAATATTATTTCTAGGACTTTTAAATCTTGTAGCATTTCCCACCTAGAAACAAAAAATCATATTCTGTTGCTTGCTCCACAGGACAGGTAAAGTGGAGCCTGATGTGTTCCCAGGATTCAAGTCCCCTCTGCTGAACTAATTTATAATGAAACACGAATAGTGTGATCCAGAGCTGTTAACCTCCCAAGGAACATTGGCGTTTCGTTTCCATAGGCCTCACACTCCCACCTAGAAGTTGACCTCCACTTCAGGTTTTCAGACACTGGACAGAAACCTAGAGGTCAGGTCCATGGGGCTGCAGGACATTTGGTTTCTCTCTATAAATACTATGTTGCTGACTGCCTAGTGCAACTACATATAAGGCTTTTCAGAGTCCTCAGTAGCTGTTTTTAAGTTTTTATCCTGAGGTTTTAGTTTCAATCAATGAGGAAGTGGGCCATAGTGAGGTTAAACCACCACAGCAGAACTAGACTCAACAACTCATCTCACAGATGAGCAAACTGTGGTCCAGAGAGAGGGACAGAAATGATAGAAATTCCCTACAGTTGTTATAGCCCTTTATGGTTTACAAAGCACTCCCTTCTATTATTCATTTCATCCTCACAATAATCCATTGTGAAGATATAGTCTTAAAATGCCATGGGTTCCAGCAAGTTACAATTTATGTTATAAATTTAGTTATAAAATTATGACTGTGTTTAACATTTTATTTTTATTTCTCTCTGCTGCTTTCTTTGATTTATACAAGTAATATAATCCAACAGACAATGTAGGAAGGAGGACATGGATTTATAGTGTTAGAACATAAATTTACAATTAAATAGAAAAATTTTAAGAGAGGCTCAAACTGAGACCAAAAAGCATTAGACACATCATATCCTTTCCTCGGGGCATCCAAGGATGATGGAGGGGATGAAACCAAAAGTCATGGTAAGTTGAGCTGTTCTGAAGTGAGAGAAAAGGAATTTGGATCAAAGCAAGTAGAGCTGAACACCCCTTTCTGTACGCCATGCACATTAACATGGGGGAAGCCAGGATACCCAAGAGGAATGAGCTCTCTGCCATTTGGAAAAATAGGTTCTCTTTATTACTTAGTTTTGCTTGTGATGCTTTGTATTTTCATCCCACTTTTGTTTTCTTTAGAGCAATGTCACATGCCCGGTCTCATTTCAGCCACACAGCAACATGAGATTGACAAAGCAAGCACTGGCTTTGGTGTTTGCAGGTTTTTATTGGTGCCTTTACAGGTGAAAGACTAAAGCCCAGCAGTCTGAGGCCTTTATTCAAGGTTACACAATTAGTTTAGAAGTGGGGACTCTAACAAAAACATGAGTCAGAAGAGGTCTTCAAAATACAGGGGAGCAGATTAAACATGGCAGGTTGTCCTAAATTCCATCAAGTGGCAGTAAAGGAATTTAAAAGATTTTAGTCAAGAACAAAGGGCCAGTGAAAAGATGTTAGCAGAGAAGTCCACAAATGTTTGAAAAACAGTGAAAAGATGAAAGTGTGGTTTTGATTCAGCTACAGAGGGAGATACTAAAAAGAAATGAGATCACCCGATACACAGAACCACAGTAAGTCCAGGACGTGGGGAGCAAGTTATCAAAAGAGACAGGAGGGCATGTCGAGGCAGAAAACAATACATGGTGCCAAATCTGTACACAACCTGATTTGAGTCCCATATTATTCCCTCACCCAACACAACCAGTCATCTATGTTCTGCTCTATACCACTACCTATGCTGCACACAGAGTCCAGAGGATTATTTTCTGGGGATATTAAACCCAAGTCTTAGTGGTCACCACATTATGTGTTGGGGGTTGCAGGTAGACATGAAGAAAAATGAAGTTAAATGACAATCTGCATTGCACAGTTCCCTACTCACTCCCAGCTCTGCTTCCAAGGCTTCAGGGGCCAGTTCCACTCCTCAGGCATAAAATGTACTAGTAAGAATCCTTCTCTGGAGAAACTGAATAGCCAAAGACAATAAACAACAACAGCAAATAAAAACAAAAATATCCTCAGATATTGGTGGGGGAAACCAGATGTTAGGTCTCCAATGTCAAAGCTGACTTTCCAGCTGCCCACCCTGCACAGGGATGCCCACAAATCTACACCCCTTCCCTTGCCAACCCCGCTCCATGCACACAAAACTTTCAATCTCCTTCTAAGGATCGCACTCTAAATGGACAGACCAGACATTTGAGGAAGGCCTCCAATAGGAAAGGGACAAAAATAGACAAAGATAATACAGGAAACAATGACAATATACATAGAAACTATTAATATTATCCTCATAAAGATAAGCAAAGATATTTCTTGAAATAAGATCAGGCTGCTACAGAAAAATTAAAAAGTATGTGTGCTCATTTTTGGGGTGGGGAATTTTAGAGTTTCTAGAAATTAAAAACATAACAGCAAGAATAAAAGAGTTGAAAAGAAGGAATTCTTACCATTTGCAATAGCATGAATGGAATTGGAGAACATTATGCTAAGTGAAATAAGCCAGTCAGAGAAAGATAAATATCACATGATCTCACTCATTTGTGGATAATAAATAACATTATAAACTGATGAACAAAAATAGATACAGAGGCAGAGCAGCATCAGACAGACTGTCAAACTACAGCAGGAAGGCTGGGAGGGTTGGAGGGGGGGGAGGTAAGAGATCAACCGAAGGACTTGTATGCATGCATATAAGCATAACCAATGAATGCAAGACATTGG
>NW_005354055.1:299690-323790 GCF_000412655.1 Myotis brandtii | reverse complement strand
GGAAGGTAAATGGGGGGAAAAGGGAGACATATGTACTACTATTTGTAATACTTTAAACAATAAAATAAAAAAAATTTTTAAAGAGAGAAAAAAAGAATAAAGGAGTTGGACAATAAGGTGAAGAAATCAGGAGGGAAAGAACAAATAGATAAAGTGATAGATGATTTAAGAGAAAAAGTAAGACAATTTGAAGATCAATATGAGAGCCCTCTGTCTAATAGGAGCTCTAGAGAGAGAAAGAAAAAAAGCAGGGGGAGGAAATGATGAGACATACTTTTCTTATGACACAATTTTTCAGAACTAAAGATTAAATCTTTAATTTAATTTAATTCAATCCTTAGATTAAAATGGTGAATCAGAATGAATGAAAAAGAACAGCACCACGGCACATTGTCGTGAAATTGGAAAACCCCAGGAATAAAGAGAACATTGTTTTAAGGTTCCAGAGAGAAAATCAGGTCACACACAAAGAATTATGAATCAGAATGGTATCAGATTTCTCAATAGAAATTATGCAAGGCAGAAGAAAATGTGGCAATGATTTTATAATTCTGAAGAAAAATTACATTTGGTACCCAAACTATCAATAATGTTTGAGTGTAACCTAGAGACATTTTCAGACATTCATATCTCAGAAATTATCATTTCTTCATGCTATTTCTTAGGAATCTGATGAAGGGTACGTTCTAGCAAACCAAGAAAGTCGGGGTTGGGGGTGGGGGATAAAAGAGAGATCCATCCCAAAGGAGCTGCAAATAAGATTCAAAAAATAGAGCAATATATCTGGATTAGAGTGGAAGGGTGAAAAGCTTCAGGAGGAACTGTTTCAAGAAGGAAAAATTGAGTTAATTTGCGTGCACATATGGAAAATATTGATAGGTATGTGTGATAAAGACATTAAAGCATGGGGGGGGGAATGAAAAGGAAACAAGTATTAACTCCAAAATGGTTGTACAAAATAAGAGGCATGAGTGTAGTGTATTGCTGACTCAGCAATGAACATTATTTCCACTATCATAATACTAGTACTCTAAGCACTGGTGATTGGTTTAAGCAAAATTTGTGATGGTATTGTTTGGGGTAGTTGGAAATAAGAACTAGGAATGTGTGTGCAAGAACAAACCCTCATTTACAGTGACAAGAAATTATGAGATAATGTCCAAAACTGTATCATATAAATTTATTACTTAGAAACATGATGCGAAATACCAGAAGAAATAGCTAAATTTGACAGTGGTCACCTCTGGAATTAGGATTTGGGATTGAATAGGATGGAGCAGGGTGACTGTAATTTTTTCTTTTTATTTTAAGCCTTAATGAATACATTACTTTGATTGAAATAGTAATTTTTAAACGATTTTTCAAAAATAAAAGTAGCCCTGTTTCTCTCTCAGAAAAAAAAAAAAGAAAAAAGTAAGTTTCTAGCTATGTCCTTCTCAAAGAACTCACTAATCAACTAGATGCAGGAGGAGCTGAGGAGCCTCCTGAGTAGGACATCCTGACCAAGAGGGAACCAGACACAGTCAGCTGGACCCAACGCAGAGCCCTAGACCTCAGAAGGCAAGGGGAGCCCACCACACACACAGCACACAAGCTGTCCCTTAGAATTTTTCTCACCCCCAACCCCACCCTGGATTCCTGCCTGAGGGCTATGGAAAGGGAAGTACTACAAGCAGAAGCCTCAAGAGCTAATTCACTAAGACCTCTGTAGGGGCACTGAGCCCAAAGACAGCCCTACTTTGGGACCCCTCTAACAGAATTTGTCCTGTAAGTGGGGAGATCCCTGGCACAGATCCCTCCCCAGCTGGGCACCTTGAGAGCTCCAGCACACTGGGGCAGTGTCCAGAGGGACACTAAGGTGCTAGAAGAAGTGGACATGTCTTCAGAGATTGGTTAGAGCAGGGCTGGAGTCTGAATATACAAATTGATGGATTGCTGACTGGTTATGAGCACATGTATTTTTTTACAGTCACCCAATAGGCTGTGTGAGCAGATGGAGTGAGACAAGAAAGTTCAGCATCTTTCTGTTTGCCTGGCCCTGTGGCCCGCATGAGCTGGTGACCTGGAAAAACAAATCTTCCTGAATGGGGTCCAAAGGTGCTGGCTCAGGCATCTGGCTCTTGCAGAGAAGTTCATGTGACCAGTTGGAGTGCTCTGGCCATGGGCAATCTTCCCAGATGCCAATCAGAGAGAACCAATTGCTGAGCAACTGCACAAACCCCTCTGAAACTCCCAGGTCACCGTTTATGAGCTACCAACTTAGCTCCACTAAGTCCGAGAATGGGGCTCTGACCAGAGGGCAAGGCCGCGGGTGCCAGCACCATGCTCTGGGTTTCATAGTTTAGGAAGAACAAGGGATCTTGGTGAAAAGAGCTTTCAGCTTTGGTGTCTGCTTTTCCCATGGCCAGATCCTCCATCTCGGGCCCCTGAGCACATCCTCACCTGGAGCAGCCAAAGCCCAGTTGTGCTCTTGGTGCCTGGATACCAGGGAGGAAGCTCCCATCACCTCCTGGGAGGCAGAGCAGCATTTTTGTGCCTCTTCCCTTCCTCTAGTGGCCCTGTTGTTACAATGGACAAGGGGAATTTTCCCTTTGAGGGTAATTTCAGTTTCTAAAAGAGTAGGGAGACTCTCAGAGGCATAATTTGAGCTCCTACCCCGTCCTCCCAGATACTCCAAACCACACACCCCTTGACTCAATGATAGAGCCTCTCCTAAGGAAGGTCCCCTATTTTTTTCATAGGGCAGTCTTTTCCCTCTAGTTAGATATTCCAAAATTGCAAGGATCAACCTTAGGCATCTATTCTATAGTCCCCAAAGCACCAGCCCTGGGCCAACAAATATGCTGGCACTCAATAAATAGGACTTCACTAGCTATTTCAACCCAAACGGCTAGTTTTGTAAGGAACTTAAAAATGGGCTTGTTGGGGGAAATAAAAAAGAAAAAGGTCAACTGTAATTGAAAAATAAAATCTAAAAAAAGAAAAATCTATAGGTCCTTTAATGTGCTTTTGATGTCTTATTCCTTGTCAGCCCCTACCCTCCCCACCATGCATACTAAAGATACATAAATAAGATTCTATTAGAAGGCAGACATTTAGAATAACATATTTGGAGGGGATTTTTTTCTAACAAAGCTTGGATGCCTGTGCAAGTTGTAAATTTATAGCTGATAATCCTCCGCCAAAAGTTCTTTGGGGTGTTCACAGCTGTGAAATACAATCTTTAGGTGACTACATATCCCCTTTGAGCTCCCAGTCTGATTCCAACAGCCTGTATTCCTGACAACATAACTCATCACAACAAGAATGAAATAACAAGAATATTTATTTCAGTTTACACACCACCCTTCACCTAAGGATCCCTGAGCAACTTCAAACACTGCTGAAATGGTTCCAAACCATGTACCTCTCTAACTTTGATTCGAAGCTAAAAAAGGAGTCAGTCTGTTGTGCGTAATTCCTTGGCAAAAATCATACACTTCTCTATAATTGGAAACACTAAGTCCTGGCTGCTCTTCAATAATCTTCTCTCCTCTCCTTATACTTTCTTCTTTGCTGGGAAAATAATATATATTTGACATACCCTAGACCCCACCCTTAAATTTTATTGTTTTGTGCTTTGAAAGTGTTTACACTGTAAAAATTAAGTGTCTTTCTACTTTGCAAGATTTGTTGAAATAACTTTTATATGGGTTATCTAAGAAATAGGAAATTCTGTGTCATCTATGGTTTTGGTTTGTAAGAAACCTCTCTCCTCTATTCCTTTATTTTTTCATCACTTGCACTTCATTTTTCCATGAATTATAGCTATTTAATGACTTGTATCAACCTTCTGTACTAGATGGGAAACTTTTTTTTAAAAAAAGGCCTGTATATTTGTATCTCTTCTCTTTCTATGCCAATGTCTCAAGGAACTTGTGCAGAGAGTATATAGACCTGTGATAAGTTGATTTATTTCTGAATTAAATTCATGATTTAAAATTTTTCTAAAATATATTATGCTTTCAATGTCTACTTAGGGTACAAATGAGGGGGCGGAAACAGCTAAGCCCTACCTTTTATTCCATTGGACCTAAACAAACAGCTACCAGTGGTGCCACCAGTGGAAACCAGGTAACTAGACCTTCCAGCACAGGACCCAGGTCTCCTGCTTTGGGACAGTACAGGAAAAATAAGTTTCCTTATTTCTAGTAATAAGGGAAATTTGTCAGAGATCATGGATGTTTTCAGCCTATTGCTAGGCAGATAAAATGCTAACCCTCTTAAAAAACCTTAGCTCTTAGTCACTCATTAAATCTAAATAAGGAATCTACTATGTGTCAGACATTGTGCTAAGAGGCTGAGAATACAAGAATGTTAAGTGCCTTGCTCTGCCCCTGGGGAACTTGTAGTCCAGGGAGAGAGACTATTAGTGAAACAGAGAAGAACAGGAAAACACTCTAAGTGGCACGACATAATTATGCACAAGGTGGAGGTGGCTCCATTTATTTGATCCCTACCTGACGGATGCTTCCTCCCAACCAAAAGCTGGGCTGCACTTTACAACCCTGGGCTCTGAACCCACTTGCCCTCCTCTGGCATGTCCAGTTATCGTCACAGCTGGGGCTGTGCCTTATGTCTTCACATCCTGAGAGTGGGGCTTTAGAAGCTTTCTGGCTTCTTCTCTGGATGCCGTCTTTCTGTTCTCTCTTGGTGCTGCACCCTGTAGCTCACAGTCCTGCCCGTTTTCTCTTCTTACTTTAACACTGTGAACAGATAGTATTTTCTGATATTAATCTTTCTTTCTCTGTGTATTTGTTGGTTTCTTTCCTCCAATTCAACCTTGTTACACCATGACTTCCTTGCATCAGAGCCCAAAACAGAAATAGCCAGCAAGTCCTGCTGGCTTTTTTTCCCCCAAACAAAACAAAACAGAAAACATGTTTAAACCTTTAAGAGAACTTGATGTTTGGGGAGAAGATAGGAGAGTGTGAGAAGCAATAGGAAGGAGGCGTCATCCTTCCTTCCCTCTCTGCCCTAGAAACAGACATTCCTGGGCGAGAGGAAGGAGAGGAAGGAAGATAACAAAGGGTCCCAGAGCAGCTCCTGCAATGTTGACAACAAAACTCCAAGTGGAGGGCTGGGTGGAGTTTAAGGAGGTAGACAAAACCACCACAGGATGTATCATCTGGCATAGCCATGGCAGAGGAAAGGGGAGCTGGTAGGTTGATGGCAGCCTCAGCAGTAACCTATCTGGAGAGATGACCAAGGACCAGACTGCCGCCCTGCACCCTGGTGCCTCAACCCCGAAAAAGAGGGAGGGAAACAAACACAAATAAGTTAAATTTTTCCCCAGACTAGAAGGAGAGATGCTCAATACAATATGAAATTGGCTCCTAACTGATAAGAACTTATGGCATTCCTAACACACCTGAGTTCTGTGGGATGACTCATTCCAGTGCCACATTCTTCCTGGATGCTCTTGTCCATACCCAGGTCTGTACACACTGCTGAGAGCCAGATCCAAATCTTAGGTTTTGTTTCCTTTATCATTTGGATGGATATTTCAAGCTGCTTTCAAAATATTTCACTTCAAACTTATCGTGTCCTAAAATGACTTCTATGTTTTTTACTTTCACCCACCTCACTCTACCAACACAGTTCTCTCCCCCATATTCTCTTCTCTGATAATAGCATGGGAGTCCACCTATACCAGAAACCTCATATAAATCCTTCGTTTTTGTGTCTTGCTTACCACCCAGACCTGTCAATTCTACCTCAAAATCACCTCCATTTCCCAGATCCTCATCAGGTATCGACTGTATCCATATGACAGCCTTCTCACTGGTGTGTATATTATCAGATTCTCCTTTATCCTGTCCAAGATATCCAAGATCCTAGATTCCTCCCAGTTTCTAGTAGAGATAATCCACAGTCCTCAGCAGGGAGTACAGGACTCTGTCTAAATATGACCTCTGATTACTTCATCAGCCACCAACTTCTAGATGTTTGCATGCATGTGCACTTACACACGTACCCTAGAATCTTACCACCTCTCATAATCCGAGGCGACTGATGCTAAACAATGGATTAGGAAGCAGTAAGCTTGTCACTGAGTCTAGATCAGCAGTTCTCAACCTGTGGGTCGCAACCCCTTTGGGGGTCGAATGACCCTATCACAGGGGTCGCCTAAGACCATCGGAAAACGCATATATAATTACATATTGTTTTTGTGATTAATCACTATGCTTAAATTATGTTCAATTTGTAACAATGAAAATACATCCTGCATATCAGATATTTACATTACGATCCATAACAGTAGCAAAATTACAGTTATGAAGTAGCAACAAAAATAATTTTATGGTTGGGGGTCACCACAACATGAGGAACTGTATTAAAGGGTCATGGCATTAGGAAGGTTGAGAACCACTGGTCTAGATGATAAGCTAGTTGAGCATAACTAAGCATGAAGGAAGTAAGAGCAAACAACAGAAAAATCTTGTGATTTCCATCTGGAATTTTCTTATGATGCAAGAAAACAGGAGGACCTATTGCTTAGGATAATGGTCAAGGTGAATGATAACTAAAGCTTCTGAATTCTGTAAGGCTGCTCTGGTCAGCCTTCCAAGTATCCTTGGCCATGTTTGTGGGGCCTGTAATACTGCATTCTCATGGGTTTTTCTAAGTACAATAGTGGGAGATGAGGGTGTAGAGGAGGTCTCTGTAAACTGTAAAGTGCTATACAAAATGTAAGGAGTCACTCTTTTTCACTAAATAAATACTCATTCACTTCTGCCTTTTATAACTCAAAACTCTTTAGACAAATACAACTCACAGAAGGTCTGTCTTATGCAAAAAGGCAATACCACACACTTATGACAATCCAAATAATTTTTTAATGAAAGAGTGTTGGGAAGTGGCAGGGTATCTTTTACTGAGACCGCGGGAATCCATATAAATTCAGAAACATTACACCATGGTTGTTATCACCCAGGCAGCCCTGGTGTGTCTTGGCTGAATTTTTAATATTCTATCTTTTTAATCTTGCATGACTCTCCCTTGCAAAGTCACTCCAAAAGGAAAAGACACTTAATAAACATTTGAGGCTGGGGACTAGCTGTTTGTAAAACTCGCTGTCCATTAAGTAATTGTAGGTTAGGCTAAATAGAATGTTTTATGGAGACTAATATATCCCATGGTGAGACCTCATTAAATAGGTTAGTGTGTTTATAGCCCCTTCAGCATAGAAAACAAACAACCTGTCCTCGTTCTCAAGAGACTGCTCTGCTCCCCAGACCTGCTTGGCACTTTGCCTTGCATGTGGATAGGTGTCAAGGCAGTTTTACAAAATAAAGGAGTGAAACCAGTTCTTTGCCGCTTAGCGATACATGATGGGGAATAAAGTGTAATTGCAGTATTCCCCAAACTGTGTTCTATGGAATATTCTATGAAATATTAATTCTATGAGATGGCAACATGTATTCTGAAAAAATAAAAAGGAAGGAGGTAGCCATGATGAGGGGTTCCCCTATGTGCAAAGAGGCTTGGGAGCTAGGTTACACAAAGGTAAGCAATTTTTTTCCTGCAGGATATTTGGAGCCTTCAATAGGCCAAAGTGCTTTGTGAATTTCCTAGAGTGGAATATAGTATATAGGGCACCTCCAAAATTATTTGACCATAGAACTTATTTTCTATAGAACACAGTACAAAAGACGCTAATGTTCCACAGAACATAGTTTAGAAGAGGTTGTTTATTTCATAAAACCAAGTAACCGATGACGAGTTCAATAGTTTTCAAAACACCATATTTTTCACAGGAAGTCCTAAACAAGGGAACATCCCCCACAAGCAATATCATTACAAGAAGCATGAGACAGAATTATCTGCAAATGACTTTCTGAGTAAAGCACATTAAGATTTCACTACAGCCTGAGGATCCATAATTGAATATTTGAAGTCATTGTTTCGCTTATTGAGCATAGGTAACAAAATTGACGACGGAGTTGCCATATTTTTCTACACTGTGCTGCAGGATGACAGTTTCTACTAAAGCACAAGAAGGAAAAATATTAAAGAACAAAAAAGCCAAGTTTTCCCTTGTAATTGTAAAGGAGCATGTTAGAGCAGCAAGGTTCTGCTACCCTCCCTGATCCCCTTTGCCTGGCATCCTCCAGTTGCCAGGAGCATTAGTTGCTAACAGCTCCGGAGGCTTCCTCCCAAAACTGCCCACTACAGAATAGGAGTCACTTTATCGAGCTACATCACCCATACATTCCAAGGCAGCCCACGACCACTGACTGACCTGGGTACAAAAGGCTGGCCTGCTTTCCTCAGCTGGGACCAACTATGGTATATGGTCATTTCATGGCCAGAGCTCCCCCGTGGGAGCAGGTTAAAGCTGGCCTCCAGCTGAGACCACATCCTTGCTTAGCTCCTCGACTTGCCCTGTCCTACTTCTCTTATTCCCTTTTCCTGAGACACTCCAATAAATCACATACACCCAAATGCCGGCCTCAGGCTCTGCTTAGGGAACCCAGCCAGCCTAAGATAATATAGTTTAGAACGTGACATCTAAAAAGACATTTCGCCGAAACCGGTTTTGCTCAGTGGATAGAGCATCGACCTGCGGACTGAAAGGTCCCGGGTTCGATGCCAGTCAAGGGCATGTACCTGGGTTACAGGCACAACCCCAGTAGGAGATGTGCAGGAGGCAGCTGATCGATGTTTCTCTCTCATCGATGTTTCTAACTCTCTATCTCTCCCCCTTCCTCTCTGTAAAAAAATCAATAAAATATATTTTAAAAATAAAAATAAAAAATAAAAATAAAAAGACATTTCTCTTAATTACAAATTAATATAGCTCATGGTCACCAGCCTTCTAACCTGCTTCAGGAACCTGACAGCGTGGTCTAATATAGGCCCTGGATTAGTATTTCACATCATGTGGTCTTAGACCATGCCCATTAGTTATGGGGATGCTTGCTAAAAAGATGTAGATATCCAAGGCCCACCCCAAACCTACGGAATCAGAATCTCTGAGAGTGGGATCCACAAATTATATTTTATATGTCAAGTACTTCTGATGCACACTAGAGTTTGAGACCCACTATCAGGAGGCCATGTTTTAGCCAGCACTCCTCCCACCTTCCCTGTAGTAGCTGAGAGACACTCTCAAAGCAAGCTAACTTGTCTTTGTACCTTCTGCCTACTGATAAACATTTCTTAGAGAAAACAATGTATGAATTTCCAAGTGGAAACTTCCAATGTGGTTGACAGAAGGGACAAGAATGAAACCCAAGCAGATTAGTGTCTTGGCTAATGCAAATTACTTCAAAATGTAAATTTTGTTTCATTTGAAATTGAAAAATATTATTTGAGGTGACATTCTCTACATAAATAAGTTGGAGAAGCTATGTTTAATCATCTAAAATCAATTGTTTTCCAAGTATTTAGGAGCTATGGGAAGCAAAAAAATCTGAAAACATTTTTCAAAGCACAAAGCAGAAATGATTTACAGTAACTCATAAACATCTAAATTGCCATACTTATTCATCTCTCAAAAGTTGACTGTTGCTTGAGAATTATTTACCTAAAAAGGTCTCAGATCTCAGAATACACAGTGAAAAATACCACTAAATGCCGTGTTTTGCATACCTCTGATAAGCATGTGACAACCACAGCTGAGCACAAGTACTTCAATCAGCAGGACAATCAAAATTAACCACAGGTACAAGTTAGTGACAAGAGATCAAACAGAGCTCCAGTAGCAAACCTGCTGTCCACCAGGGAACCAAGATGGTTCAAGAAAATCAGGGGGTGGGTGGAGAGAGCTTCTAGGGAGGGGTGTTTACTGAGCAGCAGTTGATTCAAGCCTAGACTGCTTGGCAAGCAGACTCCACTCTTCATTGTTGTTGTTTTGAGGTGTGTGTGGGCTGTGTGTGTGTGTGTGTGTGTGTGTGTGTGTGTGTTGAGGGTTTTGGTTTTTTTTTATGATGCAGGAGAAATAAGTTGGTCTTGACTCAATGCCAAACAGAGCAGGCACTCAATTTCTCACAGGCTGGCATTTCGTAATGACCATGTCAGCAGGGATCCCAAAATGAATCAGCCACCCCTGGAAAGCTCACTCACCCTTAGAAAGATGTTCCTAATAATTATCTAGTGCTTGGTTAGTAGAGAAAACAAGAACATACTTCTAATCAAAGCGAAGTACCCTTTTGAATCCCAGACGTCCAAAAAGCTACCAGGTAGGCTGTTTTTCTCCTGGAAGGTAAAAAACATGGATTAAGTGATAGCCAATCTAAATACAAAACTAAAAAAAAAGTCTAAACTTGCAAGTTACAAAAATATATTAAGACCAATATTTTAAGAAATACACCAAATATAAAGCATTGCAAATAACACTTTAAAAAAAAAAAAAGAAGCTCTACATGTATGAGCATGTCGTTTCTAAAGTTTAATTGGTTCCAATGTGTTATTTTAAAAAGAACTCAAAGTTCCCTAGAAAATGTGTCGTTAGAGTGCCTCCTTTTTAAAGAGAAAGTTAAATATTACTCAGTGGGATTAGCTGGGGCCACACCTGCCAAGAGCCAGCATCCTTGCCTTGAATTTCCTAATCAACTCTGTTGGTTTACTACAGCAAATTGACCAGCACCAAGAGGATGTTGGTCATCTGAAAAGCTTGAGATTTTCAAACAGACACAACAAAAAGAAGAAAGAACTATTTTAGAGAAAGGATCCTGGCAACAGCAATACAAAAAAAAAATTAATATTACAGGCTTCTATCAATAAATAGTCTCACTGCCCTCATAGTTTCAGGGAAGGTAGGAAGAGACATGGTGATTATAAGCGCATTTCCTCAATAGTAATTACTATGGAGACACTGGGACAGATTATCAAATTATCTGTTTGAGGGGCACTCAGAGAAGCACCAGGTTCAAGGGCTCCATGAAGACCCAGCCTGAGAGAACCCATATAGCCCTTCAATTATAGGGCTGATCAATAAGGTATGTAGATAAAGGAGGCAGAATTAGAGCTAGTTTCCTCAGAAATTTAATCCAGTCTACATGATATCCTTAGCAATAACCTATCAAGATATGGTTTAGCACCTAAGGCCAGACCCAAAACAGAGTGTCAGCCCAAGAACCATAGAGTATCATCAAAATGAAAGCTGGGATTAAAATGATGTACCTTAGTCCTTTGGAAGACACAAAGTTGAATGAGCCTGCTTAAAAGTCATGGAATTCTAATTAAGCAACTGAAATTTTAAAAAAAAAATTAAAAACAAGAAAATATACTCAATTTCATTAGACATCAGGGAACAAATTAAAACCATGTAAGATACCATTGCATACCACCAGAATGGCTAAAATGAAAAAGACTGGCCGTATGAAATGTTGGAGAAGATGAGGAGCAATAGAAACTCTCAAACTGATGGGGGTGTAAATTGGTTCAACTACTTTAGAAAACTATTTGGCAATATTTAATAAAGCTGAACATACATATACCCAATGTCCCAGCAACCCCATTTCAGGTCTGTAGACCACAGAAATTGTTTCCGGATAAATTAGTAGGCCAGATTTCCCAGACATGAGTGGGAGTGGGGTTCTTGGGGTACTGCTTGAAATAAGCATTTTCAGAAGCCCCCACAGGAGAGTGAGATGTGGTAAAAGGCTTTATTTGCATGGAGTTATATTCCTGGGGTTCCAATGTCCCATGCCCTTTAACCCAGTCCTGAAAGAGGGGCAGCTGGGGGTCCAGTAGAGGCAGAAGGAGAGCCAGTGTCCAGAGCTTCTGTTCCATGTTGCAGCCGGGCCCAGTTCAGCATTCAGGCGAATTAAAGTCCATTCGTCCACTGTGTGGGCTTCACATGACCATGGGCCACATGGGCGCAGGGGATCACCTCCCCTGTAATCTGAGTCCCAAGAAGTCCAGAAGGCAAAAGGCCAAGAGATTGTGCTCCTTTGTCTAGGAGTTTAAATATTCAGGTTTCTCGCATATTCTGGCCACTGACTCACAGGTGTGAGTGACAGATAAGAATCTTCCCACATCACTCAGACCTTACTGGGCATATGTTCAGACTGCCTTTGTCCAGCCTCTTCCCCCATTGATCATCAGGGAACAAAGTTAGAGAGTGTTAAACTAGCAAAACTGAATAAATGGCATGCCTATGTTATCTAGTCTCCCCTTTACTTCTTTTCTGTTAAATAATAACCAAGTTATTACAACCATATCAACATGGGTACAAATGTTCACCAAATTACTTTTAATTTTAGACTACTATGAAGAGTGTTGCTCTGAATGTTTTCACAGAATATTCAGAAGCTCAAAAACAGGCAAAACTAATCAATGGTATTAGGGATTAGGATAATGCTACCCTTGAGGCAGGAGCAGAAAGGGGCTTCTGAGCACTGGTAATATTCTGTGTTGTGATCTACGCACTGGTTACATGGGTCTGTTTTCACTTCATAAAAATATTTTGAATTGTGTAATTATAACTTATATACTTATAATAGTGTTTATGCTATATGCTATGGACTAAATTGTGTCCACCAAAATTCATATGTTCAAATCCTACCCCCAATGTGATGGTATTCAGAGATGGGGCCTTTGTGAGGTATTAGATTTAGATGAGGTCATGTGGGTGGAGCCCCATGATGGGATTAGTGCCCTTATAAGAAGAGTTACCAGGGATCTTAGCCTTTTTCTCTCTGCCATGTAAGCACACAGTGAAAAAGTGACTATCTACAAGTTAGGAAGAGGGTTATCATCAGGAACCGAATGAGCCAGTCTACTTGATCTTGGACTTCCCAGCCTCCAGGACTATAAGAAATAAATGTTTCTTGTTTAAGCCACCAGTCTATGATATTTTATTATAACAGTCTGACTGTACTTCAATAAAAGTTTATTTAGAACAAAACAATAATATAAAAGCAACTGTAAATATTAGAAAAAATAGTCCATCAAAAACATAATACACTTGAAGGCTGTAATTTCAGCACAGTGTCTTGTAATATTAGTGAGGAATGATTGTTGAGACCTTCTCAAATTCCCAAATACCACTGTAGAGAAATATCAAGCCCCATTGCAATATGGTGCTAGGAAAGGACAAGCAGTTGCTACATGACTGGTCCTGGACACAAGCTTTGCAATCTTTGAAACTCAAATCTTTGTTTCAGTAAAATGATAAATGGCTACTTGTTTGAGGTCTCTCTCTCTCTTTCTCTCTCTCTCTCTCACACACACACACACACACACACACACACACACACACACACACATCCTATCACTATAATGCCCACAAATGCCAAGTTTACCATATAAGGTTTAGGGATATAAAGCAAAACCAGAGGTACCAAGAATAGATTGGGCAAAAAGGGTCATCATGCGTCACAAACTAAATATTAGTGGGATATGAAATGTCTTTTCTGAAAAGTTTAAATTAGGTATGCCATATATTCCTGGTTCATAAACTTGGGCTTTTATGTGAGAAAAAAAATCAATGACACTGGGCTCTAGTAATTATAGTGGACACACAAGGTCTGGGGACTAATTCTTTGGTCATTTTAGACTAGATACTCACTAAAAGATGATATTTAGTTTGGGTGAAAAACATTTTATCAAATGGTGGAAACCATGCGACATCAAAAAATAATACTGTGAACAAAAACTAAAGTTATCCGAGTAGTTAGCTACATAGGGGCAGGTATGCAAAGTGTTCAGGAGCACTACACACTGCCTGGATTGAACCTGGCTCCACCCCCTTAGAAGCTCCATCCCCTTGGCCTTGGGCGAGTTACTTACTAGTAACTTCTTCATGCCTCAGCCCCCTCATCCGTACAAAAGGTGACAATAATCATCCCCCATGTAATCATTGTGAGTTAATTAAGTTAATATATATAAAGTGTGCTTGCCATATATTAAACAATATGCACACAGGGACTCTTATTACAGAACAAGGAAGAGTTTTGCAATTCTTAGGGCTAGTAAATAAGACTTCCCAAATAGCTTTCCCTTCTTAGTTTAGAGTAGAAAGAAATAAAGAAACAAAGTTCAATTGTGGAGTGGGGATTCACCTCAGAGCACTTCCTTCACTTGCTCAGAGACACCAGAAATACCTAAACACATTTTAATCAGAAAGACTTGAAATGGCAAGACCTCCTTAAAGCAGCTCTTTGAAATTTATCTTATTCACATTATGAAGAAACTGGTACTGTCAGGACCCTTTCCAGGCACTAATTTGAAACTGGAATACAGAGGTCCCTGGGAACTGGACACTTAGAAGCAGAAAAGAGAGTCTCAAAAGAGAAGAAGCCAGAGACGTTAGTGGCCAACTTCATTATTTTTTCCTATAGTCAGTCTGGACATACAGAATTATTTCCTTGTAGAAAAGGAAGATTTAAAGAAGTTATGTGAGTAATACAAACCTCCTCAACCCATCTCTCCTCAATTATTAGCATTTATCAAGAGCTTTTAAGCTTGAATTAACAGATACTGGTTATGACTTCACATGTGCTTTGACTGTGTAAATACAAGTTTTATATTAAACACTGAAACTAACAAAGAAAGCTACAGAAAAAATGCATGTGTATAATTTTAACTCTAATGGAGATGCAAACTTTTTCAACATGAATATGTTTTTTGTGTACTTTAAGTGTGAAAGTGGTATGTGATTAAAAACAACAACCTCTGGTCAGGTAGCTCAGTTGGTTGAACATCATCCCGATATACCAAGATTTCTGGTTCTATCCCCAGTCAGGGCACATATAAGAATCTACCAATGAATGCATACATGAATGGAACAACAAGTCAATGTTTCTCTCTCTTTCTCTCTGAAAATCAATTAATATATTTTTTTAAAACCACCCTGTTAGATGATATACATCTCCAGAAATGGATCTGTGATGAGCCTTTATAAGAGTGATCTAATAACTGGCTTTACATGTTGGCCACAGAAGTTAGCAGGCCATCTGTAACTAAGAACTTTTTAAATTTACTAACAATGAAGGCTTCTGGAGCCCTTCCTAGAATGGTTGTTCAGTCCCAGAATCGAACTTCACACCATGCTTCTGGTTTGTGTCTGCCTGAGGCACAAATTCTTTTCTAGACATTCTCTGGAGACCCTTTCAATGTGGTTTTACAATAAAGAAATTACCTGCAAGCAGGGAAATCAACATACAGATAAAATACCTCCATTGAAACACTTCTGCCAGTATGGATTCTCCAAAGTATCTACTCCTGGGAATTCAGGACCAATGTTTCCTCTTCATTCAGGAAAATGAATATTCAGGTGTAAATCTCCTACCCTTACTGATTTCCACAAAGAGAGAAAAAAATTGATTTCTCTCAACATATTGAATTAAAGGTAATTAATAGTAGTAGTTTGGTAGAATTATTATGACTCTACAGAGCCACACTAAAATCATCAGTAAGATAAGAAAAGAGAGAAAGAAAAGGAACAACAAAGTGAACCAAGGAGATTCCAGGTAAATTATTCTCATTTTTTAAGACCTTGGCCTGAGGCTTGAATGTGAAATTTAGATAAAGATATCAGACTCTGCAGAAATCTTTAATAAAATACCCAACCCAACAGTAATGCATTTTCCTGCTGTAGCAGAAAACTGCAGTTAGGTTTTCTACTGGTCATGGTCTATATTTTCATACAAGATAGAGGGCCAAGCAAAAAAGAATTTTTCCATAAGGCAATTAAGGTATAACATAGCTTAGGAGGAAAATAAAATGACTCTTTATCTTCTTCTATGTAAATATTTTTCCTAATATACCACCTGCTGGAAGCCTTTGGCAAAATATGATTGCAAGAACATAACTTCTGTGAAGCAATTCTCTGAATTTCTGCGCAATTCAACCAAAAGTGGGGCAGCTCTTCAGTTATCCAAGATATTATCTCAACCCACTGTTTTGCCCTACTTTTTTTTTTTACCAACCTGTCCCAGAAATCTTCATTTATCACTTTTCTTGTTTGTGAGATGAATTCCTTTAGCTCTCTCCTTGAGTCTGAAATCCAATCAGTTAATAAATAACCTTTCCAGCCCTAACCGGTTTGGCTCAGTGGATAGAGCATCGGCCTGCGGACCCAAGGGTCCCAGGTTCGATTCCGGTCAAGGGCATGTACCGTGGTTGCGGGCACATCCCCAATAAGGAGTGTGCAGGAGGCAGCTGATTGATGTTTCTATCTCATCGATGTTTCTAACTCTCTATCCCTCTCCCTTCCTCTCTGCAAAAAATCAATAAAATATATTTAAAATAAATAAATAAATAAATAAATAAATAAATAACCTTTCCACTTCCAACTCTGGGAGTCATCTTGGATTTCTTCACCCTCTGACCTTCACACCAACTGGCCCATTGATCCTCATCACAAACACACACATACATGAGTGCACACGATATACTAAAATATGTCAAATTCTAGACCTTTAAGACAGAACTCAAACTCATCTTCTCCAGGCAACTTGCTGGATGAAACCTACTCCACTCCCTTAACACTTATCAAGATCAAATCCTGTGTTAACAAACCCTAGATAAAATACTGTGATGGACTTTGATTCTTTTTAACATTGCTTGCAATTACATGGCTCTTTAGTGTTTGGTTTGTAGTTCTCTCAGTCCCAACCCCTACTTCCACCTCAAATCCCTTCCAATCCTTCCCAATACACACACACACACACACACACACACACACACACACACACACACACACACCAGAATGATCAGGGATCTCTTGATTATTTTGTACCAATTGCTTTTTGACTCCCCTCCCCCTGATCCTTCCTATGTCACCACATATACAGTATTTTTAGCACTATAGTTATTAAAGAAATAAATATTTGTTCACCATTTTATTTGATTGTTAGACATAGAAGAACATGAAAACTAAACTGTCAAATAAATAACTAATCCAACAGGCATGCAAAATATCAACACCAATGGTTTTCTTGAGGATTGTCTCTGGGGGTAGGAGATGAAACAGGAAGATTTTTAATCCATCTATATATTATATTACACAGTGTCTCTGCTTAACTGTCTCCATCCTTGAAAGACCAGGCTATGGCAGTCCTGGCTCTCTGACTCATCAGCTTGGACCCTTTTGTCTGTCCCTCATTCCCTGCCAGAGTTTTTCTCTGCAAATACCACAGAGGTAACAGCTTGAATGTTCTAAAGAATCCCTATCATAGTATTTTCCACACTGTCATGTGATTATATATTTATATGTCAGTATTCTATATTTTAAGGTTTCAGATTTAACCAAATTAAAATATAAGATGTCCAAATAAACAAAGCTTCACAGGTGCATTCCCCTTAAGGCTGCTTTATCTTTCTTCTTCCGACCCTAAAAAGTATCTTACAAGTCATATTTCTCAAAAGAGATAAGAACAAGAAAATCTATCACCATGGAGTTAGACAGAGATAAGAGAAATAAGCTTTCTAGATACCAGCTTAGCAATGGAGAAAGAAATTAAGAGCCCGATACATATTATAGGTGGAAAGATAAATACAGAGGATAAATAAAATAGAAAAGTTTCTTTAGAGCTGAAGTACATGCTTAGAAAAATACATAAAGACAGTAAAATATTCAAGGCTACAGAGAAGATCAACAAAGCCCTTGTTCATCATCACAGCACATTTTTATAGAATTACAGATCAAAGGTTTCTTCACAAGACTTCTTTATTAATTCTTCAGATACCCGAATCTTATTAGTAAACTTGTCCTAACAAACCATCTATTGTAATGTTATTGAAGTTCAAAGCTACTCTTAATATTTTTAATGTTATATGCAAATTATTAAAGAGAAATGTTCTTTAGAAAGCAGAAAGAATGACCCTATATAACTCACTGCTCAGAACACCATTAAAATGTGGCCTAATTTCCTTTAAAAAAGTTTTGTTTTATATATCTAGGAAAGGCACATTAGTTCAAATGTGTTGGAGTATGGCTTATTACAAGCCCCACCCATTAGTAGTTGTGAATCCTTGAACAAGGTTTTTCACCTCTCTGGCCGTGCCTTTAAAAGGGAGGCATGCTGCGGACTGAAGGGTCCCAGGTTCGATCCTGGTCAAGGGCATGTACCTGGGTTGCGGGCACATCCCCAGTGGGGGGTGTGCAGGAAGCAGCTGATCGATGTTTCTCTCTCATCGATGTTTCTAACTCTCTATCTCTCTCCCTTCCTCTCTGTAAAAAAATCAATAAAATATATTAAATAAATAAATAAATAAATAAATAAAAATAAAAAAAAAAATAAAAGGGAGGCATGATGCTTACTATATGGGGTGAACATCAGTTAACATCTATAGAATACCCAACATAGTCCCCCAGGACAAATGTTTCCTTATTCATTGACATAGAATACACCATTATCATCACCATCACCATCATCATCATCATCATCATCATCATCAATATTACTTCCAGATACTAGATTGTCGGCTATGTGCAAGTTGCTTTACAGACATTCATTATCAAGCATGGCTTATCTAGGATTCTAGTCCTTATTCCGTTGATTCTAAAGCCCCTGTCCTGTTACTGCATCACACAGCCTCTGAATAAAAATCATTTTATGCATATCCCTTCACTTCCACTTTATACTGTCTGAACTTTGGAGAATCAGAAGATTTATTGATATTTAATAGCAGGAAAGAGGAAGTCTTCAGAGGTGTGAGTCATCTGAATTTCAGTAAGAACCTCCCCAAGAATAAGGAAGAGCGTTGCTTCAGTCTAGGACTCTGTTGACAGGGACAATTCTGGGCGTGGTCAGGACAATTCTGGAGGAGGTGAGGGCCGCTTGAAAAGAGGAAGGCACCTGCTGTGGATGGTTAGGGCCCTCGAGAAGAAAGCAAACCCTTCCTGTGGGAGCTGGAAGTCAATTCTCAAAGCTGAAAATGGAAGAGAATTTGAAGTATTGCTTACAAAAATTAAAGAAGAAATACCTCTGGAATTCAGGTCTTTTTAAATCAATGTTGTGTGTGTGTGTGTGTGTGTGTGTGTGTGTTGTTTGTTTGTTTTTTTGCTTGAAACCAAATGTTTCAGGATCTCCAAAATGACATACCCAAACTTACTCCTCAGATTGTGTGCAAAAAATGTTTAGAGAAGGAAATTTGTTACAGCATTTTTTTCTAAGGGCAAAACATTAGCAAGAACTCAAATATCCACCAATAGGAAACTAGGTAATAAAGTATTGTTCATCCACTACAACAAAATGCTCTGCAATGGTGAGAAATAGTGAAGTAAACCTATATATGCTGATATAGACAAACTCTATTGCCCAAGATGGTACTTTTGTGTGAATTAAGAAAAGGAACCCGCTTCCAGGCAGACCAGCCTCCTGCCAGGGAACATAGTTTGTTGAAGTTCAGCCCCAATCTCGCCTCAGCTAAGTGCCTTGTACACTACTATATATGCAAGCTTTGCCAAGATGTATGAAGGGGAAAAAAGGGAGGTGGGCATAACTTGATACCATTCATGTGCTATTTTAAACAGCATATACACAAATACTAAATATATGCTTTTATACATAAAAGATTTTTGAAAGAACACTCAAGAAATTGGTGACAATAGTTGCCTCTGTGAAGAGAAAATGAGGTTTGTGGGATGATATTTCACAGTATTCTCTTTTGTAATTTTTTTTGCCCTGTGCATGTAACTTTCCCAATTGAAAAGAAAATTCCATTCCATTCCAAAGACAAGCCCAGAGATTGTTGAGGCAAAGGTCCATGGCTACTGCTATTAGGCTACCTGTTCTCCCATACAGCTGGAACGCCCAGAAGCCCACATGTGGTGTCCTGGCCCAGTTCAGCTTATGTGGCTTCCATTTATCTGTGTGCAGTACAGATTTTTAAAGTATATTTTTTAGTTGGAACATACTTTGCTTTAATACATTTCTCAGCAAGGATAACTCTCCAAATTATTTTTATTAGATGCTTCTCATTTTAGCCACTGCAATACCCAGCCTGATCTAAGCCAACCATGTACTCTTTTGTCCCTTTTGTCAACCACAGTAGGAAAATACACGCCTACAGCCATGCATGCAGCAGCTTCTGAAAATTCCTGGAACAGTAGGTTTCTGAGTAGAGTTTGTAGACTGTGTGTTTGGCGTCATTTTTGCGTCATACTTCTGCACATAAGATAGACTACTCTGGAGGATGATAACTGATCAAAGTCATGGTTAAGAACCACACTTGATCTGGACCACTTACAAGCAGTGCAATCCTGGGCAAGTTCCATACATACTCTATATCTCAGTTTTATCATCCAAAAATTGAGACTAATAATACTTACCTCCGAGGGCAAGTGTGATGGTTATATGAGATAATACGTGTGCCACACATAGTTCCCACCCAATAAATGTTTGCTGTTGTGACTAATGTATCGTGGTAAGGTGGTTGTTACCTGCTTGGAAAGATGAGACAATTACATGTTAGTAACCATGAATCCATTATCATCGAGCAATTAAGCCACACTTATCAAATGTGATCTCATTCAGTACATTATCTTTAATAAGTACATCAATAATCTAAGCTACGCATCTGAAAACAAGGTACATTGAAGTACTACATGTCCTTTATGTGGTTGCTTAAATTTAATTTTTTTAAATATATTTCTTTATTGATTTCAGAGAGGAAGGGAGAGGGAGAGAGAGATAAAAACACCAATGATGAGAGAGAATCATTGATCGGCTGCCTCCTGCACACCCCCTACTGGGGATCGAGCCCGCAACCCAGGCATGTGCCCTTGGCCGGAATCGAACCTGGGACCCTTCAGTCCGCAGGCTGACGCTCTATCCACTGAGCCAAGCCGGCTAGGGCTTAAATTTAATTTTTATTTCATTATAAAAACTACCCATTATTAAAAATTGTCAGAATAGTGAAAAATAGACATGAAAAAGTAATCATCATTTAAAATTTCACTCCAGGGAACCATTGTTAACATTTTAATATATTTTCTTTCAGTCTTTTTTTCATGTATTTTAATAGCTGAGATCATATGAAATATACAGTATAATTTTCTATTCTTTTTCCTGTTTAGGCTTTTACCAAAGTGTTTCCCCAATATTATATAAAACTCTTTATAAATATCATCATTTTAATGGTGGTTAATATTCCAATTGCTTTCAGTGACTCTGTCTTGATTCTCATGTATATCTGCAATCATTTCTTGGGTTTTCAAAGAGCATAAACAGTTTAAGGGCCATGAAATTGATACTAAGTCCTAATGCAGGATTCTACTTTGGATATCATGTTATCACTTCACAAGAACCATCCATCTTACTTTCAGAATTTGATAGAAACCATCTCTGCCTTGAATCCCATCCATTTTTGTTTGTTTGTTTTGTTTTTAAGGCAAGGGGAGGAGAGGTATGTTATTGGTATCAGTGTTCATACAAAACATTTTATGGTTTCTTCCCACACCCTCTTCTATATAAAACCACCTGCATACAGTTATGTGAAGGAATGGTGGCCATGTTCTGTAACACATGGCCCTACCATCCAGCACACACAACACAACACACACACACACACACACACACACACACACACACACACACACATTGACTGAACCCAGGGTGGATTCTAACCCAACCTCAGTGACCAATGACCTATGAACCGGAGTGGCTCGACTTGAAAATTAGATTTCTCTCTTAATAATTTCATTTGGAAATTGAAATGACAGGGGCAAATATCAGTGAGGGCAGCAATTGGATTTGTGTCAGAACCAAAGAGTTTTGGAAGACTAGAAACTTTAAAAAAGCTAACCTAATAGGGAAAGAAGCACAAAGATAATTATAGAAAAGTGGAGACACTGCAAGATCTTCCAAATGACTTCCTGATTGACACAGCTAAAATGTCAGCTAAAAAAAAAATGTTAAATTTCTTTAAATGCATCAATGAGCTGGATTAAATAAAGTTTTCTGTAGATCAGAAAACTTTGGCTGGTAAGTGATACCAAAGCTGGCTTTCACCCTGAATGTTTCTGCCAAACCCTGGAACTTTTGAGCTTCTGCTCTTGAGGGCTACTCAGAGCTAGAGACCCACCTAAGATGGGCAATCTAAAACCCTCATGTAATGTTGGAGCCCCAGAGAGCAACACCTTCAATGTACAAATGAATGAGAAATAGACCCTGTTCTATAAAAGGTGGCAGCAAGGATCATGTCCCTCTTGATCTTGGTGCTGAGTAGATGATTATACAATCTCCCCTAAGTGTTCACAGCCATAAGCCAGTCCTCACATAGCTTGCAGTCCGAATTCATGCTAGCTCTGTAGTCTGAAAAACTTCAAGCAGAGAGTGTAACTCCTAGAGTGCCTGGGAGGGTAGTCCCAACTTCAACCTAGGTCTCAAAGGATTCCCACGGATAAAGTTTCAGAAGATCAGGCAACTCTCAGGCAAAAATCTCTTCAAAGAGAAACCATGAGGGGAAAAGGCCATACAGATCTTGAAAGAGAATTGCCTTCACCCTGCAGTTCCTGGCCTTGGATAACCAAGAGATTCTCTTTAATGCTGCAATAAAGTCTTCCTTTAGGTGATCAAAACTTACAGAGACTTTGTTCTTTAAGAAAAATATATCACAACTCTCTTGTTATCAGTTTTTGTCCCTAAAGAGTGGGCTAACAGCATGGATCATAAGGACAGCAGTAGCGAGTTGCCTCTAATCGCTATTATCCTTTGTTGTTACCACATTGGTTTCTGAACTGCACCCTGCAGCCTCAGCCCTTTGTCATCGCCAAGTGCCGGTGATCTTATGCATCTCTCTTTATATCTATTTGAGTGACACACTGGATGAACAGAGGGGCTTACTGCGTCCAAGTGGGACTTGATTGCCGAAGAAATGCATTAGAAAACTCTTGAGGGAAATCTAGCTTATGCTAATCAAACACAATTTGGATGATTGTAAATGCCTGGGAATTAAGGAGAGTGAAACCAAAGAGGCAAAGGGCTGGCTACCTAATTCCCCACAAGGACTGAACACAAGAAATAACTAGTCTTATCATTTTAGACACAATGGGAAATAATCCGGAGCCGAAAGTCTGGTCTTTGCAGATAAATCTTCCACAGAAAGGTGAATAAAGCAACTGTTAGCCAGCGATGAAAAACGTAATATGGCATGATTACGAAAGACGGCATTTTGTAAACCTGCGCTCTTCTTCTGGGAATGATCACACTGCTTCAAATCCCCAGGCCTGCGGATGGGGATGAAAATGTCTTCGGTTCTCCAGAGAACTCTGCTGGCCGGCTGCCAGCAGCTGCTGAGACTGCTTCTTCTTGAAATTCTCACGGGCACTTCTGTTTGTAGACCCACTAAACAAACAAACTGCCTGGTTGTTGACAAGACTCTGATGGGTGGACATTCAGGGAGTGTCCGGGAGGCAGAAGTGAACGGAACTCCTGACCTTCCTCGGAGGCTGAATTAACACGGTTTGGTTAACACAGCTAATCACAAGGAAAGAAGATGTGCTCCCAAGCCAAAGCCTCTGCCCCTAAGCTTCTTCCCTTTACTCTGTGAGGAATTATTTTGAGATTAATTGGGCTTTTATCTGGAACACCCAGTTGTGTGACCCTTCTTTGGTTCTGCACTGGCAAACCGGGACACAATTATTTTCTGCTGAAGGTCAGGTACACAGTGATATTTGAAAACAATTCATCATCAGGCATTAAGGAAGTGAGAAGAGCCTTCTGCTCCCTCCTTTCTTTGTTTGGAAAGCCATTTTCAAGTTTAGATTAAGTGAAAATGTGGGGTCCAGTAGTAGTGATTCTGTCAAAACAACAAATGAGGTATTCTTTAGTTGCAAATGAGCATGGGCAAAATTGATCTGATCTGTATTATACAGAATCCCTTTGGATACTGGGGCATTTAGGCTACAAAGAAGTTACTACATATTTCAGTTACCTCAGCAAAAGACTTTTTCTTCTCTTTTCTCAACGTGCTTCATTTGAAAAGAGCTAGTTTTCTCTGATTTGGGAAAGAAGCCCTCCTTCAAGGGTTTGATTTGCAGTACTGTGCTTCCTGATCTTGTTTCTAGAACTCCCACAGAAGAGGGAATATATCTTAATGAATGCAGAAATGTGTTTACACATACAGAGAGAGAGAGAGAGAGAGAGAGAGAGAGAGT
>NW_005354055.1:297085-299086 GCF_000412655.1 Myotis brandtii | reverse complement strand
GGGAAAAAAGGAGACATATGTAATACTCTTTGTAATACTTTAAGCAATAAAACAATTAAAAAAATAAAAAATAAAAAAAAATTTTTTTAAAAAGAATGCTGCTTGGAGTTTAGCCTTGGTAAGTTCTGATCCAACCAGTTAGTCCCCTAATTTAAATCACCACGTATTTATAAAACATCTACATCCTCAAGGCATGGACCAATTAAGTCAAACATCAACCAAGGGAGGGATCTGAAACTAGTTGAGTTTCCCAAAGTTCATCACTAAGGGTCTCAAGCAAAAACACGATCTTTTTTTTAGTTTGTGAATTCTGACTTAGTTCAGTAGAAGGCTTCATATGTAATGCTTATCAGAGAATATACTCAACACCTTTGTTTATCACTGAGAATCCATTCCTACTAGAAAACAAAATGTCATTTTTCTCACCATTATCACCAACAATAAACTCTTACCAGATGAAAGGTGTTAAGGTCTGGTAGAGAAATCAGAATATACAAGAGGGGCTGCAGAAGGCTCTGAATACAAAGGGGCAGCACAAGAGGGTCTTTGTGGCATTGAACTTGCTCTGTACCCACAGCGATTACAAGAGTCTATGCATATGTGCAAACTCATAGAACTGTAACCAATAAAAGTGAACTTAACTGCATGTAAATTTTTAATGTTTATTTCTAATGCATAAGACGAATACAGAGGCAGATTTACTGTGGAGCTCATGCTGCAGATCCCCTCTCGAGCACAGCCCCCCTTTCCAAGACCTTGTACCTAGTTGGTACTCTTTTTCATAAAGAGGGCCACACCCCAAACTGTATAAGGACATATAACATTTGGATTTGTCCCTTGGAGGTATGATTCTAAAGTAATTAAATTTATTTAAATAAGTCAAATATCAGGAAAGTTAAATAATAGGATGGGGCAAAAAATGCCAAACTCTGGGAATTCAGAAGGAAAGTGATGACTGATGATTAGGGATATCAAGAGATTTGGGTTGAGCCTTTGTAATGAAGGGTCTGACTCAATCTTTGATGTCTGACTGTTGACAACTTTCACACCATCATTTTCATACCCTTTCTGCCCTACATCTGGGTGAGCCGATAAGAGACTTGGTTGCCTCTTCCTATGGTGCTGGCATAGGTTCAAACCACTCAAGCCCTGGCCCTGTGAACTCCCTCATCCCAACCCCACTCTGTAGTCACAATAAATGTAGAGCCAGTATCTTTTCCCTGCTCTCTCAAGCCAATTTCAGACTATTTGGGATCCTGTCTCACGGTCCATTGGAAGGTCCAGTATGTGAGTAATAAGCCTTTTCATACCCTCTTAGTGCATGCATGCATCATCACTTTTGACATCAAAAGCAAATTTGAGGTGGAACCAAAAATTGGATGATGGGTCCATCCTGTTCTGTTTCTGCAAGATAACCATAACTGTCTTGAAAATTTATGTAATTTAGTACACAAAGAAGAAAAGAAGGGCATTTCACAGCGAGAAATTGCTTACACAAAGATGTGGAGGTGGAAACAAGAAAATTTTATTTGCAAGAAAGTGTAATTGAAACTACAAGTTTTCATAGATGAGTCAGAAGGGTGGTGATAAGACAGGACTATAGGTAGGGGTCATTGAACAGATTAAGATATTCAAATTTTATCTTTTATGCAGTAAGAAACACTCAAAGTTTTTTTAAAATAGGGAGATAACAGAGTCAAGTAAGTATTTTAAGATTATCTATCTAGTTATGGAACATAAAATGGGTTGGAGGCAGGGAGGTCAAGGGAGAAGGAAACTGTCCTATTATTCAAGTACTAGAGGCCCGGTGCACAAAAATTTGTGCACTCAGGGGTGTCCCTCAGCCAGGCCTGTGCCCTCACAGTCTGGGACCTCTTGGGGGATGACCACCTGCTGGCTTAGGCCTGCTCCCCAGGGGAATGGGCCTAAGCTGCAGTTGGACATCCTTAGTGCTGCTGAGGAGGTGGGAAAGGCTCCCACCACCACCGCTGTACTGGCAGC
>NW_005354055.1:279632-296482 GCF_000412655.1 Myotis brandtii | reverse complement strand
GCCACCACCGCTGTGCTGGCAGCTGTCAGCCTGGCTTGTGGCTGAACAGAGCTCCCCCTGTGGGAGCACACTGACCACCAGGGGGCAGCTCCTGCATTGAGCATCTGCCCCCTGGTGGTCAGTGTGTGTCATAGTGACCAGTCATTCCCAGTTGTTCTGCTGTTAGGGTCAATTTGCATATTACCCTTTTATTATATAGGATAGAATGACAAGAGCGTGGATTGTTTTACTGTCAATTGGATGGGAAGGAAGGAAGGGACTGCTCATACATGGATTGAATAGACTCTAAAAACAAAACCTTAAGAACTACAAAAAAAATCTTAAGCTGTTTTCAGTAATCATTTTGTTGGTAGTAATGTTGGTATTGATATTCTGACATCGATCTGTGTACTGTGGGGAAAAAGAAGTGTGCAATTATATGATATTCTAGTTCTATTATTTCAGTGACATTGAGAGATAGGATTCGCCATGTAGAATAAAGTATAGATGCAAGAAATCAAATATATCAAGAGCCTTGTTGTCCTGATAATGAGCTGGAAATATCATTTTGGACTCCTAATTTTATTTTTAAAAATAAATCTTTCCTAGCTCTACCCATTGAAATGGCCCACCACAATGATTCTTTTAGTAGCAATAAATATCCTCACACCAAAGTTTTGTCTCCAAATCACATTTTCAACTAAAAGGAACTGGGATCCTTGGGGACATGTTTGATTTCAGCTCTGGGGCAAGGAAGATAGAAGTTGATCCTGTAAGATTTTGTCATAATGGATAGCAAGCATGTTATCAACTGGAGTCTCAAAGGACTCAGGCGCATACCTGAAGAGGCTCTCACTGGCCAAAGATGGAACAATTTGAACACCTTTACCCTCGAGTATCTGAAGAACTTGAAGCAGAAAGTCTCCAGACAAGAAGAATGGGGCAGAGAGGGGGGTAGAGATGCAGCACTGAGCTGAAAACAGAGGTACCAAGTGAAAATCTGCATTCTGGATGCTTAAACTTCAGCCTTTCCCACTGCCAACTCTAGAGAACAAGCAGCCAGTCTTACACCCCCAGGCAGGAGTATCCTTCTCTGAAGGAGATGAAGCTGAGGAGACAATACAGGCTAACATGTTGGGAATTCTATTAAAAAGCTCTATGCTCCCCAATTGTTCTACAGCACAGATCTACCAGTTGATTAGCCCACATATGCTCAGAGCTTACAATCAGCTTTTAGTGCCCTATTCTTAACTAAAATGAGCAGAAGGATTACCAGACATTTGAGGAAAGCTTCAAACGCAAGAGATCAAAATTAACTGAGGAGGGAGGAGGGACACAGAGACAATGCAGAGAGAAGCTGATAATTATAGCAAAAATTACAAACCCAATTGAGGGATTGGAAAGTAGATCTAGGAAAGAACAGGAAGTTCAACAACAAAACACAAAGAGATTGGCATTAAAAGAGGAAAGATAAGAAAATTAGAGAATCAATCCAGAGATACAGATTAATAGGAGAGAAGAGAGAAAACAATAGGAAGGAAATTATCCAATAAATAATTTAAGAAAAGTTCCTAAGAGTACTGGGTATTAGTCTCCAGGTTAGAAAGCCAATGAAATTAATAAAAGAAAGTCCTGCATTATGAAATTTCAAAATACTAAAAATAGAGAGTTTGGAAAGTTCTGGGGGATGGAATGAGGGAGAGAACCAATTATATCATGGATCACAACATAAAATGGCATGAGCTTTCCAAGAGCAACACTGAATTTAAAGGACAATGAAACAATGTTTCAAAAATTCTGAATGACAATGATCTTTAGTCTAAAATTCTCAACCCGAACAAATTATTAATCACACTAGAGGCCTGGTGCATGAAATTCGTGTAATGGGGGCAGGGGTGTCCCTCAGCCCGGCCTGCATCCTCTCCAATCTGTGACCCCTCGGGGGATGTCCAACTGTCTGGGACCCTTGCAGGACCCAGCCGAAACCGGATTGGTCTCACAATCCGGGACCACTGGCTCCTATCCGCTTGCCTGCCTGATTGCCCCCTAACCACTCTTCTGCCCGCCTAATTGATGCCTAACTGCCCACCCCTGCCGGCCTGATAGCCCACAACTGCCCTCCCCTGCCCCACCTCCTCCGTCGGAACCCACCTCCTCCACTCAAGGCGGTGGAGGCGCCAGGACCAGCCTCCTCCACGCCGTGCGGAGCAGTGGGACCCTCAGGCCTCACTGCGTGGAGTGTCCGCTGGGCTCTGCCTCCACTGTGCATGCAGCCATCTGTGATGGCCATCTTGTGATGACATTAGCCCTACCAGACCGCTGTACCGATTTTTCGGTAATTTCCACACAAAGGTGGAATATTGGCACTATATGAAAGGTAGATGAAAGGTAGACATTTTCTACACTCCACTCAAGGCGGTGGAGGCGCCAGGACCAGCCTCCTCCACGCCGTGCGGAGCAGTGGGACCCCCAGGCCTCACTGCGTGGAGTGGCCGCTGGGCTCTGCCTCCACTGTGCATGCAGCCATCTTGTGACAGCCATCTTGTGATGACATTAGGGCGTGATGCATGAGGGTGTAACTTCACCTAGGCTATTATTAGTATAGATGTGAGGATAAATAAAATCTTTAAAATTAATAGACTATTTTCAGAGCAGTTTTAGGTTTATAGGGGAAAATGAAGAGAAATTATAGAGTCCTCATATATTCCTTTCCCTCACACTTCCCCACTGCCCCCCAACCACACAGTTCCCCCTATTATTAACATCTTACATTAATGCAGTACATTTTTTATATTAGATGAATGAATAGTGATAGATTATTAGTAACTAAAGCTCATAGTTTACATTAGGATTCACTCTTTGTGTTATACATTCTTTGTCTTATATATGACATCAGACAAATGTATGATGTCATATATCCATACAAAGTAGTTTCACTGCCTGAAAATCCCCAATATTCCACCTAATCTTTCCTCCCTCCCTCCCCGCAAAACCCTGCCAACCACTGATGTTTTCAGAACATCATTTTGTCTTTTTCAGAATGTCATATAGCTGGAATCATATGGTACATGGCCTTTTCAGACTAGCTTTTCTCGTTTAGCAGTATGCGTTTAAGTTTTCTCCATGTCTTTCATGGCTTGATAATTTTTTAAATTGGTAAATAATGTTTTATTGTATGGCTCTTCCACAATTTATTTATCCATTCGCCTATTGAAGGGCATCTTTGTTGCTTCCAAATTTGGACAATTATAAATAATCACATGCAGGTTTTCGTGTGTACATAAATCTTCAACTCATTTTTGGTAAATATCAGCTAGTGTGATGACTGGATCATATACTAACTGTCTTCCAGACTATACCATTTTGCATTCCCACCAGCAATCAATGAAAGTTCTTATTGCACCATGGCCTTACAGCATATAATATTGTCACATTTTGGATTTTGGCCATTCTAATAGGTATGTAGTGCTATCTCATTGTTTTAATTTGCAGTTCCTTTATGACATAATCTTGGGTAGCTTTTCATATGTTTATTTGATATCTGTATATCTTCTTTGGTGACATATCTCTTCAGATCTTCAGTCTATTTTTAAATTGGACTATTTGATGTCATATTGCTGAGTTTTGAGAGTTCTTTTTATATTCTGTACTCATGTCCTTTATCAGATAAGTGTTTAGAAATATTTTCTCCTCATTTGTATTTTTATTCTCTATATAAAGACATTTTTAGACAAGCAAAATCTCAGGAAATTGATCTCCTTTGTACCTTTCCCTAGGAAGCTACTAGAGCAAGCATGTCAAACTCAAAGGCTAACACAGGCCAAATAAACAAGGGTTAAGTTTATGTGGGCCACAAAAAAACAAAAGCTTCAATTTTCATAGAAACGTAAGTTTATTTCAATAGAGACATACTGAGTACAAAGGGCTGAAATAAATGAGTAATCGTTAACATAAAATATAGAACATTTTAATAAAAATTAATATTTTCTTGAACATTAACTTACCAGACACTGAATAATTGCACAAAGTAATAAGCATAATGCAAACAAACCTATTTTTCTTTTTCTCCAAAAGCGAAATATTTCCTGTTGTGCAGACCAAACAAGTCAGTACAAGACTAATGACATGGCAATCAGCTGCTAAAGTATTTGCTGCTAGTATTAGTAGAGAGAAGTGGTGTGCCTGCATATAAGGGGTGTAAGGGAAATTAATGCAACATGATTATAGTAATCGGTCATTAGCGAACATTGTAGTTCGTTATTAATAATTATGTATAACAGGATACTGTAAAAATTAAGTTATGAAATTTTTATTAAAAAGTTTCTTACATACTGTTATATTGGCTGGGCCACAAAAATATTCATTGTGGGCCACATGCGGCCGGGGGCCGTGAGTTTGACATGCTTGTCCTAGAGAATGCGCTCCATCCAAATGAGAGAGAGAACTCAAAAGAAGGAAACACGGAATCCAGGAAACAAGGTCCAACACAAGAATTAGCTGAAAGGAATTCCTACATTGATGGCAAAGAAAACTCCCAGGACAATCACTGTAAGCCTAGAGCAGTGGTCTCACACCCAGTGAATGAAAGATGATCACTGGGGGCACAAGAAGAAAATAATATATTTTTAAAATTTATTTTTATATTAGCCTTTTAAAATTTCTATTTTTGTTTATGATCCATAATATACATACTACTTTTTTACATAAAAATATATTTATAAACAAATAAATAATACAAACAATTGATAGCAGTCTATCATTTAAAATATCTACAGGCTCCTTGCCTAGGGAGAAGCAGTTCAGGATGGACTGGGGGTCAGAGGCCTTTAAAGGAATTTTACAGAATAAAATAGAACTGATAAATTATATGACAGGTTTGACCATGTGGAAAATTGTATAGAAAGCCATTTTATAGAGCTATTGGAAGACAGCAAGACTTAACATGTGTCAAAGAAATGTAAGCAAATGAACTTACAATTATTAATTCCAAGAAAAAACAAAAAATATACAAGAAAGGAAACATAATCATGGCATATTACTTATATTAGTAGTAAACGATATTCATTTAATAATTATCATAAAAACATTAAATACATATTTTGCTAAAAAATAAAACATAATTACATTAAGAAGATTCAAGGAAGAGAGGGTACAACTAAGCAAAAGTCCTCACTATATGTACTCACCTGGGTTAATGAAGAAATAATAAAATATTAACATTAATTTAAAATATGGTGGTAAATATCAAAAGAAGCTGCTATATAAGAATTAGAAGTAGTTCCTTTTGATAAAAGAAAAGAATAGGTAAGGGTAAGTGGAAAAGGAATTGTTTTTTTAAGTGACACTTAACATAATTATTTCATTTTGTAGAATATTTGCATAAAATATTTGCATGTTATACTTTAATAAAAATTTAAATGACTTTTAAAATTTATAGTAACCTATATAAGGAAATATGCATACTAGGTAGCAATATTTTCAATAATGGTTAATATAGGAAACTATTAAAAATATAATGTTAAATGAAAAAGAGGATAAAAGTTGGTAAAATATATAGCTGTTTGGATAAATTTTCAAAAGTTAGCCAACTCCAAATATACATGTCTTTTGTTGGCATAAAATCTGGATGGAAATACATCAAAATACATTTTTAAAATACGTCCAAAGTAGTTATCACTGCATGATAAGCTAGTGGTCATTTTAATATAATTTTGTATCTTTCTATATTTTTTTAACTATCCATAATAAGATATATCACTTTCTTAGGTAGAAGGAGAACTGTTTCAAAACTTCTCTGACCTTCGTTTACAATGAAAATTGCTGAATCGCAATCAGGATTCATGCACCTGATGTGCCCCAGACCACAGCAGCCTGAAGGATACAAATTGAGCAGCATCGGGTGGTAACCTTTCTTTTGCTGACTTTCAACCTACCTACTATTTATTGCAGGACCCTCCTCGTGCCAAGAGCTCCCACCCACCCGGCATTTCTGGGCATTCCCAGGGGTTGTCTCGAATGTGCTCAGGAACTGCCCATCTGGTATCAAGACGAGGCTGCAGCTTCTGCTGGGTGAAGATCTGCCAGGCACCTCTGCCACCCAGCGGAAGCCCTGTGGCCTCTGGAGCTGTCAATCCACCAAAGCCGGCCTCTACCCTCCCCTCACCCTGAGTTACAATCTATGTAAGAGCTAGGAAAGAAACTCCATCAAGGCCCCAAGGTTTTAGAAAGCTTTAGGTAAAAATAGCTCCTCAGGGATTTCATTTATTTGCTTGTAAACCTAAAGTTTGCACACACACACACACACACACACACACACACACACACACTGCAAAAATCAGTGCACAGAACTGGGCCAAAAGAAAATATTACATTGGCCTGACTCCCCTAATTAACTGGGGCTTCCGTTGAGCCACAGACCTGCCAGCCTGACAGCCTCTTCCATAAGCCCCGCTCTCCCTAGTTCTTCCCTTGGGGGCTCCCTGGGTGTGTCAGTAAAAAGAGTTTTGTTGAGCCCACCACAGACCTGTGGGAAAGTTCAGTCATGTCTGAATTCCAAAGGAGAGAATAGATAGGGGCTATTACTTACTCACGTTTTACAGATGGGGACACTGGAGCACCAAGGGGTTGAATAAATCGTTCAGGTTCACACAGCTCCTGAGTGGCAGTGTGGCTGCAGAGTAAGTGTTCTCACCGCACTGGCACGGGAGCAGGAATGAAACCTCCACTCTGTGCCAGGCGACCACTGCCCTCAGAGACTTGACCACCTAGTGATAAAGTGGCAATCCGGGTTTAGGCATCTGACAGAAATTGTAAGAATAACCTTATGCAACTACTACGGCAGGATCAGCCCTCACATGCAAGGGCCACCTCCTCCGTGAAGTCTTCCTGGGGCCCCCCAGTCAGGACCAAATCTCATCCTGTCTCTTATTCCCACAGCACTTCAACTCTAGAGAGTGTATCACTGTCTGATTCTCCTTACAGTCAGTGATTCGTGGTAGCTTCTCACACTAGAACATGAGCTTTGTAAAGACAGGACTCGTCTGGTCGCCCCTAATGTTTGCTGCCGTGCTCATCACCTGCCTGGCACAGAGAAAGTGTTCAATGAATGCCTTGTTGAGTTGCTCTAGCCTTGTGCTGAGCACTGGGTGGGCATGCAATGGTTGCTGATTGCTGATTAAGTGAGGAACAATGCCCATTGAGGCCTCTCCACAGAACAAAGCGTTAGGTCAAACCCTGTGGAACTGTCATCGGCCAAATTGTTTAAATATGGACAATTTCATAAGTCCATTCAATATAAGAAAAATATTCTAACGGAATAGCCAATGAACCCTAGAAAGTGTTTCCTTGCAAAGTTTTGAAATCTCCCTTCTCGTATATCTTTTATAAATCAACCAATAGCTGTTAGATATTATTTTGTAAAAGTACTGAAAAAGTCCAAATCCTAGATTGTAACTCCTCAAATATTCCAAAGCCTAGACAACAGAGATGAATTTGATTCCAACGACTTACTAGTAGTTCAGCATGAGTCCCTAGGGTCGTGTGCACAAGGCCAATTGTTAACAGTCCACCAGAAGAGAAAGTGGTTTTACTCATTGAGTACATCATGGCCCCAAAGCCAGCTGCGAAAGACACTCAGGTGCCTGGTAAGTTGGGGTTTTAAGGTGCACTAAATCCCCCACTGTTCCTCGCCTCCCCTCTTCTGTTCCCTGACACACGTTAGCAGGTGAATCTGACTGTGTATTGGTGTTTGGGGACCAGCATCTGTTTGGAAGGGAAGCCAATAGTGGGGATTCCGTCCAATAGATGAGAATGTTCGTCAACTGGCAGCTTTTTTTGCCTGGCTCAAGCCTCCAGAACTGATGGCAATAAAGGTAGCTTACAGTGTCATTTATTCACATTTCATCTGGAAACAGTATCATTTCTTTGAGCTCTCTAGAAACCATTGTCTGGAAAAAAAGGCCCAAGATGCCTGTCAGACCAAACAATACCCATTATATTTTATTACATGGGATGAAACATAAGACTTTATGCTCCATTAGCAGAAGGTTTCATTTTCACTCCAGGAAGGGAGTTTCAAATTACTACATCTTATCTTGTTCTTTCTTATGTATTTAATATAAAGGGCCTTAAATTCCCCCACGCCCACCACCCCAGGCATTCAGAAGCTATATTATCAGATTTTACAGTCTGAGATAATGTGGTATTGTCAGAGTGCCAATATATATGTAGTGTATTCTTTTAAATAAAACTACAGCCTGATAAAAAGAAGAAGTTTGCTCTCTAGTGGCTGACTTATAAAAGGCTCTGAGAACCACACAATAAGCTATGGAATAAAAAGAGAAAATTTAACAGCAATATTTGTGTAAAGAGGTCTGAGTAATTATTTGGTTTTTATTGATTTTTATAAGTTCCCCTACAATGAAAATCTACACCATAGCAAATGTGCTACGGATAGTTTTCCTATTAAAAATTTTCCTGTCATTAAGCTAATTTTGATTCTAAATCCTTAGAGTAACAATTATGTTTCTGGTGTTTTATTAGCCTATTGTACCTTTAGAAAGCTCTGTGGATCCGTTTAATACCATATAATTAATGTCTATTATAGACATGTTGCCCAGTAATATAATATCATTAGAGCTTTTTAAGCCATTTTTAGTTCTTTGCAGGAAGATTATATATATTCAGGAAGAAATAGTGTAATTATTAATATAATGCTAATTAGCATCACTTTATTACTCCTTTTACTACAACCCACTTTATAAAATTTTACTGTAACGTGAATTATAAAGGATAAAAATTATTGTGTGCCCCTCTTAAACCTGCCTGCCCTGTTTTACTTCCTCATTTTATTCGCCAATCAGTCTGCCTCTGTCTCCCCAAGTCTACATTATTTTTCCCAACTCTCTCCAGTACCTTCATCACATAACAGGAAGGAGACACCACCCCAGGTCCCTGATGTTCCACCATCCACGCTTCAGAAAGGAGAAGGTTGCCTAGGAAGCTTTCTACCTGCACAGTAATCAATACTTTAAAATATTTCCAGATCCGTGAAGATTTCTGGCCTCATTTTACCTCTGAGAAAGGAATCAGATTGCATGAACAGGCTTAAATGTCTCAGCAGGTGAGTACTGCAGAAGTAAAGTACTAAACAATGCAAAGAGAAGCATTTTATGGGCTTGAGGAGCAGACATGCAGGACAGTGTGTGGAGGGATAGTAAGGAGAGAAATGATGCCATCTGATTTACATTTGTGACATAATTCTGGCTGCTGTATGGAGAGAGTACCACAATAAGGACAAGAGTAGAAACAGGGAAACCTCTTTTGAAATGATTGCAGTCATGAGCACAGTAAAGAGGACCAGGGTGATAGCAGTGGAGTTGGGGAAAGTGAATGCATTTCTGATGGATTCTGGAGGTAGAGCTAGAAGGTGGTGGATAAGAGGTGGGGGAGGGGGTGAGGTGTGACTTCTGACTGAGCAACTGGGTGGGTGGTGAAGCCACTTAATGGAATTGGAAAGACTGAGAGAGGAGCATGTTGGGGAGGTGAGTGGAAGTGGGAATAAAGTGTTCTGTTTTGGTTGGTGGTGCTTCAGTTGGAGAAGAGGAGGTATCAGAGGAGGTGGTCTTTTGGAGATATTAAGAGAAAATGTCAGGAGATGTCTACACAAGCAAATCTCCTAGAAGTCTAAAGCTTTGGCGAGAGGTAGGGACTGGTGATTTATACTTAGAAGTCTTCAGGATATCAATACTATTTAAACATGAGATCCCCAAGGAGAAAGTTTGAATGGAGAAGAGAAAAGGCCTGGGTCTGACCATGGGACATAAACATTTGAAGCAGAGAGGAGAGGGTCAGCCAGGAAGATTGAGCAGAAGAGCCCAGAGTGGGAGGAAGAGCTGAAGATAAATGAGGCAGCTCTGCTAAGTCAGGTAAGACGAGGACACAGAAGTGACCATCAAATTTCGTGACGCAGAGGTCACAGGTGATCTGTACCTCCCAATATAGGCATAAAACTTTTTCTCAGTGCAAATATGCAAGACAGAAATAAACTAGTCATTGCTACATAGTGTTTGGGATTTTTTCCTATTATTTATGTTGATAGACAGTTAATTTATACTCAATCTTGGATTTGGAATCATTTTCTTTGAATTATTTTAGACTCAAAATGGGCCATAAAAATGATGTTGGATGTCAGAAATGGAGTTGTGTATCATTTCCCAAAGTAACTCATCCTCCCCACAGATTAGGTGGTGAAGTAGAGGGAAGCTGAGATAAAGGAGAAAATAACCAGGAAAGGGTAAATTTGACCTAGAAATGCAAGATACAGGGAAGAGGGAAGCAGAACTAGAAAAAGAGTCCCTTGGGGAAGAAAGAGGATATAAATAGGGGGGAAAAGAACTCGGGATGGACTTTTTCCGTTAAGCATAGCCTGAAATGAAATTTGAACTACCTGCCAGTCTCAGAGGAAACGGAACCAGACAGACTAAATATGGAAACATTTCTACTACAGACTATGTGCCAAGGGTTGGGGAACAGGGACAGAGGGTAACACATTAAACAGAAGAGAGAAATTATAATGGGAACAGGAGAAGTTGCGAAGTTGCTTATTTTCTAAGAGCCTTTTTAAAGTTCACATAACTATTTAAAACACACACTCCAAGCCTCCTTACTGGCTAGTGTCTGCATAGTTGTATCTCTTGTTAGGCTGTGGGAATGCCTAGGAGAACTCAAGTGGGAGACAGAACCAAAGAAGAACTGTGGCAAATAGAGTCCCCTCCCCACCCTTTTTTTAAAAAAAAACTTGAAGTGTTGATATTTTTAGTAGCTTGAATAAGCACATTTTGAAAATACACAAACTTAAATAATTACTAAAGGAACAAAAGCCAGTTGATTCTGCTTCTCACTCTGGACTGGGTCTTTGTTCAACTCACATTACAGTATATGCAACTTAATGCCTCACTAATAACATGATGCTGAATGAAGACTACTGGGCTTTCCTGGAAATTCTTGTTTGTACTAATTCCATAGAACTTACAGGCTCTCAGAGACATCAGTGAGTCATGGTCGAGTGGGGGTAACTTTCAGGACTGGCCAGAGCCCTCAGGCCAGGCTTCAGATCACACTTCTCATTTCCAGTCATGGCCTCCAATCACCAGGCAACCCCAACCTCCACCACCGCAGCCTCTTCTCACCAGGGACCCCAGCAGTAGGCGTGCTCGAGGTCCGAGGTCTGAGGTCCGAGGTTAGAAGCCTCTCTTCACATGGTTTCCCTATGGGATTGAGTTGCTGGTTCACTTGCCCCATTTCTTTGCCACCTCAGACACTCAGAAACATTACTGTCCAGGTCCCAACTTATTTCTCTTTTTCTGATTTGTGGCCATCCGTGTCTTTTTCACTGTTATTTTAAAAACAGAGCACCCTGAGTAGAAGTGGGGTACATCTCAGCAGCTTGATGCAAAGAAACACACAAGTGGTCGGTGGAGGTCAGGTGTTTCCCTTCTCCTGCACAGAAGCACGGGATTGAAGCAGACGCTTCCCCCTAAAAGGAAGGAGATGATAATGTGGTTCATTGACAAGAATAACTGGGGAGAAAATAATGGTTGATGAAATGACATTGAAATTATTTCAGGACTTCTGTCTCTCCTGCAGTTCAGAAGGGAAAAATCAAGAAAAGGATCAATATTGATTTGTGGACCTACTATCTAGAATAGACCAGAAATATTGCCTTCTCAGTCTACTGTGCTCCCATCCCTGAAGCACCTACACAGGAGAGACAACCCCCAAGTCTTCACCTCCAGAACCAAACTTCAATCAGAATGTTCTTGAGCATTCTCCGGTTCCTTACTAAATTAATTTCAAGAAGACTCCAAGCTTAGGCAATGCCAAGTCATACCAGAAAGTTATGTTCTTGGATCTTTGCTGAGACTTTGCAGACTAATTATGGCAAGTTCAGGTAAGTCTCCTCTCCATCACAGAAAAGTTAAAATGGAAGAAATCTCAAGAAGCTCCCAATAATTAGCTCATATTGCAAGGGTTTATCTGAAGAAAAAAATAAATAAAGAGGGCAGCCCCACCCAGGGGCTAAATTCTACTTTATAGGATGATAATAAGGCTCACATCCTCTCCTCATCCTTATGGTTTCAAGCAAACATCTAATTTGCCTCAACATTTCAACGCAGTGGTTCCTATGGTTTGGGGTGTTTGCATTTTGAATTGACATTAAGGCATAATGGGAATCTAGAAAGGATAAAGAAAAACAGCTTTTATAGATTGTTTAGGTTTCTGAACTGTTTCAAGGAGAAAACAAGCCATATATACACATTTGTTTTAAATATAGCACCCTGAACAGCAGTGGTATGTGCATATGTATAATCTTGGTTTACCCCCTAATTATAATAAATTCTTAGAAGAGTGCATGATTCTATGTTTTACCTTACAATAAAAAAAGGAACAATTAATTATAGGCAGGGACTAGATTTGAGGGTAATGAAAGTAGGGGAAAACACACATCCTTTGATATATTTTTCTTACTGCAATTGTTGCTAAGGAAACCACTTCCTATCTATACACTGCATATATATATTTACCCTATTTGTTATTCTCACAAAGCACATTATATCACATTTAAAAACTTGAGGACAAGAGCCCAGTAACACATACTCAAGGGCACTTAAAGCTTAAAATAATTGAGAAAAGATTAATGAGGCTGTCTCAAGGATTAGGGAACATGGTGCACTTAGCAAAGAAAAAAGCTACTCTCTATTGTTGGTATTTAATGTCCAATCCAAACTAGACTTAATGCCCTTGAGCCTCAGAAAAGAGGTTTCTTCTATTTCTATGGTTCTACCTCCCTCGGGTAAGAATGTTTGAAGACATACTTCATAGAATCATACAGAATATTACAGCTTACAATAATCTAAGTTCCTCATTTTACAGTGAGGAGGCAAAGAGACTTTGCCACTTCACGGAGAAACTCATGAAACAAGAGTCATTTTCTGACCCCCAACACAGGAATGGGAATTCAGGCAATGTTGTCTGATGGCTGGAATCTTAGAGTGAGAGAACTGTCTTTCCAATTCAACTTGCCTTGCATAAGGGAAATTCCCAGGACATTTCATTTTTATTCACACTATGGGTTTGAACAATCATGACTTCTTGCTTAATCCATCAATAAATATCTATGCAGAGCTCCCAGTGCTGGGGAGATAAAGGAGTTTGAGGGTAGCTCAGATCTCAGGGGAACAGATGTAAAAAGGATACTTGTTTAGCTCTCAAGAGTGCTCTCCAAAGCTGGTAGAATCACACTTGCAAAACTTTTCTCACAGTTCTAGAAACTATTTAGCCCACATTTTTTCTCTTTTTCTCTCTTTCCAGTTCCTTCTCATTGTGCCTTTGTTGGCTACATTAATATCTCCAAAGAGATGTTCCCCAAAGGAAAAATAAGAGAAGGGACTAGGAGCAACTAAGAGACAACCAAGAGAAAAAACAGGTCTTTGATGTTATACATGATTAACAATGATGATGAAAAGAAGAATTTTATACCAATTTGGCTTTCCATTGCTAAAAATCAAAGTTATTCTAAACAACTGGCTTCAACACTAGTTACCTAATCCCTTTTTGTCCCCTCACAAGAAACCCCTTAGATTACCTGAAGTTAATTAGAAGCTACCAAACATCAAATATGTATTTCTTTTTGAATTATTGTATTTTATTTTTCACAAATGTCTTGATTGAAAATATTTTAGAGCAATATTTATCAGTCTGGTAAATGTCCATCAGGCCTAGGTATGCAGTCTTGTTGTGTGTTACCTGAAATTCTTTAGTTCTATCCTTGTCCATACTCTCAGTCACCCACCCACCCCACCAATAAACACACACCACAAAATAATATTTTACCTCAACCTTCCAGAACTTGTTTTTAAATTCAAGAACTCTGCTCTATGGAATAGAGGGATCGTTATGAAAAACTCATGTACTTAAAAACAAATGTATAATTGAAATTTTTCTGGGTTAGATGTTTTTTCCCCTTTATGATTCCAAGACTGAATATGGGCTGGTGAAATTGCTTCTTTTAACAGCACACTTGACCTCTGGCTAACTCAGGAGGAACATACTGGGTAAGAAAATAAAAACAAGGAAAGTCTTAGCAAACCAAGATGACTTTCAATTCTTTTCATTTTCCACTTCAGTGCTCTGAGACTGTATATCACCCATGATATCGTTAACTATTTGTTTCAACTTCATTCCTTGTACAATGTCTAATCCCACGATGAAGAACTTGATGTTGGTCCTTAGAAACCAACTGAGAAACTGGATATCTCTTTTTCAAACATGGTCAGGATGACTGTTGTTTCACATTATGAAATCATTGAGAGATGTGTGATATAAAATATTACAACATTTATAAGGCCTTCCTCAAGAGCAGTTTCTATAGTGTCTTTTATTTGTGTAACTAATGTACTTTCTAATAATAACAATAAGAATAGTAATAGCTAACATTTTATTGAACACTTACTATCTGCTGGACATTGTTTTACTTACTAATACCTTCCATATCTCATCCATATTTTAAAACCAAGATGCTGTTTCCTATATAAACTTTAGTTCCTCTGCTATAAATAAAGCTCACTTGAGCTTTCATCAATTTGTAAGATTATATCTTCAGCTTCTGGTCTCTGCTATTGTACTTTATCACTGAGTCTAAAAAAAACAAAACTCATTTATTTTCTCTCAAAGAAGTTATTATATATTCAGCTTATTTATTTGGTGTGAAAATACAAAGTCGATTAATATATGTAATAAGAAATGAACAACGTGCAAATTAAAGACATTTCTCTATTAGTCCCATATGACTTCAGGCAAGTTGTTATTGTAAATAAAATCTCTGCCTTGAAAAGAAGGAAGATTTTTTTAACATAGATCTTGAGCAGAATACAAAGCTTTTGGAATTCTTGGGCTATAAGCAAAGCAGTAGCCTTCCCTTGAAGAACTGGCCTTCAAAATAATAGGCTAAAAAGCAAAATGCATGCCTTTTTCTACTTTTCCTTTTCTTACTGCAAACTTTCTGCATGTGACCTTTAGCTGTGGCTCAAGTGCATCTGTGTTTATGCCTGCGTGTGCACAAGGATAGAGAAACAGATGGACAGTAAGAATATCAAGCCTTGGAGAGATATCTGGCCATTTGTGACTGGAAGCCAGATCTTTTTTTAAATTCAGAGAAATAGTTAAGATAATCTTAAATTCATAATATTATTAGTTTTAACTTTAGGTATGCTCCCCCCAAATGCCCTATCATTAAAGAAGTTAGTGCTGCTGATTTAATTCATCAAAATAAAGTTGCTTAAATAGCTGACTTTAGTCAGTTTCTCAAGTTGGAGAAGGGCAAGAATGCTTCCTGTTTATCCTTGTATCTCCTGTAATTCATAGCAGCATGACTTGATGGGAGAATCGCAAAATTGAAAAATGGAATACTTGCATTCTAGTTGTTGGTTTTCCAATTGACCAGCTGGTCTCTGAGCCCCTGCTCTAACCTGGACTATGACTTTTTTTTGACATAAAGTGAGGATACAGTAACTATTCATAAGTAAATGAAGAGAACAATCTATGATTCTAGATGGTAATCACAAATACTTCTCCAAATTGGAGTCAGAGGTGATAAACCATTTTTTATTCTAGTACTCATAAATGATAGTCAGTATGAAATTTGTAATAGGAACTCAGAATGCATTCAGGCATTTTGGAAAGAACTCAATTGGCCACTTGCAGATAAATGGCCCTATTTATAAATAAGGATGAAAATTAATATTTTCTCATTAAACTCATCCTCTCCCCTACCAAGAAGCCTGAAGGGAGATATATGACCTCCATTTTACTAAAAAAGGAACTGAAAATCAGAAAAGTTAAGTGATTTGCTCAAGTTCACATAGCTAGCAAGTGAGTAAGCCAGAATTTAACCCCAGACTGACAGATTTTGTGGAGAGAAATTTCTTTCTACTATATATCTTGCCACCACAACATTTTGTATCAACACATATATTAGAGTAATACTGCTCCTCAAGGTCATGGAATAAGTTCTGTCCATGATTGTATTGCTAGTGCCAGCACAGTGCTGAACAAAAACATACCAAGTGAAGGAATTCATATTCAACAGCATGCAGTTTCCTGACCCTCCTTAGAAATGTGCCCTGGACAAGGTTTACTCCTCAGGGCAGTTGGACAGCCTCCATCCATAAGCAGTTCCATCTGTTACACAGTTTGTCTACAAATACTATCATTTTCTCTGTGTGCCATGCTGTGGGAAAGGTTGGGAAGCACTGCATAACTTGTCGATGTGAGCAAGGGCAAAGTATGTGCTCATTGCGCTAAGAGTAATTTCTAAGCTGGGAAGAAAGGAAATCACAAAGTTTGAAAGTCACCACCTGGCCAGACTTAGAGTAGAAACCAAGAGAACCAATGGATACCATGATAATGAGCTGCCTGAATGAGGAAGAGGGAAGGAGAATGAGGGAGAGAGAGAGGGAGAGAGAGAGAGAGAGATTGAGTCCCTAACAAAAGTAAAGAAAGAGTAAATAACATATTAGATCATTCATCAGAGCTGTGGGTTGGACTAAGAGAGAGCTGGGGGGAGTAGGTGGGGGCAGGTATAAGCTCCCTAGGATTAGGACACCAATCATTTTTGCCTAAGTAGTATAGAAAACTAGGATGTATCTTAAGAGATGATCCACTCCCCTTATGTCATTCTTTACAGTGACGGTAGTTGCCATTTATTGTGCAAGTATTACATGCCAGGCATTTTATATACAGACTAGAGGCCTGGTGCACAAAAATTTGTGCACTCGGGGGGGGGGGCCTCAGCCTGGCCTGTGCCCTCTCCC
>NW_005354055.1:203161-273603 GCF_000412655.1 Myotis brandtii | reverse complement strand
CGCGCGTTTGCTCCCAGCCCAGGGCTCGGAAGCTCGCAGCGCGCGCAGGATCAGTTCCTGGTGCCGCAAGCGCGCGCTTGCTCCCAGCGCGCAGGATCAGTTCCAAGGTGCTCGCGCACTTCCAGACCAAAGTTCCTGCAGCGCTGAGGCCCTGGCAAGGGGTGGGTCTCTCAGTTAGTTACTCTGGCGCTGCCCGCGAGCCTGCGGGAAGGGGGGATGGGCTCTGTTACTCACGGATCTGCCGCAGGGATTTCTGAACTTTTGGTGTCCGCAGGTCTGTAGCTGTGGTCGCAGGTCTCTGTCCCCAGTGGCTGCAGGGTCCTGGTATGCGTCTGAGATCAGACTCTATAATCTCATTTTTTAAAGATCACACTAGTCTCTAAAGTGTATATTATTGTCCCCATTTACATATCAGAAGTCTTCATCTCAGACAGAGTAAGTAACTTGCTCAATATTATTATATTCCTGGTAAAGAAGGAGTCAACCTCAGATTGTCTGACTCTAAAGCTCACACTCTTCCCACCATGCCTTGCTGCCTCAGCCCACCTTACCTCCACCTGAGAGGCAGATGTTTCCATCATCTTTCTTAGCAAACATCTTCCAGTAAGAAAAAGTGGGGAAAGGGCTTATTTAACTCCCAAACCCCTATTATAGCTTAACTAGTTAAAGGTGGCAGAGTGCTTTGAAAATGCCATTGCAGCTCCTTGAATTCCATGCATTTTGTCAGGGCTCTGAGGCCCTGGGATGAAAGACTCTACAGCTTCTATGTTCTACAACAGCCACTAGTGAGGATTTCAAAGAGGGCAGAGGGCTCCTTTCTTGGGAGAAGCCTTCAGTACCCTGGGCTGGTGGGGTAGTAGGAAGACCATTCACAGCACAGCTTCTTCTAGGAAAGCTCCTGGTTAGCAAAGGGAGAGAAATAGACTTTAAACTACCAGAAGTGTCTCAACAATGTTTTATAAAACATGCTGAGCAGAAAAATAGAGTAAGGGAAAGCTTGTTTATTTGGAAGAACCATGAATTGACTCAGATGGATCTGAGTGACATAATTTAAGTCTCTGATGGAAGGCTAAGAAAAAGAAAGTGAAAGTCCCCAAATAAATATTAACGAACAATTAAAAGCACCCACTACTGCCTACACCTCTAGGCCACCAACTTCTTACAGTTATAAGCTGACCACAAACCTCAGAAAGTCATCCAGAGAAAATATTGCTTAAGACAGCAGGACGGATGCCTCTTTTTTTTTTTTTTTTTTTTTTTTTTTTAGCTCAGAGGCAAATTCCATCAGGAGCTCACATGAAGAGTCAGATTGATTGAGCAGCTGAGCAGTATACAGATCATTATGTTTATTGGACAAAGGCAGAGTGCTGATTCTAGAAGATGGAGGATGGAAAAGCTTAGTTAGAGACAGGCAGGGATGGGTATTCAGTTCTCCTCTTGTCAATTTTAATCCTGCATCCATTACAGATGCACAATTCATGATAGCATGATTTCCCAACCTCCATCTCTCATCTTCTTTGCTCTTCTCTTACTTCACTACCTTCCCAAGCCCAAAGTGGGGTATCAATTTGTTTTCACTATGTAACAAAACACCCCAAATCCTAATGGCTAAACAACAGTCATTATTTAGCTCACAGTTCTGCAGATTGGTCAGCAATTTGAGCTGAACTCAGTTGAGTTGTCTTTCTGTTCCTGAGTTCATTCATGATGCCTCTCAGCTAAGTAACTTTGTTTCTGAGGTTGACTGGCTGTCAACAGAGACTATGGGGACAACTGAATCACATCATCCAGTAAGGTTACCTAGACTTGTTCTCAGGGAGCTCAGCAGGGTACCAAGAGTTAGAGCATAAGTGTGCAAGGCCCCCTGAGGCCTAAGCTCAAAATTGGCAGAATTCACATCCCTCAAGTTCTATTGGCCAAACAAGTCACAAGTTTGGCCAAATTCAAGGGGCAAGAAAACAGACACCACTCTTGATGGGAGGACCTGCAAAATTACATTGCAAAGGGTCATGGATTTAGGGAAGGAAATAATTACAGCCCTCTCCAAAAAAACATCTAGCTCATCTTGGGTTAAAGGAAAGGACTACCATTCCTGTTTCTTTCCTTGCACCATATTCTGCTTTCTGTTCCCCTTTTCTACTCAACTATTCACCCATATCTCTAAGTCCTTACATCAGAGCTCTGACAAACTCTGATGAGATGATCTGGTCAACAAGGTTTTAAACAGCTACCTCTGTTGTTTTTTTAATGTCAAATATCTTGTTGACATAAGACAAATAACATTAGGAAAATTCAGACTTCCTGAATCATTTGTATTTTTTCTAAATTTACAATACAGTTTTCATAAGAGTCCAAAGCCCAAACCACTCTAATATTCTTCTTAATAGCTTCAAGCTTACTTTTAAATTCTTTGTGAGCCTGCTGGAAATCATTCAACAGTGAGTCATGAGACCTCTCTGATGGCCTCCAATAATTATTTTACCATCCACACCAGAACTTTTTTTAAAGTTCCATTTTAAAAGTTCAGTTCATTGCTGAGATTTCTTCTTGGGAGGGTCCCAATTTTTTTTCTTTTTCCAGGAGGAATATCAAGGTCAGAGTCCCTGGCACTCAAAGCCCTCTACTGCCCAGCTGCCACAGTCTGATAAACCAAGTTAACTCCTAAAAATAACACTCATTACTGGTGTTTAAGTTTATGTAGACCGCAAAAAAACAAAAGCTTCAATTTTCATAGAAACGTAGGTTTATTTCGATAGAGACATGCTGAATACAAAGGGCTAAAATAAATGAGTAATCGTTGACATAGAACATTTTTATAAAAATTAATATTTTTTCTTGAACATTAACTTACCAGACACTGAATAACTGCACAAATTAATAAGCGTAATGCAAATAAACCTATTTTTCTTGTTCTCCAAAAGCAAAATATTTCCTGTTGCGCACACCAAACAAGTCAGTACAAGACTAATGACATGGCAATTGGCTGCTAAAATATTCGCTGCTAGTATTAGTGAAGAGAAATGGTGCGCCTGCGCATAAGGCGCCTAAGGGAAATGAATGCAACACGGTTATAGGAATCAGTAATAAGTGAATATTGTAGTTCATTATTAATAATTATGTATAGCAGGATATTGTAAAAATTAAGTTACGAAATTTTTATTAAAACGTTTCTTACATACTGTTATATTGGCTGGGCCACAAAAATATTAGTTGTGGGTCCCATGCGGCCCATGGGCCACGAGTTTGACATGCTTGGTCTACAGCTAAAACACCGAGCAACATAGCAATTGGTACCAAAATTAAAGTTTGTGAGTTTGGAGTTCTCAGTTATGCAGCTCATCCCAAATGTCCTCATTCTAATTCTAGAGGTCCCACTCTTCCCCATCAATGCCCTAATCTTTACTTGAGAGAGCTGACAAAACTACCAAGTCAAACTCTATTGCAATTCAGCAACTCACAGAATTAGACTCTGGATATGACTTTCAGCTACACCCTTCACTATGAAATAAAAAAATTCTTCAGGAAAACCTTAGAAATTTCTTGGTCTTCTGATCATTTATTGAGCTAAGAAGTTAAAACTTGAACCTGTTATTTTTCTTTCTTTAACTTCTCTAGGGTGTTTAAAGCAGTAAGCCAAGCCCACAGGTCTTATATTCTTCATGTGCCCTCAATAATGATGTCTTATAATAGCCACTCTTTCCCAAGACTTGCATAGGTAACTATTTAAGTAACCCTTCCACCATGGGTAACAAGAACTACCAGTACTTCATCTCTAGTAATAATCGGATTCTTCTTGCCTTCAAATTCCAACTCAGTTATATGTCTTATCCTATATTTCCATTTCCTTGAGGATCTGCTTAGAGTGAGTGTGTTCGATATATGGGAATGCTGTACATGAATGTTTGGGTATGAAAGGAATAGACTAAGGCAAAGCGTGCTAGTTCCCTATCTCTACACTTATTTCTCCCATTCTGCTTTAGTAACAGAGCTCTGATTTTATTTGGGATGGCAAGATAGCCAGCTAAAAAGTCACTTTTGCAAAATTTTTAGTGGCTGGGTACAGTTACATGTCTAAACCCTAGCCAATGAGACATAAGTAGAATTATTTGGGACTTCTGGGAACTCTACTTTAAGGGAACCATCTCAGCAGGGCAGAATCCTTTTTGCCTTTCTGTCTTTCCCCTTGTTTCTGGCCTGCATCTCAAATATGATGTCTTGGCCCCCAGCAACCATCTCAGATTATGAGGTGAGCTTGAGAATAAAAATCATGGACTAGAAGAGTGGGACAGAAGGATAGAAGGTGTCTGTGTTTCTGATGCCTGTGGAGCCTAATGCCTACTTCTGGATTTTATTTACGTGACAGAGAAGTAAAATCCTCACTTGTTTCATCTTCTGTTATTTTGGATTTTACTGTTACATGCAGCCTGACCTAATTCAAGCTGATATATTCAATAAATGTTTCAAGGACACACACAAAAATTAAGAAGACAGAGCTATGGTAATAAAAGTGTACAGAAATAACAGCAGAGTTATTTCTACCCAAGAATGTCCCTTATCTAAAGAATGACTTTTATTACAACCTTTTTCAATAACCCTGTGAAGTGATTCATTTATATTATCCTCATCTTTCAGTTGAGATAATCCAGACAATGAAAGTTTAAAGGATCACTTCTAGGATTGTGGTTAGACAGAGCTATGGTAATAAAAGTGTACAGAAATAACAGCAGAGTTATTTCTACCCAAGAATGTCCCTTATCTAAAGAATGACTTTTATTACAACCTTTTTCAATAACCCTGTGAAGTGATTCATTTATATTATCCTCATCTTTCAGTTGAGATAATCCAGACAATGAAAGTTTAAAGGATCACTTCCAGGATTGTGGGACTACGTGACAGAAAAGTAACCACACTCAAAGTAGACTTGCCTATAAGCAAGTCCAATAGTCAATAAAAGCACCAAAAATATAAGAAGACGACCATAAAAAGAACAGCTAAACTTTCCCTCCTACAGGACTATGACTGGTTTAGATGATTTACCACCTGGCCTCTGTTGAATCGGCTGTTTTCTGTGAAGTCTTGTTGGGCAAGTCCCTCTATGGGTCATAAAAACAAAGAAGTAAATGGTCCTGAAGTCATAGTAGTCTTCTGACTTTCTTCCTGAGAAGCTCAGGCAGCACTTCTGTTCAACACATATTCTGGATCTCAACACAATCAAAAGAATCTGAGAGCCAGGAAGTGGATCAACTCTACTGCAGGTTTCAATTCTTTCCTAACAGAGCTTTTGACTCATTTACCCAAGGTCTGGCTGAGGCAGGGATCACGTATTCAAGTTTTGTATTGGAAACACAATGCCAATGTTTGGTGAAAAGGAAAAGAGAGAAGGAAGGACTTTGCCTTACAAATTGGGGGTAAATATAACTAGGAAAACTGAGGGATTCCAAATTGAAATCAGAAAACAAAATTGGGTTGCTGTTTCCACTGTTGATGTTTTGGACTAAGACTAAATGCGTTTTTCAGATGCAGGCAAAGCCAGTTTGTAAAGTGTGGCTTATCCACCTGGATGGACACAAGGATTCAGCATCCCCTGCTGCTTTAGGAGATTTCAAATGCTCAATTATGCATATTTTAAAATACATTTGGACATTGTGAATCTTAAAGGAACAAGCTTTGGTGAATAATAGAAAACATCAAACAAACATTGCTTTCAAGACATATTATCAACAACTCATTTGATCATAAACTTCCTATTAGAAACCAGCTTGCTGCCACTTCACAGAGGGTTCCGTCTTCTTTCCTGCAACTTCAAAGCAAAACCTTCCTGAAGAAGATCAGAGAAAGGATCTGAGACTCTAGGAACAATTGATTGTTGATGATTCTCGAGTCAAGTTTTCTGATCCTACTGGAAAATCATGTCATTCAGACTGTTGGCACATTCTTCAGAGGAGTCAGAAAATGTCGACCCATAACTGAGTTAGGCAACTATGTTGCTATTTAAAAAAGTCTTTTAGGAGAACAAAATTTTTTGGCCATTAAACTAATTTGAAAGCATAGTCTTCAACAGTCCACTCACTGGAAATAAGAGATTCTGCATCAGTCTTCTTTATGCCCTGAGCTTCCCAATGGCCTACTTGATTCCCTAATAGCACTGTGCTTGCTCAAAACTCTGTGCCTTTACCCACACTTGGTCCCTTTGCCTGTGACATCCTAGACACACCCATTCTTTATCTGGTTACTTCCCACTTGACTAATCATCCTGACTCAGGTGTTACTTCCTTCAGAATGTTTCTTTGACCATCTCAGAACCAGAGCAATGAGTTTTCTCTGAGCTCCCTACACGCAGAGCACACCAATGCCACAGTATTTATCACACCGTATTAGAATTCTCAGGTTATTTGAAGGCAGGTTCTGATTTTTACCTGTGATGTCATAATGCCAAGCACAGTGGCAGGTCTGTAATAGGCACTCAATGAGTTAACCACCATCCAGGTGTTAGGAATATGGGTGGCATGGTGCAATACAAAGAGTGCTGGGTTTAGCATCAGAGAACCTGCCTCCAAGGCCTGACTCCCTTATTACTTATTTACCAGACTACTTAAAGCCTCTTAAACTCAGTTACTCCACTTGTGAAATGAGAATTATAATCCCTATTTCATAGGATGGTTGAAGGATTAAATAAGATACAATAAGTGAAAGGTCTTCTCTTATTTTCAAGGAGCCACTTACAAAATGTTATTTAAATGCTTTTTGAACCCAGCCAATGTGGCTCAGTGGTTGAGCATCAACCCATGAACCAGGAGGTCATGGTTGGATTCCTGGTCAGGGCATATGCCTGGGGTTTCAGGCTTGATTCCCAAAAGGGATATACAGGAGGTAGCTGATCAATGATTCTCATCATTGATGTTTCTATCTCTCTTCCCCTCTCCTTTCCTCTCTCTCTGAAATCAATAAAAACATATTTAAATGCTATTTGAACCTTAGTATTAACACAAATATAAATTTGCCCCTTCTGCTTTGAAAAAGGATTTCTAGTATCATAGATAAGAGGAGATGCTTTCTTCTTAATATAAACTTGACTCAGTCTAAAGGAAATGATTCTTTAAACACTGACTCCTACCCATTGTTATGGGTTGGGATCCACACCCCACCCCACCTACTGTTCACTGTGAGATTCCTTACCCATAAGTATAATTCCCAAAGAATGGGCATTCTCAGATTCCTAATTTGTAAAATAGGGAGTCAGACTAGACTATAAGTCACCTGCTTTTGATTTATGATCTGTGGATTTCAAGGTTCCTATGGGCTAAATCCTTATGTGTTCTCTGCCGTATCCCCAGGGCCTACAACAGTGTCTGCCATGTAGTATGCCCTCAATAAATATTGCTTGAATGAATACATGCATGAGTGGATGAATTAATGATGCTTAAAATAAGATAATGAGCATATTTTTCAATGTCTTCCATAACTTAATTTATGACATTCTGGAATAAATAATTTGCTACATATACGTTAAATAAGAACCTTCCTAGTAATAGATCTTCCAAAGCAGCCGCAGTTGTTCCACTTGTTCTGCTAAGCTGAGGACATATGACATGTAAGCCAATGACAGTTGAGGGTCTCCACACTAGTGGACAGCATTGCCTTTGCCAAACTGCAGAAACAAGGTGGACGCCTGTTCCCTTGACCTCCTCTATCTGCTTCCACTGAAGATCCTCAACTGCCCACAACCTACTCATGGGGTTGTGGTTATGACAGTGAAGCAGGTGAAGATTACCAGACATTAACTGCTTCTAAAAGATGATCTGTATTGGGTTTTTCTATGTGTTTATATGTCGCCTGCTCTCTAAAACATCCCAAATTTGAGAAAAAAGGAGGAAGTCCAAGTCTCTCACAGAAAACAAAAGATACAGAAAATAGGACTTCCTTTCTCTTCTCTTCCCTTCCCTTGGGGTGGGAGAAAATGTTGAACTCCAGGGAGAAGTTGGTCTCTGCCTTCAATCAGCGTGGTGTTCCATAGTCGCAGCCTTGCAATTTAAGAGTCTGTTCTATTTCATATTTGTCAAGCCCTTAGAAATGAGTTTGAATATAATTGAATAATGTTGCACAATGTAATTTTCCTCAATCTTGTATAGAGGAGTTAGGATCTCTAAATCCAAGAAGCAAATGAGAATGACAATGGGCCTCCGGTGCATACCCAGCTTCTTATTAGAGTTTGCATTCACTCCACGCCACCCTGAATGGGCTGGAGCTGTATTTAAAGGCGGGTGATTGTGTTGGAAGAACAAAGTGCTTTGAGACACAGTGCTTGGATAAAAGACTCTATAAACCCAAGTCTGGAGTCATTACCTCTCTTGGCTCCTTTTCCTCTGCTAAAAAACTTATAAAAGGCATTTATGCCATCTGAGTCATGAACCTACTCCTGTGTACCAATTCATTTCACAGAATGAGTCCTAATCACTCATGTTTTGAAGGGTGTAGTCAAGTTGTTAGAGCTGACTAATGAACCTTTCCAAATCATGCACACCATTTACTGTAAGCCATGCTAGACCAACACAGTTAAATTACATGTCATTTCATCTCCAAAAAAAGCAGGGAGATTGAATAGGTGGGATTCAGCTCTGCAGCAATTACTTAAAGGTTTACCCTGTAATCTTGGTGTTTAGTTAACATACAGGAAAAAGAATAGCCATGCAAGTCATTCGGGACTGCCCAGTGGGTTGGAAACTAGTAGGTGTGAGGGAACACAGAGTATATGATTTTCACAACATTAACTGAAATAATTTACATTTTTGCAATGCTGTGACCACTGTGCATAAATAGAATGGATTACCTATTGGCTTCTCAGCTACCAAGAACATAGGCAAAGCTCTGCCTTCATTTTGAAAACATGCCTCAAAGTATACGTTACAGAAAATTCATCATCATCTAAGTGCAAGGCCATGAATTGGGCACTGCAGGGCACACAAAGTTGGGTCCATCACTGTCCCTTCTCTCTAGGAGTCCACATCCTAGTGTGAGATGGACATTATCAAAGGCATAATGGAGTAAGTGCCTACCAAAAAAAACTAGCTATTTCTGTGGCAGACAGGAGGAAGGAGAACTTAAATCTGATTAGCAGATAAGGGAAGGCAACAGAGAGGAAATGGACCTAAGGGATGAAGGGGATTTCATTAGGGAACAATGAGGATGATGGAATTGCAGGAAGATGAACTAACAATAATAATGGCATGGAGGCATGAAGCCCTTACAAATGCAAAAACCGTATCATAACATCAATTCCTAAATCCCACTTATATGTCCTATCTACACAGGGGTCTTGAGAAAAAAGAAGCATAATTCTGCCTCTCCTTCTGCACATGAAGTATCCCCAAGCAACTTTTAGAAGAAACTAAACAGTATCTTTATTACTCTCTATGCAGACCATGGTGATAGCTCCTAATTGACTTCCAGGCCATTCATTCTCAGTTTCCAATCCATTCTGCACACTGAGACCTTATCAACCTTTCTAAACGATACATTTCTTCAGGTAAGAAGAAGTCAGGGAATAAAAGAACATATGATATTCTTCTAGGGTAGCCCAATGCTCACAAGATAAGACCTAAACTCCCCAGCTGGACCTCAAATCTCTCCTTATTCTGGCTTCAATTGCTCATTCTGTTTTAATCTTCTGCTATTCACCATCATAGAGGCATGATGGCATCTTATCACCAAGAAACTACACAGAACCCAGGGGAAGAAAACTGCTAGGATTGATCGGAGACACGGAAGGGATGGTGTATCCAAAAGAGAGAGTGGAGAGACAGAGAGATAGAGGGGCCGAGAGGCTGAGACTTACTAGGAAAAAGTTTCTGAGAAGAGAAAATGATTTTTTTTATCTGAGTGAAACTTGCCTTTCAAATTTGAACTTTAAAAGTAAAAATCAAATAAAAGTTTAATAAGATATTAACTCATAAGTTTGGCCTATTGAACCTCATCCACAACTATTTGAAATGATCATTTCTTTATTTGTTCAACAAATATTGACTGAGTGCCCACACTGTACTGGGCACTGTTTGTTCTAAGTCCTTGGGGATACAGTGGGAGGCATGACAGAGTGGCCCTCCGAAGTTTAGTAAAGACTAAAATGAAGTGGTTAGGCCAGAAAATCTGTCTATGATGTGCACTCACACCCCCACACTTCAATTCAGCAGCAGAGACTGGGGACTTCTAGGTAACTAGATAAGCCAATAAAAGATGCTTCTCGATTTCACTGGCCATTTGCCCATCTACCACGTTTGCTTGCCCTTCTGAAGCCAGTAATGTCTATAAACATTGCTAAAATTTCAAACGGGCAACTTGATCTATTTCCTTATGAATGTTCTTATTCTTTCTTATAACAAGTTATTTTCAATTTCTGAGATATTTTCAATTGCCCCTTTAAACAAGAGTAATGGGTCCAACCTCCACAAGGATTTCAGCTTCACAGAGACCGAGCGCCTGAACTGAGGTCTGTTTGGTTGACAGTAACAGAAGTCAACCTGAGCTAGCTTAATGGAAGGGAAACTGTATTCTAAAGGTACAGGAGTAATTCACAAAACCCAGGGGCTTGCAGGCAGCCAAGCTTCAGAAAGGTCTAGAACAAAGACCTGGAAGGCCATTGGAAACACAGACAGTGTTCCCTCTCTATTTCTTCTCCTTTCTCTCAGCACAGCACACCTGTTTCTTTTCTCTCTTCAGACAATCTTTTTCTAGTTGCTTCCCCACTGTTTGAGTTTTCACCACCTGTTTTCCAGCCATAAAGAAAAAATAACTGGCTGTCTCTGAGTCCAAACACCAAATTCCTGGGAGTGAGAATCTAATTGGCTCATCATGGGTTTACCCTGTTCCATCCAACAGCGACAGGTGTTGGTGTCCACAACTCAAACATGGATCCCCAGGGTCCTGAAAGCATGGGAGGCACCCTGAGCTAAGAAGATCAGCAGGGAGAGAGACCAAGATGGCGGCATAGGTAAACACCGGAGACTGCTGCCGCAAACAAACACTATTCAGATATTGAGTTTTCACCACCTGTTTTCCAGCCATAAAGAAAAAATAACTGGCTGTCTCTGAGTCCAAACACCAAATTCCTGGGAGTGAGAATCTAATTGGCTCATCATGGGTTTACCCTGTTCCATCCAACAGCGACAGGGGTTGGTGTCCACAACTCAAACATGGATCTCCAGGGTCCTGAAAGCATGGGAGGCACCCTGAGCTAAGAAGATCAGCAGGGAGGTGTCTGCTGTAAGGAAAATGTGGACAGGGATTCCACAGCCACCTCACACTGAGAAGATTCAGTAAGTTACAAGGTGCTCTACTAGAAAGCAACAGAAAGAAAGGGCAACATAATGTTTAACAATTAAACCAACACCCTTTCCCTCTAAATTTTAAGTTACACTAGAGAAGCAGTTCTCCAACGTTTTGGTCTCAAAGCCCCTTCACCATCTTAAAAATTATCAACAACCTCGTGTGGGTTCTATCTGCATATAATAGATATTAAATGTGAAAACGTAACTTTTTTAAATGTTTATTTTTAAATAAAAATAAACCCATTAAAGGTTAACATAAATATATATGCAAAGTAATTACATTTTCCAAAACAAAAAATTATTCAGTGAAAGAGCATTATTTTATCTTTTTGTAACTCCCCTTTAATGTCTAGATTTATAGATGGCTAACATATTCTCACATCTCCTTCTGCTTTCACGCTGTTGTGATGTCACACATTGGGTGACCTCTGGAAAACTCCACTGTACACTCTTGAAAGAAAAAAAAAGTCTTAATCTTATTATGAAAATAGGTTTGATCACACATGGCCCTGAAAAGGTCTCAGGCTCCTGCAGGTGAGAACTGCTACACAACAGATTAACCTACTGTCTGTATGTAAGTAGACATTTAAATTAAACAAAGCAAGTTGGGCCCAGCCGGCATGGCTCAGGGGTTGAGCGTCGACCTATGAACCAGGAGGTCAGGGTTTGATTCCCAGTCAGGGCACATGCCTAGGCTGCGGGCTCGATCCCCAGTGTGGGGCATGCAGGAGGCAGCTGATCAATGACTCTCTCATCATTGGTATTTCTGTCTCTCTCTCCCTCTCCATTCCTCTCTGGAATCAATAAGAATATATTTTAAAAATAAATAAACTTTAAGAAATAAACAAAGCAACTTGGTTCATAAGAGTAACTTCTCCCTGTCTCCGTATAAACGGGCCCATCCAATTTGGCTCCCTACATTAATCATATTCTTTTGATTAATTTGATGGATCCATGAGTCAATTGAATTTGACAACTTTTATTAATAAATAAATAATAGGATATGGAAGTTACTAAAAAGAGCTTGGGAGAAGGGAAAACCTAAAATTAAAAGCTGGGTCTTCTACATATTAGCTGTCTAACATCAGGCAAATCCTATAAGCCTCAGTGTCCCCATTTTCAAATAGGATTAATAATGATACTTACTCATGGGGTGCAAGGATTGCATGACATAGTACAGTAAAGTGCTTAGCGTAATGCACAACATATCATGAGTTTCAATATGTTTTTATTACATCTTGTTACTTGTCAAATCTGTGCTCGAAGCCATTACAGATGAATCTCTATATATATTTGGAGAATTAATCTTAAAAATGATGAGTTATATCTTGTAGTTTAGATGTCTCTGTCCCACGAGGAGAGCTATTGGGCACTCAGTGATTCTGGCGGAAACGTAGTCCTCCCTCCACACGGCTGGCTTACACGGTGATTGGTCTCACTGAGACGTTCTGGAAAATGCCTTCCTGTGGACTGGCAAAACCGAAATACATTTGGACCTAGTCATAATACTGGCTCTATTCTCAAACTTTTATTTTATACCTTGATCCAAATGATTTTTTTGGAGCCTTCTCAGAAGTTTCCCATTTTGGTAAAAATTGTAATAACAATAAGAAGGCTTTCTGATTCGTTACTTGCAATTCCAATTTCATCCATTCTGTCTAAATTTCATCTTTGTATGTTTCAAATTGACAGAAAATGATAAAATGAGGATGTGGGAAGTTAAAATTTTCTTATGAAGCCCATATAAAATAAGCAGTTATAAAAGTGAGAGGCTGATCACTGCTCTCTGGCTTATCCTAAGCTTTCTTTACCTTCATTTTAACTTTCGTTGAGGACACAAAATACAAAAGTCAGTTAATTTTCTTTATCCAATGCCAGTATATTCTTTTAAAATGAAACAGAAAAGTATTTCCTTGGAGCACATGCTGTATGGCCAAAGACAACCAATGTCTTTTACAAGAGATAGAAATGAGAAAGGAAGCAGATAAGACATTACCTTATGGCAGTGATGGCGAACCTATGACATGCGTGTTAGAGGTGACACGCGAACTCATTTTTTTGGTTGATTTTTCTTTGTTAAATGGCATTTCAATATATAAAATAAATATCAAAAATATAAGTCTTTGTTTTACTATGGTTGCAAATATCAAAAAATTTCTATATGTGACACGGCACCAGAGTTAAGTTGGGGGTTTTCAAAATGCTGACACGCCGAGCTCAAAAGGTTCACCATCACTGCCTTATGGGGCCACTAATCAGTCTTATCCAGATCCTCCTTCCTCTATATCCTGCCGAACCTTGACCCAGGCCTTGGACCCAACATGCCGTGATAAAGAGCCAGGAAATAACTCAGTTATTTGGCAAGTTATGATTACTTGATTTGAAGAATATCCTGTTCTTCCATTAATCTTTACTCTAAAGTTCTTCCCCATAAGCTTCATAAGGAAACAGTTGATTCCTCATTGCTCTATAATCTCCAGAAGCAAACAACTAAAAGCCAGTACCCTTGGTTTCATTTTAATGAGGGACTGCAACAAACATCAATCCTGAATTATATAAACCAGAACAACATTTTGAAAGAAAATTTTAGTTGGCAGCATAACAAAGCACAACTGATAACTAATGCAAACTTTCATGTTTGGATTAAATAATAAAATGTTTATATAATTTTTTCTACTTTTAATAAAACTAAAAGACTCACATGTTTGTTAAATGCTTTAATAATTTGGCGTATACAACTTTTCCCAGCTTCTCCTGTATCAGTGGTTTGTCAGGATATAGTGAAAGTAGGACCTGGATAAAACTGGCTAATGGCCACATAAAATAACATCTACCCTCTTCCTTTCTTACTTATGTAAATGTATTGCCTTTTGTAAAAAAACATTTGTTGCCTTTGGCCACCCAGATGTGCTTCAAGAAAATACTTTAGTGTTTCATTGCATAAGAAAACACTGGTATTGGGTAAAGAATATTAAATAACATGTATTTGAGTCCTCAAAAATATTATTTTATTTATTAATAAATTTTACTTGTCATATGTAGCAATATTTGTTATTTCATTATTTACTAAAATGTTAATTATTCAAAAAGGGTCTGGAATTAATATTCAAGCTTTGATTTAAAAAAATACAATCTAAATAAGTCTCATATTAGTAGAGAATGTCATGGAGAAGAGGTCAACCAGGAAGTGCAATCCCTAAGAGCAAGTGATCTAGAGTAGTCCACAAATCTTTGTCTCCCAGGAAGGTCTCCTACGGTTAAAATGGCAGGGCTCTACTCATTTTATATCTTATGAAATACAGGAAAAGTTTGGGAGCCTCAGCACTCAGGATTCATTGCTGAGCAGAGCCATGAAATATTTCAGCATTTCCTTTCTCTGTATCTCAATAATAGTACCAACTCTAGTGTTCCATGAGGACCCACATACTCATCAGTCAAGTGGGATGATAGATGGACCAAAGAAAACATTAGAGTTTTTACAGCATGATGTTATAGAATGTGCAGAAAGCCAGAATGGGATTTTTTTTAAACATATAAACATTTATTTATGGTCTATACAAAAAAATAAATAAATAAGTAAAGACAAGGGGAATACTTCTAAGATCATGTCCTAAGGTAATAAAAATTCTCTAATTTCAGACCCAACTCTACTCTCTTACCATATTTTTCCGCAAAGTTTAAACTCTATTTCAGCACCTACACTTTGCACAAATGTTGGAGGATGAAGTTTAAAAATAGGCAAAATAAGGAGAGTTTCCACTTTTTCATGGAAAGGGGAGAAAACCACTAGAAAAAGATTATTGAAATTTTTTTGTTATTATAAATCTTCCTATTTAAGGAAACTACCCCGTTTTCAAAGAAACGTTGTCCTCAAATCTTTATAACTAGAACACATCTAGTAAGTCATAATTTCAAAATTACTGTACTTTTATTATTACTATTAACTATTTTTAACACTGGAAACATTTCTAATGCTGAAGAGAAGATTTCCTATCAGTGGCTTTACCATATTATTTTAATAAAATGAATAAGAAATCAATCCATAAGATCATTAGGCAAGAATAGATTACAAATTTCTTTTTTTTAGTATTGGCACAGTAGCTCATATTAGACCAATCTTCCTAAAGTAACAATTATGAACTCCGGACAAAGACAAGAAACAATATCTAAAGCCATTTGAAAGTGGCCAAAAGCAGGCAACAACTGGAGGTGACTGACATTTAGAGAAAAAGTATGGCACTGGATAACTGACCATTTTTTTAATTTTTTTTTTTACTGATTTCAGAGAGGAAGGGAGAGGGAGAGAGATAGAAACATCAATGATGACAGAGAGTCATTGATTGGCTGCCCCACACTGGAAATCAAGCCTGCAACCTGGGCATGTACCCTGACCAGGAATCAAACCCTGACCTTCTTGTTCATAGGTGGACTCTCAACCACTGAGCCACGAAGGCCAGGCTAACTGACCATTTTTTATGCCCCTTTGCCTAAGGGTACTCCACAATTGATACCTCAAGAAGGTGACTAAAACTTAAATAGAGCCCTTACTGGCTAATAAATCAGAAGACAAAATTCAGGACAATAGCAGCTGGAAAGTGAAGAGAGAAACACTGGAAAGAAAAGAGCCACAGAAAGTAAGCCCAAATTCTATTTACAAACTCTGCTCAAATCTCTGGCCAACCCTAGCCTAAGCAGAAGTTGGGCAGCTACCAAGAAACCCAAGTAAGGCTAAAAGAACTAAACAGAAATTTCACTTGCTATATAACACAGGGGAATTTAGAATTTTAGATCAGCCCAGTTAATTGTCTGGTAAAACAAAAAAGCAATATTCTTCAGAGTTACAAAAGAGTCGGTAAGTGTGACGATAGATCAAGAGAATTATCCAATTTAAAAACAGAGAAAAAAATTGAAAAATGTAAAAAGAGCTTCAGAGACTTGTGAGAAAATAGGGAATAATAGTTATAACATACTTGTAATTATAGTCCCAGAGGGAGAGAAAAAAAAGAAGAGGGAAGAAAAAGCTTTTGAAAAAAATAATGACTAAAAAATACCCCAACTTGGTAAAGGACATACATACAAATTCAAGAATCTCAGTGAACCCCAAGCAGGACAAATAAAAAGAAAGTTATACCTATGTACATCTTAGTCAACATGCTGAAACCCAAAGATAAAAAGAAAATCTTGAAAGCATCAGAAAAAAGCAACACATTATATACAGGAAAACAATGATACAGATGATAGCTGATTTCTCGTCAGGGGGAAAAAAAAGGTAAAAGAGAGTGGAATAATATGTTTAAAGGGCAGAAAGGAAAGAAGTAGGAAGAGCAAGAGGGAGAAAACTAGATTCTTTATCCAGTGAAAATATCCTTCCAGACTGAAGGAAAAAGACCTTTTCACATAAATGAAAATTAAGAATGTTTGTTGTCAGCCTTACGAGAAATACCTAAGGAAGTTCTTCAGGCTGGAAGCAAATGATAGCAGATGGAAAATTGAATCTCCCAGAAGAAACTTCAGGCATGGCAAATACGTGGGTGGATATAAAAAACATTCTTTCCTGATTTTCTCTAAAATATATAGGACTGGGCTGAAGGGGGTCAATGGGAGAAAAGAAGAGGGGATGTCTGTAACACTTTCAACAATGAAGATACATTTTAAAATAAATAAATAAAATGCATATGACTGTTTGAAGTAAAAATGATAGTGTGGTTTATTTCACATGGACATGTGATGCCTATGACACCTGCAGCATAACAGAGGAAGTTGGAGGTAAAAACCCAGGCAACCATGGCAAACAGAAGCTTCCTGCGGCCTTTGTTTTATCAATGAGCACAAATCTAAGTGCACAAATGGATGGATTTTAATATATGGAACCACCATCAACATCAAGGTTTAAAACATTCCAGGTCCCCCAAAGGTTCCCTAATGTCCCCTCCCATTCGATGCCACTCTTCTTACTTCTCTCACCAGAGTTTAGCTTCACCTGTCCCAACAACCATTTTTCCCCCATGCTTCTTTTTTCTGCCTCTCATTTCTCTGATCTCCTCTTGTTACCTTTAAGGCTGAATTGTCGAAGGCTCTTTGGAGGGATGTGTATATCTATTCCTCAAAGCTGGGAGAATAGACAAATTAATGTCTAAAACAGGAGGCATGGAGCTGAAAAAGACAAAAGGGACTGGAAAGAGGAGGAAACTGGGAATTTTCCCTCGAACATGCCCTGCCTACCAATTCCATGGAATGCAAACAAACACCACTTCTTTCCATTAAAACTCCACTTTCCCCAACAAGCCTGTAAACAGTCACAGAGTCAGCCTACGATGATCCCCAAGGAGTTCCAGTTCCAACTTTGTCTGATTTTACAGCCTCTGCAAGAGGGCTTCAAAGCTCTTCCCAGAGCTATTCCAACAGCGCTGAGTGCCTGCGGCAGCCAAGGGCACCCTTGCTCCACGTCCCAGAATTTGTCAACGATGATGGTGTTGGCCTTGAGTGGAAGGTGGCTGACTAGGAAACAGTAGGTGGGAATGCAGCAAGCTCGGAAGATGAGTTAGTTAATTACCACAGTGTGTGCAGCTTCACTAACATCAAAGCTGGCAGCATGAAACGCTCTTTGATCTCCAGTTCAGTACCCTTTCAAGTTGTTCCCTTTATCCTGGCCAGAAAGTTCTGGCTTCTTTTCCCCTTGATTTCTAGGGCAAATTCTAATAAGAGTGACCTCCAGCCCCATCCACCCACACAGTGGTGAGCAGAGAGGAGCTGGAGCAGCATCTTGAATCCACAGTTAGCATCTCAGTGTTGCCAAAGCCCCCTGTCTCCAGGACATAAGATCGTAGCACGGCTTTTCTTTCAAGAGGAGCTTCTGTACCTGGAGCACGATGCAAGAATGCACTCAGCAGCATTATGGATATGGGCCCCAAAAAATGAGCAACAACTCAAATGTCCAGAAACAACAGAATGAATACACTATGTGTCCTAACAACGGAATACTATATATCTGTGAAAATGAACAAACTGCAGCTCCATTTAACCACATAGATGCACTCACAGACACAATATTGGGTGAAAGAAACCAGCAGTGAAATAATACATGCTGAATAACTCCAGGTATGTACAATTAAAAGCATGCAAGACTAAATTATAGTGTTTCTAGATGAAGAGTTCGGTGGCAAGAGCACAAAGAGGAGCAAGGAAATGCATTAAGATCGGGGAGGAGGGGAGAATGTGACTGGGAAGGGGCACAGAGAGGAGGGATGCGGTTCTGGGAGTTGGAATTGGCTTACTTCTTAATCTGGGTGATACTTACCTGGGTGTTCCCTTCATGATGCTATACATCTTTTTCCTCTGATCTTTTCAGTAACTGTACCACACTTCACAGTTTTAACAAAAGGGTTTTAGAAAGAAAAGAAAAGCCTGGGAATTTTAAGACTAGCTAGGAACTCGGGTTTCAAAATAAAAAAGAGGGGGAAAGCCCATTCAGCTGCTGCAATGCTTAATAAAGCTGCGTCTCCGGCCCAAACCCACAGGTGTTAGATTCACCAAGTGTGTGCAGCGTAGGCAGTGGAGATGGAGCAGTGAGCCAGGTCTCACACACAAAAATCCGTCCTTCAGGCTGCCCACCCTTCACCGACTCAGCCCCAGCCCGCGGTTCAGCGGCGTGTGCTCTCAGAGGTGCCGGGGGAAGGCTCACCTGCACAGGAGGCCTGCGTAGCCCTGCTCCTCTCCCCTCTGATGGTGCCAGAAGCTCTGACGGAAGCAGCAGTCTCCCTGTGCCGGAAGAGGAGGCTGAAGTGCTGCCTGGAGACAAATCCTTGCAGACTCTACCCTTCTCTTTGGGAGGGAAATTATTGCTTTCAGAGCCTTCATCCCTGCAGGGTAGTACAGCCCCTCTGATTTCCCGGTGTGTGACAGCTGGGATTCTCCCCATGACCCTCAGCCTCGGGCTGTCGTTTGTACTTTCTGCGGAATCAACCAGCCAGGCTTTGTCGCATTACAGATGAACTAAATCAGATGAAGGTCACTGATCCAAAGAGCTGGGTTCTACTTCACCTGGACCCGACCGTCCCCCAAGGGGCTTTGATTTTATGAAAAAGATGGGGAGCCAGGTGTGTCCTCACCCCTAGGTCAGAGAGGACATTGACTCATTTTGGTGTTCCTTTTAGAAGCAAAAAAGTCCTTTTTGGTTTGTTGTGGGGTTTTTTTTGTTTGTTTGTTTTCCCCCTTTCAACATCCAAATTAGACACTCTAATGTGTTATAACAGGAGAAGCAGAACTTGCTTTAGTCTAGTGAGGGCACTGCCTGCTGTGGATGAAATCGCATACAGCTAAGACATGACTATCCTGCTGCACTTTTAGCTCCACCTTGAGATGTAATGATTTGTGCACTTAACCATTTACCTTAGCTCCTCTATTTCTGGGCTGCAGGCTCACAGAGGACACAGTCTGGATACAATGGGTTCATCTTTGTTTCCCCTTGCCTGGCATAGTGCCTTGTAGTCACTAGTCCCTCTAAATGTTTGTAGAACAGAAGGAAGAGAATTACCATGCATTTATCTCTAAGCTGTACCAAATACAATATTAAATGCTTGCTGTATGTGAGCTTACATGGGCCTCACAACCATCCTTTGAGGTGTTATTATCACCACTTTACAGATTTTTTAAAAAATCAAGGCTCAAAAATGTTAAAGGACTTGCCCAAGATGACTCAGCCAATTAGAGTCAGAGCTAGACTTGACTCTACAACTGTCCTTGGCATGATCCCTCCTCTTTTCTCTCCATGAATGAGTGGATGGATGAGGTTGGTGATGCCTATGAGATGACTCATCCCAATCCCTCAAGTGCTAGAAACACTGACTCCCACCAGACCTTGCTGGAGGTTCATGGGGCTCTTTTAATCCTTGGCTAGTCCCCAGTGGGGCTGGAATTAACCCAAAGGCAATAGGGAAGTGGCCTTGGCAGTACTCTGTGAGATACTCTCTGCCCACATAGCCACTAGGGCAGTGGTTCTCAACCTTCCTAATGCCGCGACCCTTTCATACAGTTCCTCATGTTGTGGTGACCCCCAACCATAAAATTATTTTCGTTGCTACTTCATAACTGTAATTTTGCTACTGTTATGAATCGTAATGTAAATATCTGATATGCAGGATGTATTTTCATTGTTACAAATTGAACATAACTAAAGCATAGTGATTAATCACAAAAACAATATATAATTATATATGTGTTTTCCGATGGTCTTAGGCAACCCCTGTGAAAGGGTCATTCGACCCCCAAAGGGGTCGCGACCCACATGTTGAGAATCGCTGCACTAGGGCTACAGTGAATGTCACTACATTACTTGTATCTCCTCTGTCCCTAAGCATGACCACGCCCACAGGGTTAAGTAGACTACTGAGCTCCCCAAGTCTGCTTCTTGGAATGTCTGCCCCATCATCTGCCTCAAAAACACCTGCTCATCCTTCAAGACCCAAGTCCTGCAGGAAGTCCTTCCCAGCTCCCAGGCAGAGCTAGTCACCAGCTCTTTAGTTGCTGGACCCAGAAAGGGCTACACATGATGGGTCTGAAATAATCAAGAATCCCTCTCCTCAAGAACAGCAAGTCAAACAGGGAAGACGAGAAAACAGACCATGAGACTACCGTCTAACAGGACATTACATGCCTCTGGGTGTGGTCTAATTAACACTATACACCTATGACATATTCTTGTCAGAAGAATAGAACCTGACTGTAATCAGGCCTCTAGAAGCACTGCCAATTCACAGGAATACAGGGAATAGAGGAACATGGCAAAAATCACCACAAGTGTGGAATCAGCCAAACCAGATGATGAAACAGAACAATTGAGCTTTCTTCAACAAATACATGGGGGTAGAGGGCAATGATGGGAACTGCTACAGGTTAAAATAAACTTAAGAAACATATCAACCAAATGCAACTATGAACCTAATTTTGAAAACAAAACTACTTTAAAAGGACATTTTTGGACAACTGAATGGAAAAAAATAAACATGAACCAGATATTAGATGACATTAAAGAGTTATCATTCATTTTGTTAAGGATGATAATGGTTTTGCAGTTACATTTTTCAAAAAGTCCTTTCTGCTAGAGATATATCATGAAGTATTAGTGAATGAAATAATATATATTGAGGATTTGCCTTAAATTTCTTTCCCATGGAAAATAATTGAGGGGATAGATGAAGCCAGAATAGCAAAATGTTGATAATTATTAAAGTTTGTATGCATGTTTGAAATTTTTCATAATAAAATGTTAGATTTTTTCCAAATTTTTTAGATTGCATGCTAAATGCACTCTAATGAATAAATGCTGAGGGGACTTGGGGAGCAGGGAGAAAGGGTGCTGAACTAGCCTGAGGTGCTGATGACAGCTGGACAGAGGAGGCAAGAGCTCAGCTATTGAGCTATTACAGCACTTATCCTGCTGCATTATCCTGGGTACACAAGGCATGTAGCTGATTCATCTTTGAGACCCCAGCACTCAGCAGAGTAAGGCAAACAACAGGTGCTAAGTACAAGTTATTGAATGAATTAACTATAACCATCCAGAGACCCCTTTCATTTTCCCATTAAAGCAGCAGCAGCAAACTGTCTATACTGTGCTGGATGTGGAGGCTACACAGAAATAAAATATAGCCCCTACTTTCAAGGGAAGACAAGTCATTCAAACAAAAAAATTATTTTCAGAAGAAGCTAAATGTGCTAAGCACTGAATGAATGGTATGGCATACTTAATATTGCATCTCTGGAGGACTCTTCTGAGAATTTGTGTGCAGAATGGCTCACTGAGTTAAGGAGGCCAGTTGGATCCAGGCATGCAAGGATGAGGGCCATCAAGGGTGGTAGCTGTGGTAATATAAAGGAAGAAAGGGGTGGATGTGGAAGAAATAATCACACTATAAAGAAGTATTTAGGCCAGAATAATGGTGTTTCCAAAATTCTTCCCAGACCATCAAAGCTCACATGGATTCTTCCATCATCACTGCCAGGAGCAAAGTGAAGGGAGGGCTGAGGAAAACACATGTTCACAGACAAAAGACATTAATCCTTGCACATGAAAGATGTGGCAGAGAGTAGAAGGGAGGGTGAAAATGTATTACATTGTCCCCGAGCAATTGAACTCTCTCTTCCTACTCTGGCTACTGTGGGATCAGAATCCCCAAACTTCCTTTCCCCTCTACAAACATTTCAAGAAACCCACACGGAAAGATTCCATCTGAATATGTCTCTGGTTTTCTCTACATGATCAAGACAAGCTTCACCAGGGCCACCAGCCTGCTCTTCTTGTGGCTGGGAGAAGCCTCTCCAGGCTGAGCATCACTTGGTGATAATTCTGGCCTATCTTTAGGGGCTTCAAGGGAGCAGCTGTCCCAAACTAAGCTCCTCAATGCTTTGATACAACCTGAAAATGGGCAGGGGAAGAAAAAAAAGAATAAGAATGACTCAGTAACCCAGCAAGATATAAGCCAATATAAAATTAAGTCAATTTATAGAACATTTTAAAAGGTCATATCTCTTGTATACTTGAGACCCCAGCACTCAGCAGTCTATGGACTGAGATTTATGGCCACCACATAAGGAAGAGACCCTTTTCAAGTCAGCTTAAATAGAAAGGAGGTTTATGGTAGAAAACATGGAAATCTAGAACTCTAAATTGGGCAGCATGGCCAGGCTTTAATGGAGATTAAAACCTTGTACAGAGCCCTAACCGGTTTGACTCAGTGGATAGAGCATCAGCTGTAGACTGAAAGGTCCCAGGTTCGATTCCAGTCCAGGACATGTAATTTGGTTGCGGGCACATCCCCAGTAGGAGGTGTGCAGGAGGCAGCTGATGGATGTTTCTCTCTCATCTATGTTTCTAACTCTCTATCCCTCTCCCTTCCTCTCTGTAAAAAAACAAAACAAAAAACAATAAAATATATTTAAAAACAAAACAAACAAACAAAAAACCTTGTACAGAGTCATCAGGAACCAAAGCATCTCTCTCTCTCTCTCTCTCTCTCTCTACCCACCCCACCCATAGTCTCTCTCGTCTCTGCTTATCTCTGTACTTCTATCTCTCTAAATACGAGCTTCCCCTATTCATTTGCACATACATGGGCCAATATAGCTACCCAAGTCTGATTTATTTTTTCAAAATAAAAGAGGAAGATTTAACGACAACAATAATATTGTTGAACATTTTTGCACATCCTTTTAATGGCTTGCTTAATGGAAGATAGCTAAATTCCTGCTTCTGCTTTTGCATTCAATTTGTGATATGTTGTTTTGGTTGAAGTATATGAAGAAAATTCAATCTCACAGAGACATGTAGCTAAAAATGAGTAGATGATTTTAATAAAATTTTCAAATAATTATGGATTTTTTTTATAACTACACCAAAACTCAAAAAACAGTAACTTCTCAAAATTGAGATGCAATGTGGAATCTGAAGTCACATAAATTAACTTTCTTACTGCTACATTAAAACCCATTAGGCTAGCCTTGGTCAGTGTGGCTCCGTTGGTTGGAGCATTGGCCTGTGCACTGAAAGATTGCAGGTTTGATTCAGGGTCAGGGTACATACCCAGGATGCAGGTTCAATCCCTGCTCCATTCCCAGTTGGGGCTCGTATGGGAGACAACTGATCGATGTTTTTCCCACCCTCCCTTTCCTTCCTCTCTCTCAAAAATCAATAAAAACATCCTCAGGTGAGGATTTTTTTTAAAGTTTAAAATCCATTAGTCTATTCACTTTGAATAGATCCTTTACCCATGCATTTTTTATTTAGAAATATGGGTTCACTGAGTTATACATATCTTCCCAATGTTGACACATTTCATATAAATATATTTTCAAAATCACATTTGTTAATCATCACCACTAATCCCATCAGAAAAGTCTTTAAGTATTGAAAAGCTGTGAAGCTCATGCTGTCAGTTATAAGTTTTTCAAATTTCTAGTGTTCATTTGGAAACTCACATTTTATCATTGGCAAAAGATGCTATTGGTTATTTTCCTTGAAGTAAGAGGAAAACATTCATTTTTCAAAAAAATGTCTGCCAAAAATACCCTGTCTGAAAAACCATAGTTTGTTTTTTCAAGCGAGAATGGTGCTCTTTTCAAAAAGCCGCTTGCTTAGTTCCCAACTCAAGCAATCACGTAAGTGGTTTTCCTCAAGAAAGCTGCCTTCTTTGGTCTGCAGTAGAAGCACAACATGCAAACTTCCCATTCCATCACACAGAATATTAAAAAGATGTGTACTCAAGGGTCAAGATTTAATGAAACTAATAATTTTTACCACTTCATCAAGAATACTGGAAACTGGACTTTGGCTTTATTTTTTTAACTATGTTTTTATTGATTTCAGAGAGAGGAAAGGAGAGGCAGAGAGAGATAGAAACATCAATGATGAGAGAGAATCATCAATTAGCTGCCCTGCACCCAGCCAAGTGCCCTGACTGGGAACCCAACGATAACCTTCTGGTTCATGGGTCAACGCTCAACCACTGAGCCACACCGGCTGGGCTCTCTCTTCTTGTTCTTTTACCATGAGTGCATGGTGGCGAAAACACGATGACTATAGTTTGGTGCCACTACCTGAATTCATGCTAAGATGCTACCTTTTTGTTTTTATACCATCAGCAATAAAGGCACAGGAAAAAAAAGATAAATATCCTCTTAGCATTATTATGAAAATGACTTCAATATTATGGACTCCATGAAATTGTCTCAGGGGGTCCTCAGGGGTCCATGAACCACACTTGAGAACTGATATTCTAAACCATTCAAATTCAAACAATTAATAAATTCCTTGGGTCCCACTTTCCAATTCCAGGGAGAGAAAATTTGAGTTAGGTGTGTCTACCCATAGCCCTCAGTGTGGCCAGGCATGGGATCATGTGGCCACTTAGCAAGTATGGTGGGACCAGACAGTCTGAAAATAGGTAGACAAAGTTGGCAGAGCTGAGAGTCCAGATAGGAAGGGGTTAAGAGCCCCATGAACTTGAAAAAGAGGTGGAATGGCCAGGAAATTCAGCAGGAATATATCTCAGAACCTCACTAGAACTCTTAACAACTGAAGGTGTACAAAGTTTTACAGATTCCTAAGTGCTTTTATACACTTACCTCCCTTAATCCTTCCCACAGCTCTGTGAGGTAAGCATTAGCACTGCCACTTTTCAAATGAAGACACAAAGGCTTAGTGAGGCCAAGTCACTGTCACAAAGTCATGTAATAAAGCAATGACAGAACCTGGATCTTCTGACTTCAAGTGAAGGGCGCATTCCCCTCCAGCACAGCTCCTGCCACGTATACTCCTGATAGAGAGCAAGCTGTGCTCAAGAGTGTGGCTAAGGGTTAGAGAATAGGCATCGTGTGCCTGGTGAGAAGGTGGTGGAAACAGGAATTTAGAGCTCCCTGCCTGAACCTTAAAGTGAAGAAAGGGGAACGAAGCCAGAGTCAGGGATTCCTAACTTTCCTGAAATCTGGACAATGGGCTGCAGCGGAGACCCTGGGGCCCAACTCTCCAGTCCCATGCTGTTGGCCACACCACATACTCACGGGATGAGCCTGCCTCCTACATTGCAATCCCTGCCAATAAAGTGCTTCTTTATGTGGAAAAAGTACACGGCTTTTGAAAAATAAGTGTGAAATTATGTATTATTTATTAACTAGCTGGTGTGAATTCATATGTTCAGACTAGGGATTAAAATATAGACTTTGTTACATTATAAATATCTTTTCTACTGTAAACCAGCTGGAGGACCCCCTCCCTCCACATGAGAAAGAAGAAACAGGTCTAAACAGATAGTGGTCCATTTAGAGAGCCCAGCTTTGATCCTTTCCTGACACAATCCCTCTAACCACTCTTCCCAGAAGCCATTTTTAGGATATTATTCCAAGTGGGCTGAGCCAAGAAGAAATGAAGATGAAAACTAAAAAGGAAACCAACAGCATGGCTTTAAAAGTACACGAGCAGTCCTAGTTGGCTTGGCTCAGTGAATAGAGTGTCAGCCTGTGGACTGAAGGGTCCTGGGTTCAATTCTGGGCAAGGGCATATGCTCTGGTTGCAGGCTCATCCCCCCTCCAGTAGGGGGCATGCAGGAGGCTTCCAATCAATGATTCTCTCTCATCATTGATGTTTCTATCTCCCTATCTCTCTCCCTTCCTCTCTGAAATCAATAAAAAAATATTTTAAAAAACATAGCCTACAAGCAAAGCCTGGCTTTCCAGAAGATCTGGGCTCTGAGTTCTGAAGCATATTCAGTGAGACACCACCACGGAGAACCTACAACAGCCCAGAGTTAGGGTGTCTGATATGGTGGTCACTAGCAACTGTGGATGTCAAGACTTGAAATGTGGCTAATTCAATGTATGCCATGCATGGAAGAGATACATCAAGTTTTAAAAATTTGGTACAAAATGATGCAAAATATCTCATTAATCTATACTAATAATAGGGTAATATGCAAACTGGTCGGGACGTCGTCACAATAACAACCAATCAGCAGGCTGCGTGTGCAGCAGGAGCGGCTGGGCAGGGACTTGCAGCATCAGGGATGGGGACAAGGGCGGGGCTGCCGCGGCCCCAGCTGGGGATCCACAGGCGCGTGGAGAGGCCCCTCCACCACAGGCCTGGCCCAGTGGGCAGGGACTTACAGGGTCGGGGACAGGGGCAGGGGAGGCGGGGCCCAGCAGAGGGTGGCCATACTCCCCACATGGCATCGCGGCTGTGAGTGGCGCCAAGCGGAGCCTGCAGGCCAAGCTGAAGCAGTGCCTGTGGGCCATCAGCGCTGAGAAGCAGCTGTGCCAGTCCCACCTCCCAGCCCAGAAAGTGCGCAATCCCAGGGACAGTCACGATGGCGGGCCAGATTGACATCCTCCTAGCCACACCGCACGGGTTTGTGGATCTTCACAGGCGTAGGCCTCTGGTGCGCACATCCTCTCCCCACCTCACGTGCGAATGTCCCCCAGAGCACTGTCACCCACGCACGCGCAACAGTCCCAGACCACAGCGCGCACGTGTTCCCCCCGCCCCTCCACTGCACTTCCATCAACCCCGGCGTGCCTATGTTCCCCACGTGATGTGCGCACGTGCCCTCCAGCACACTCACATCCTTTGGCACGTGTCTGGGTGCTCGGGGCAAGCAGCTGTGAGATGACAGTGAAAGGGCGAAGTGGTGACGCCCTGTTCCCACAGAGGCCAGTGTGGCGATGAGATCGCCTCCTTGGGGCTAATGCAGGTGCTGAGGTGGGAGCAGGTGCAGACAGACACACCTGGTGGGCGCGGGGTGGCCCTCGCTGAGGTGTCTTCAGTCAGCGATCAAGGTTGGGAACCCAGAGGAGGAGGGTGAGGAGGTCCATCCTCTCAGTGAAACAGCGGGAGAGTTGGGGCGACTGCAGAGGAGGAATGTGCACTTGGGGTGCAGGCGCCTATGAGCGAAGCCCGCCCTGACTGAGCCTCTCTCGTTCGGGGCCTAGAGCGCTCCTGCTGGGCAGCAGGTGACAGGACATGCTTTCCCAAGTTAATGAGAGAAAACACTGATTCTCCCACTGCCCACGAAGGTGGAAAGTGAAGTGGGGAGACATGCGGGGAGTGAGCAAGGTTCCCTGTCTAGGGGTTCCAAACCTGCCATTGGTTCCTTTCACCACTGACTAGAGATATACAGGGTGTCCCTCCAAAATGCATACACACTTTGAATACCTACTAATTCCAATGGGTTTAAATATGAAAAGAAAGAAACAACAATGGAGCTGTCATCTGTTAAAAGTGCGGGCCTAAACCGGCAGTTGGACATCCCCTAAGGGGTCCTGGATTGGAGAGGGTGCAGGCCGGGCTGAGGGACTCCCCCGCACCACCCCACCCCTGCTGTGCATGAATTTCATGCACTGGGCCTCTAGTAGTTTTTATATTGATTACATGTTGAAATGTAATCTTTTGGATATACTGAGTTAAAGAAAATATATTCTTTAAATCAATTTTACCTGTTTCTTTTTTATGTTTTTGGTGAGGCTGGCCACTACATAGTTTAAAACTGTGTATGTGGCTCACATTAGATTTCTGGTGACAACACTTGCCTAGAGGGATCTACCCACCCCCACTGCTCTCAGCTCCTCTTCATTTTTATTCTGAAACGTATCAGTTGGTTCTGTCTTTAATTTTTAAACTCCCTTTCACATTCTAATGATAAAAAGGACAATGCACTGCAGCACAGACCCTGGGGGCCATTCAAATTGAGTTTGGACAAGTTGTGATAATAAAAAATTAGAAGAGGGAGAAGAAAGGATCCTGTCTTGGTTTATTGAGAAGGTAAAAAAAAAAAAAAATCTGCTCATCTATTTCCCTTTCAAATTGATGTCCTTCCTGGAGAAGAAAGAATAAATAATGTAATAATGACAGATTAGTTCCTATCTGACACTCACTAAAAATGAGTCTGTCAAATCTGAGGTCTCCCACCACATATTAGCAAATGCTCAAAGAGCTGGAACAAATCACCAGTTAAATGTCTTTACTTTGTGAAAACAAATCTAAACAAGTTCTGACCCAGAGCGTTGAACTGCAGGGGGTAGGGAGGGTGGTGAGGAGGGAAAGTAGAGAGTTGCTGTATGAAGTTCTCAGTAAAAAACTGCTGTGTGACTCCTAAGTCACACTTCAATATTTTAGAAAAGCTAAAGGATATTTGGGCCGTCTAGAGGAATTTTGTGTCCCTTTGCCTTCACGCTTTTGATAAACCTTTATTTACTTCAGCAGAACCCAATGCAGCTATGAAGGTTAGGACAGAGGTTCACAAAGGACGAGGTAATAGTTTGGTGACATTTGCTGGAATACAAAGCAGAACAGTGGACAAACAAAGGGTTGGGGTGAGGAATGGCGGCGAAGCTTGCTGTCCTTTTCCAGAGGACTACGATAGTGCATTTCCCAGGCTCCCCACTGTCACAGAGACGACCTTCGCCACAGCTCCCAGTGATTCATTTGCTTTCTACACTAATCAGAGGCTTGTTAAACAAGTCATACAAAAGCCTACAGGTAGCCCATCAAACCCAGCAGTGAGGTGTGACTTCCCCTCCTCCGCCTCCCTTCCCATTGATTCCTGCTCTCCTGACTAATCCTGGGGACCTGGCTTAGCTATTGAAATACTTTATTGAACAAGGCTGTACTATGTAGGAAAACAAGAATCCAAGCAGGAGTACACATTTTTAAAAACAATTCCTCCCAGACTTCTTTCTACCCATCCTTCACCCTATACCTGGATGGGTTTCCTCCTTTTTTATTCTTTCCTAGTGCCTGTTGGATTTGCTTAAGGTATGAGAACTGCTTGCTGTGAGGTATCCCCATCTTGTCGGTCTTTGGCAGCCTCCAGGTAGCATTTCCCAATGCCCTAACACTTCTGCCTGTGCCTGCCTTACCCCTCTAGCTGCCTGGGAATATTCCTACTTTGCAGGTTACCACCTGTGAATGGATTGGATTATGCTAGGATGTTTTGAAATGATGACACTGATTCCTCCCCCAAGGAGACTGACTCAGCAAAGATCATTACACTGCTCCAACTCATATAATCATAGGGAAGGAAAATTCTAATTGGGATTAGTCTGAAAGATCCTGTTTTTCAATATTACACACCTGGCTCTAAGATATCATAGAGAAGTCATTCTCTAAAGCAGTGGTTCTCAACCTTCCTAATGCCGAGACCCTTTAATACAGTTCCTCATGTTGTGGTGACCCCAACCATAAAATTATTTTCGTTGCTACTTCATCACTGTAATTTTGCTACTGTTATGAATCATAATGTAAATATCTGATATGCATGATGTATTTTCATTGTTACAAATTGAACATAACTAAAGCATAGTGATTAATCACAAAAACAATATGTAATTATATATGTGTTTTCTGATGGTCTTAGACAACCCCTGTGAAAGGGTCGTTTGACCCCCAAAGGGGTCGCGACCCACAGGTTGAGAACCGCTGCTCTAAAGATAAATGGAAAATGCTCCTTAAATTAAAATGTGCATGTGGTACAGGGATATAAAGTACAGCATAGGGAATATAGTCAATAATATTGTAATAACTATGTGTGGTGCCAGGTGGGTAGTTGAAATATCGGAAGGGGGTGAGGGGGAAAGGGTCACTTTGTAAAGTATATGATTGTCTAACCACTAGGCTATACACCTGAAACTAATAAAATATAATACTGAATATAAACTGTAACTGAAAAATAAAAATTTTTAAAGAATCTGAATAGATATGGCCCAAAATAAATAAAATAAATGTGCCTATGGTATAAAAGTACTTAAGTCTATACAGACACAAAAGCTTTGCACTTATTCATGTACCAGACAGAGAAATCAGTATTAACAATTCATTTACATTATCAAATGGAGAAACTTAGGCACCCTAAGATTTTTAAAATTATCCAAAGATGCTGAAAACCATCATGAATTTCCAGGTGTTGCTTATTTAACGGCCAATACCAGGCAAAAAATTGTGGAGAGGAAAAAAAACAAAAACAAAAAACAGGGCAATACATGAGGTGGGGAGAATCTTTCTGAAATCAAAACTGCTCTCTGAAAGTAAATATAGTATCAGACCAGTTTTTTTTTTCATGAAATATTCTTCCTTAAAATAATTGCAGATAATGTGTTCATACAAATGGACCAAATCGAGCCAGTGTTTTCTAGAAGACAGCCTTTCTTGCTTGGGAATACCCTAGATTAGCCCAAACTGCCTTTTCGCAGGACTTCTTTTACTTCTTCCAAAACTTTCTTGTTTTCCTTCTGCTTACAGTATTTTACTTGAATAGCTATGGGAGACATAAGCTGGTGGCTAAGAGCAGGGCTAAGAAACAGACAAAAGTGAGTACAAAAGCTGGTTCCACTGCTGACTAGCCACATAGAACATGGGAAAATTCTTAACTCTTTAAAACTGTTTCTTCATCTATGAAGCAGGATCATAATGGTGCCTACCTCTCAGGATTGTTGGGTGGATTCAGCAACATGATACACGGAAGGTGTTTAGCATGGTACCTGATATGTATGTATTCAATAAATGGTAATAATTACTATAATTCTGTTTTTAAGTATATTTTTATTGATTTTTTTAGAGAGAGAGGAAGGGAGAGGGATAGAGAGATAGAAACATTGATGAGAGAGAAACATCATCAATTGGCTGCCCCCTGCACACCCCCACAGGGGATCGGGCCTGCAACAGGGGCATGTGTCCTGACCAAGAATCAAACCAGTAGCCTCTTGGCTCCTGGATTGACACTCAAATGCTGAGCTAAACCAGCCAGGCACTACAATTCTATTTTAAAGCAAGAAATTCCAGCTTTCAAAAAAAACCCCAATTTCAGCAAAACATACTACTGAGAGATTTTAAGGGTCAACCTGTAACAGCTTAATGGAGATATGGACACAGAGCTCAGAGAGAGGGAGATCAGAGCATTAGTTTGATCACTGATAAAAGTGTGGATAGTAAGACGTGGTTCTGCTGGGGAGAAGATCCAGCAATATCACCTCTCCTAAAATTGATCTGTAAATATATGGCTGAGAATACAGTAGGCTTATACAGCATTACCTCTGACTCAGACAGGCACAGCTGGTCTCCTCCTCAAGGGCAGGTCACTTAAAATATGGCAGAGAGCGGAATAGGCAGGAGAGTCTTTAAAAAAGAAAAGAAGAAACTGTACAGAGCTGCTCAGTTTTTCATCTCAGAAGTAAGGAGAGCCCAGAAGATAACTCTAGCTGAAGCTCTTCCACACAGACACATAAGGAGTGGAGAGAATGTCTCACTGTACCCTATCCCCCACAAGAGAATTTTTTTACTGGTATTGTTCTACAAAATGCTTCAACTTCCCTCCTCTTCTAAGACATCCTTCCACATTAGAGTTCTCCATTTTTGCTTCTTCTCCATAGTATGTTCTCTGAGTTTGAACTACAATGAGAGTAAGAATATACCAAAAAGACTGGAAGCAGGAATATAGTATTCAATCATTCAATCATCATTGATCACCTAATATGTACCTTCAGGGTGCTATGAATCTGGTTGTGAATAAGACAAACTCCCAGCTCTCTCCCATGGAGCTGCCAACTTGATGTAGAGAAACAGGGCAAGCTACCCAAAGAGGTCCATCTCCGCATCCATGGAGTAAAACACCCAAGCTCTTGAGTTCTTGCCCAGGCTCTCCCGCTAACTGACTGTGTGATAAAATTTCTCCAGGCCTCCATCAAATGAGGAAATAGTATTAGAACTATAGGATGTTGATTGAAGTTCTCAAAGGCATCCCTCCTTAGTCTATGGTCCTACCACCCTGAATGTGCCTGATCTCATCGAAGGTTTCCCTCCTTCTTGGGTCTTCCCAGGGAGAGCCTCTCCTGGATGGCGGTGACATCAAATGCAGGGACATGTCACTTGGCAGCTGTGCTAGGCAGACACCAAGGGGAAACATAAAAGAGTCCAAAATTCAGATACCACTTACGGTTATTTTAGACAAAACTCTTTTGAATTTAGTGATCCTTTTTCTAAAGCCTTTGCAGATAGGAAGAAGCTAGAAAGATTCACTATTTCCAGTTTTAGTCAAGTTATTTAGAGTAAGTCCCAAAGAGACAGACTGATGGAAAATAAGAAAACAGGAAACAATTTCTGGGTTGCCTTTCCAACAGCCATTCCTTTCTCCTTCTTCATCGATGTCAGAACCTATCTCCCATAATTGGCTGTGAAAATACCAGAGATTGTCTTTCCTAGCCTCTCTTGCAGCTAGGGGTGAAAAGGTAATTTTCTGTTCTAGCCAAAAAGTCATGAGGGGCAATCTTCTGAGAGACTTCTGGGATACATTTTCTCTGTGATATAATAATAAAAACCACCCCCAAAAAGCTTATCCCTTCCCTAGGCCCAGAGTCTAAGGAGAAAACTGGAGCATCTTCAAAGTAGGTGAAGGCAAACATTAGTGTAATTTGAATTTCAGAAGGGTTGATATTACAAATATATGTTTACTCTTGGAGAATGCCTTACAGATCAAAAGGGTGTGTTTATCTCTTCAGACACTGTCCAAGTCAAACTCTGTATTAAATAAGAAACCATATTTGGAAAAAAATTTAAAATTCTGAGATAAAACTGTCATGTTCACTCAGAAAAAAAGTTGACAATGATTAGTTTTCTCTGGGACATCAAAGTGCCCCAGAGAGACCGAGAGCAATTTTTATGGAGATGCTCCAGCAGGATTAGATATCCTGTTTACCACAAATATTATGATAGATTTTGCAACTGCAGTTAGTGATCTCTGTCAAAGAAAGTAATAAATCAAAACATAATAAAAATTTAACTACTTCTTCAGCTTTCTTCACATAAAAGAGGACACCAAGAGAACATTCCTACTAATCAGTCACCTCTTATGTGCCACTTCAGATCCTCTCAACCTTATCTTTCTCTGTGGTCTTTGGCCTCTTGTTCCAGCTCAGCCAACACTGTGGCAGCCAACTCTATGTTAACTCAACCAACTCCACTTAGACAAGCCAATAGCAACTCACTTCAAGTGTATCTCTCACCTTCTGTCCTGTGGCTTTCCTGTTGATACTGCGATGTGAGACCCCACAGAACACACTCAGTGCCTACAGTGCATACTCAGGAAGTTCAGGGGAATGCACACCAATGGGGAGAACCTTTGACCAAAGGGAGATGGAAGCCAACAAATAATTCTTCCCCTTTCTCCTCTGGGAATACTGTCCTAAGAAGCAATCATACAACTATTTATATGTCTCTCAATAAATAGTTCCTCAGAAGTAATCAATCACTCTTAATAAACACTCCACATTGCATTTTCCTCCTTCCCTACCTCCTTCTACTTTTCCCTTATTCCTGCTCCCTATTTGGGATTACACTCCCTAGTAAAGTAAGAGCATATAAGCCTTGGTCTCAGACTCTGCTGTCTAAGGTTCAGACTGTAACAAATTAAGGGCTTAAAACAACATCTATGTACCAGATCACCATTCTGTAGGTCAGAAGTCCACCAGCGTGTGGCTGGGTTTACTGCTCAGGTTCTCACAAAACTGAAATTAAGGTGTCAACCAAGTTGAGGTCTCATTAGGAGCTTGGAACCCTCTTCCAGGCTTACCTGGTTGTGACAGGATTTAATTCCTCATAGTTGCAGGACTGAAGTTCCCATTTATTTGTTGGTTGTAGTCTGGGGCTATTCTCAGCAACTAGAGACCACCTGCCTTCCTTTCCACGTGGCTCCCTTCATCTTCACAGAACATCTAATCATGCCTGTTTCAAATCTCATTGACTTCTGTGTTTCTGATCTCAAAACCCAGATTTGAATGGCTCTTGTGATTGGGTCAGGCCTACCTGGATAATGTCCCTATCTTAAAGTCAACAGATTTTAGAACTTATTTACATCTGCAAAATCTCTTTGGCCATATAATGTAACATATCCACAGATTTCACCCACCCTCAAATGGATATGGGTTGCACAAAGGCAAGGGTCACTTGGGATCATCTGAGAATTCTGCCTATCACACAGTTGGTAACAAGAGTGAATCTAGAAAGCAGACCCCCAGGGTGAGATTTTGGTGCTTGATTACTCACTAACCTGAAAGCAATAGAGTTCAAATTATTGGTGATAAGTGTGGTGAATATTCCTGGCATGCAAGGACATCACAAGTACTAATGCTTTCACTTGAATTTAATACTAGGTGAAGGGTGAGGCAATGAGTTATGAAATTGCTGTGGTGCTTGAAAAATATGCAATTATGACTATAAAAATTATGGATTGGCCTTCATGCTTTTAGCAGAATTAGAAGCCTTGAAAAAAGAAAACAGATTCATGTTAACCAACTGCCAATTCAAAGCCTACTTTGAAATCCAGAGGGCCTGTGAGGTAACTTTAAAAAATATTCTCATCTCCTATCCCCAAAGGATGGAGTTGCTAGGGAGACAACCACTGTGCCTCATTCTTAGTGGTATGAGGTGTGAGGTACAGCCTTTCCTTTTTTATCTTAGAAAGGATGTCTTGGCTTTCTCCAGATGGGTGGATCACTAAAAATTTCACCAATGTGCCTAATCTCTGATTCTTCACGGGATTTATCTCCCTTTTTGAGGCATATATGATTCTACCAGGGCATATATGGTACTTGCTACTTCCTGCTCATCATTTAGCAAAATGCCATGTAGTAATCTGATGACAGTCAATATGATTGAAGCCCCTGTGATAAAAAAAAAAAAAACAAAAAACAGGAGCATTTACATAGCCCTGGAGTAGGAGCATGAATGTATACTGTGGTCTTGCTCCATGTGAAGGTGAACTACTTTTGATCTTCCTCTTTAATGGGTATTAAGAAGTATGCATTCATCAGTAGCTGTGAGAGGCTGTGTTGAGCTGAACCAGTAAAGATACCACATCCAGGACAGTAGGATACACTTGAACTCAATACCTAATTAAGTCTGTGAGAGTCCACAATCTTCCATGATCTATCCAGATTTTACAGGAAGTATACAGGCAAAATGAAAGGGGAAGCGATGATAACCATAACACCTATATTTTTTATATCTTTTGTGATGGTGCCAACCTCTCAAAGTCCTTCTGGCAAGCTGTACACTTCTGATTTATTAACCTGGCAGTGGGGAGGTGTAGTTTTAAGAGCTTCCACCTGTCCTTTCCTACTCTAATGGCTCTCACTCTACTAATTAGGAAAACAGTGTGAGGATTCTTTCAGTACTAAGTGTATCTATTATATCTTTGGGGACTGGGAGATAAGAAGATGGGTTCACAGACCCACTGGACCCATTATGAGATAGACTTGGTAAATAATTCCATTTAGCATGTGGCCTCCAAAAGTACCCACTTTGTCTGAGGGTCCATGGCAGTTTTTTGGGGTTCCCTGAAATAAGTCTTAACTTGGATAACATACCAAAAATTCTTTGAATCTGAATATTCCATTTTTCCCTAGTATATACATTACCATGACAAATGTCTACAGGTCCCTCCAGGGAAAGAGAGTAGGAAATATTTACCTATACCAGTGGTCGGCAAACTCATTAGTCAACAGAGCCAAATATCAACAGTACAACGATTAAAATTTCTTTTGAGAGCCAAATTTTTTAAACTTAAACTATATAGGTAGGTACATTGTTATTAACTTAATTAGGGTACTCCTAAGCTGGCCTTTGCTAAAAAACGTCCTCAATCTGATTGAGGTACGTTCACTGAGGTCGACCCCTTCCAACTCTCCCATCCACACTCGTCTTGTATACTTGTTTCGTCTATCTCCTTTCCGAAAACCGACTTCTGCGCCTGGGCCACGAAGTTTCAACAGCACTGTACGTGCGCGCCCGCACATGGTATTTTGTGGAAGAGCCACACTCAAGGGGCCAAAGAGCCGCATGTGGCTCGCGAGCCGCGGTTTGCCGACCACTGACCTATACACTTGTGCTGCAATATAAGATCTTTTCTCTAAAGGACCAGGCCTCCCCTTCAAACAAAGGGACCTGAATCTGTGAACTGACTTACATTTGGAAACTGGGTAAGGTACCATCATATTTTGTTGAGTGGCTAGAATTAGCTTTCTTACAAGCCTTCAATTCTTTTTTATATTGGCAAGTTGAGTGACATCCTAATTAGCTTTCTAACTACTTCATCTCTAAGAACACCATGGCCTATTAGGCTATCGCCAGAGATATCTGCAGGTAAGCACACCCTGATCACCACTGTGGTCTTTAGTTCAGTGCCTTTTTTCTTCTGACAGGCAGGTACCATCACCTGACCACTACCCTTCAGAGAATGACCACTATTGAGTTTCTCAAAGATGGGTCCCTTGTCACCAATGAATTCCTATTTTCTTAACAAAGGGAATCTTCTCAGGACTCTCGGGGCAACATAATCAGGTGGTAGGTTTTCAGGGTTTCCCCCGACCTTCTGACTCATTCCTCGGTGTCAGGCCAAGGGAGTTCAGCATCTTCACCTCATCAACCTTAGGTCATCATTACATCCAACTTTGGTTCAAGGAGGATTAAACAGTCTAATTAGACAGAGTTATGTGTCCTTCATATAACATTGAAACCCACAATTTCTAAGTCCCCAATAAATTCTCCCCTATCCAGATTTACATTCTGCCCTCATGGCCTGATTTCCTTAAGATTTACTCCCTCCCATGCTCCTCTAATTCCGCTCACATGTATTAATCAGGCCCCAGTGATTCCTCCAGTGCATCAGCTATTTTCTCCTGGAGCAAGGACTATGCTTCCCTACTTGAGTTGTTGTGGTACCTGACCCTCATTACTGGTCTACAGAAGTAGATCTTGATGAGAACAGAGGCGTCTGCCTCAGATAAGCTAAATGCATAGTCTCCATGCAAGTGCAGGCTCCTCATCTTTGCAAGAAGAAAGGGGATTTTTTGCCAACCCAAAAGTTTCAGAGGGTTTGGAAGATTCAAGATTCTCAGGCTTATTCACCCAAATATCTTATCCCAGGTCTCAGGTCGTACTCGTGTCCCATCAAAATCCTTTGGCATAGGAGACCTACCAAAGCTGCACTTCTGTCTCCTTTGTAATTCTGACTCCCTTATCATTACATCCTGGCCCTAATTTCAGCACAATCTTTCCTGCAATGATAGGAGATAAAGGTCTCCTTCAATTATCCTATGGAGGCCTTCTGCCTTGAGTTCATAGTTAGCTGACCCACACCTGTCTTATTCTTTTCTTAAGGCCTTCAAAGCAAGCTATAAAAGCCTACACTTTTAGTCTTTATAATAACCATTCCCCTGTATCATTCAGATGCATAACCACTAGATAACTTAGTGTTCTCCTTCCACTGGTACTTCATCCAATCCCCCATGGATGAGTCTTAGTAATCGTGATGCTATTCCATGCCAGGGTTAATCACCATCCACCTACTACTACAGCAATGGGGTTCTTACTGCCATTTGACTGCTGAATGACCCAAGCTCTAAAATCCTACACGGGCCTGTTTTCTAGTGTCACTTCTGATACCAACTGTCTTATCCTAGGTTCCCCTGAGAGTTTAACCCAAAACAAAGTCCACGTACAAAGGGTTATTTGGGAAGTGTTCCCAATGAGCAGAATTGCGGAACAGGGAAGCAAAATCTCCTGAAAGTCATCTCAAAACTGCTTTCGGCCCTGGCCAGTTGGGTGGAGTGTTGTCCTGTACTCCAAAAGGTTGTGGGTTTGATTCCGAGTCAGGGCACATACCTAGGTTGTGGGTTTGATCCCAAGATGGGCACATATAGGAGGCAACAGATCGATGTTTCTCTCTCACATTGATGTTTCTCTCTCTTTCTCTTTCCCTAAAATCAATGGAAGCATATCCTCAAAGTGAGGCTTGCATTAAAAAAACTGTTTGCCAAGTACGAAAGAAGGAAGCATTTATCCATTGATTCCTATCCCCCATTAGTTAAAATGAGGCCATGAATATCGACTGCCCTGAACTTCCTGTTTTCCCACACAAGGGTGTTCAGAGATTCTGTGGGTGTGCCCCCTCGGCATCAGAGAAGCTCTAGGGCAGAAACCAGAGGCTGATATGAGGCCCTATCAGCTTAAAACTGCATGCAGTTCATCTAAACCTGCAGGGAACTAGTTACCACAGCGGTGGCCAAGAGGTGGGGCCTTTTTTTGTAAGGTGTGCACACAAAAAAAGTTCTCAACGCTATTATATTTGATAAATCTAAGTTGATTCAGCTCAGAAAAACTTGTGTGTGGAAGAATGCTGAATCCTGGAATTTAGCATTTTTGCGTCCCAAAGAAGTTCCGACATCTGTTTAAATATAGTTAATTGAGCACATGTACTTTATTCCTCTCCCTGCCAACATCTCACCAAATGAAATTAAAAGAATAGAAAAGGCCCCAGGAACAGAGAAAATGAGAGCAGACAAAAGAGATCAATGCAAAGGTTGGAAGCTAGAATATAGATGGATAAGTAGTAAATGATTTAGCAAAGTGGAAAAAACTAAGTTTCCAAACTTTTAAGAGGGCAGAGAGGGAGTCGATAGTAAATATCTCTGATAGCCTTAAAAATTGAAGACACTGGGGAATGCTGGAGGCAAGCAGAGAGATAGTGCAGAGAATCTGATCAACGCACAAGTCTATATAAGGAATATTTAGAACGCCTGATCCCCACTCTCCACCATGTACCCCCTCCCTGTGCAGCCAACAATCACTCTTTCCTTAGCCAGGCAAAAGACTGTTGTTTACTTTCTGAAGAGGTTGAACCAGACAGATTCCAAGGGTAGAAATTGATTGAATACCCAATGTGCTAAACATTGAGGGGAAACTTTCAAGTTTCTGGGTGAGTTACTGATAGGTAATGTCAGTAGAATATTTGGAAGCAGAAACATTTAGAAAAGGAAAGAAAAATGTTACCTGCAAAGGCTACAGGGAAGTCAGACCCGTTAAGAACTGGCCTCCCAATTAAAAGCACACGTTTTTAAAGAAAAAAAAAACCACAACCCCAAATCACCAAGCTACCAAGTTTACATTACTCTGTTTATGATGGAAAAAAGATTTTTTTTCACATGATTATCTCATTCATAAAGGTCGTGCCTTATCTTCAGACAGCCCCACAGTAAAATTCATGGATAAAATTAGTTTTGTTGGAGAGTTCAAGATTACAAAAAGTATTCAAGTTTTTATCATTTGGGGGAACAGAACCAGGTGGGTCATGTTATTTTTGGATTGTCTCAGGGTGAAAAGTGCTTAGTCATATTGGAATCAGGGCAAAATATCAGTTTTTGTTTCTGCAAGTGCAGTAAAAAATTTAGCAAACAAACAACAACAAAAGTGAAACAATAATTAACTTAAGGGAAAACAACAACAAAAATTGTACATGCTAGCTTGCCTCTCCTCTCTACTCATCTTGGCTTCAGGCAGCTGACCTCTGGCAGAATGCCTGACCCAGGCCCCTTTATCTTCTGGTTTCTAGACTGGTTCAGCCAGGGCGACGTCGCCCACTGCTATTAGTGTCTACAACAAGAGATCAAAGAGCAGGAGAGGTTGAGATATTGATTCCACCTTCCCCCTCACTCCTGCCACCAGTCCATGGAATTTTGGCAACAGCCTTGTTCCTTAACCTTTGGCCACAGCTCCTGTCTGGTGACCTCTCCATGACTATGGCTCTCTTAAAGTCCCGTGTGTGTTGGGGTAGAGTGGGTGTTAATAAAGCTGAATCCTTATCTTCTATAGTAGGAAGTTTATAGATAAGATCTACAACTGAAAAAAGTAGTAGAGGTACATTTTTTAGAAATACAGAAACATATACCTGAAAATTGCTAGCTTTTTATAGCTATTTTTGTCTGAACGTTTTTACCTCTTAGGAAACAGACTTAGGACATGCAGAGAGATGGAGCCCAGTAATATTATTGTACTTTTAAAACTATGTACATGTATTTACTTTTAAAAAAAATAAAATAAAATTTCCATTTTAACAAAGACTTCCTAAATAGCCAGGAGGAGGAGGAGGAGGAGGAGGAGGAGGGAAAGAAGAAGAAGTCAATGCTGAATTCTCTTTTTGACTTTTTCACCAATAGAAGAGGGGAAAATGCCCAGATATATGCTGGAGTCTGTTGACACTTAGAGACAGGGCCCCACTTGCAATGGCCCTCTTTTCAGGATCGTTGCCCAAGGCCTTGGCAACTGTGCTGAGCTAGCTGAATGCTTTAAGTCAGCGGCAAATTCCAGTTGGCTTCACATGTTTGTTCACCTTTGAGAGACCCCAGTCTATATGAAACTAAATCCACAAGGCAATCTTTTCCCTCCAACATTAGTACTTTGTTATAAGATGATATTAAACTACCACATTTGGATTTAATTTAGGGTGATGATCGCAACATTTTGAGAAAGGTAAACATTAATTTAACTTGATCTAGGAAGTTATTAAAGAAAAATTAACCTACAAACATAAAGCCACTGTAAGCTCTTCAAAGGCAGTGTGTCTAGAGCTGCCCTCTGGTTATTCAGCCAAAAACTCGAATCTACAATGAAATCTTAACTTCCCTTAAGGTTAGGTTCAAAAGACAGCATAGGCAGAGGAAAGCATGTTAGCAACTCTCCTTGACGATCCCTTAGGAAGCCTCCACATTAGAGACCATTACACTCACTCAGTAAATTCCACAGAGACAGTTTTTGTTCCATGGCTGGGACAGATTGTTGTTGCTTGAGTTGAGCACCAGATGAAATAAGTGACCTGCATTTGGGGTTGTAAAAGTGAAGTATCCTCGGCAACAGAATCATTGTGATTGTATCCAAATGTCAGCTGGAGTAATAAATCCTCTTTGCCACTTTGGTGCTCCAGAAAAGCGTGGGAGCATGGTAGTCTCTCTCACACTAGCCCTCATTGCACTGCAGATCCTCTGCCACTTAACCATATCTCTCATCCCAACCCTTGTTGGACTGTTTTCCCATGACCTCGACTCTGGGTCCCCTTGCTTCACAATAAGGTGACCCTCTGACAGATACACCCACCCTCAGTTTTGAACCTTATTAAGATTCCCACTAAGACATGCAAAATAATTTCAGATCTATTCCGCCCCATGGACTGAGGGACAGAGAGAGGGAGAGGATAAGAAAGCCAACTTTTTCCACACCCTCTTCCCTAAACATACTGTGCTTGCTTTTCTTCTCTATTATGACCCACAGATTAGCCCAGGACACACTTCCCAGAGCTCCAGATAGATTGAGGTATCCATAGATTTGTTTGAGATCTCCACCTATATCCAACTAGAATTTTTATCTTGAGAGAGAAGGTATAAAGTACAAAGTCCCACACTAGCATCGCAGCTCTAATTTTTCTCTTCAAATCCTCTGAGCCCCTCCAGCTAGCCCAAAAAGGGATCCTATCTCTTCTCTTTCTGGCTGAAAATATCTGACATCATTACCCATGCTTCCTTATACCTGGTGCAAATGGTACGACAAATAAAAAGGGCAGGGTTGCAGGGTGCTTCCCTCCCCTCCAAATTCTCACACTTACAAACCAAAAACTCTTTAATTCTCAGACTATCATCTCTGTTAGAGACTTTTCATCAAATTTAGAGAGCTTTCAGAGATTTCATCAAGTATTCTTTCTGCCCTTTTTTCTGTCTCCTCTCCTTCTGGGGTTCCCATTATAAGTATGTATGCATAATGGTGTCCTACAGGCTCTGAGGCTCTGCTCATTTTTCTTTCTTTTTTCTTTTTTTAATTTTATTGTTGAAAGTATTACATACGTCCCCTTTTTTCCCATTAATCCCTTCTAGTCCACCCTGCCCCCCTCCCCATATTCTTTCTGCCCTTTTTTCTGTCTCCTCTCCTTCTGGGGTTCCCATTATAAGTATGTATGCATAATGGTGTCCTACAGGCTCTGAGGCTCTGCTCATTTTTCTTTCTTTTTTCTTTTTTTAATTTTATTGTTGAAAGTATTACATACGTCCCCTTTTTCCCCATTAACCCCTTCTAGTCCACCCTGCCCCCCTCCCCAGGCCTTCACCACACTATTATCTATGTCCATGTATATTTTTCTTTCTGTTCCTCAAAACCAGATCATTTCAATTGATTTATCTTCAAGTTTTATGATTTTTTTTCCTTCTACCTACTCAAATCTGTTGCGGTGTCCCTCTATTACAATTTTCATTTATTATACTTTTAAAATCCAGGACTTCTATTTGTTTATTTTTATAATTTGTATTTCTTTATTGATATTCTCTTCTTGGTGAAACATTATTCTCCCACTTTCTTTTAGATCTTTAGACATGATTTCTATTAGTTCTCTGAATATATTTAAAATAGCTGATTTAAAGTCTTTATCAAGCTTCTTCAGGGATAGTTTTTATTGATTTTGTTTCCTCTATATATGAGGCATACTTTCTCTTTTCTTTGAAGGTGTACAATTTTTGTTGAATACTAGACGTTTAGAATAAAGTGGCAGCTCTGGAAATCATATTTTTCCCCCGGCTCAAGGTTTGTTTTTGTTATTATTTGTTGTGTTGTTTAGTGATTTTTCTGAACTAATTTTGAACAATTTTGATAGATGGCTGCTAAAGTTTCTGCTCAGTTAGCTTAGTAATCAGCTAGTGACTAGATATCAAGAATCTGAAATATCTGGAACTAGTGAGTTTTCCAGTCTTTTCTGAAAGGATCTGTGTGTGCACATTGGGTCATCTATACTAATAATAGAGGAATAATGCAAATTGTCCAGGACGCCATCACAGTAACGACCGAACAGCAGAGTAGGGCCACAAGGCCAGCAGGGGGGTTAGTGAGGGATGACCAAATGACTGAACAGCAGGCTGCGTGGGGTGACCAGGCCATCAGGGTGGGCAGTTGGGGGTGACCAGGCCAGCAGGGGGGGGGCATTTGGGGGCAATCAGGCTAGCAGGCAGAGGCGATTAGGGGTGATAAGGCTGGTGGGAGGCGGGGGGAGTTAGGGGCAATCAGGCAGGCAGGCAGGCCGATGAGTAGTTAGGAGCCAGCAGTCCCAGATTGTGAGAGGGATGTCCGAGGGGTCCCAGATTGGAGAGGGTGCAGGCTTAGCTGAGGGGACCCCCCCTCCCATGCACAAATTTCATGCACTGGGCCTCTAGTGCCTTAAATATTTAGCCAGACAGTTGATCATTTTGCCTTAGCCTTCACTTTCTGCAGAGTCTCAAGTTCAGTCAGAGGTGAGGCCTTAAGACTTTCCTGGGTTTTTCCTGAACATATACACAAGTCTTGGCATACACAGAGCCCTACACAAGCACATGGCATTCAAAATTCCCAAGAAGAATGTCAGAGATTTTTAAAGTCCCTGTAGACACCTCACCTCAGAGGTTTTCCTTTTTAAGCTTTTTGGTTAGCCTATGGTTTTCCCCAACAATTATCTACCACTTCAGACAGCCACAAAGTTAAACAATTGCTTCTAAATGTTTTCAACAAATACCCTGTCTCAAGGGTAATGACCCTTTGCAGTAGCAGCAGGCAAGCTCCAAGTTAAATAAAGACCATCTTGAAATGACTCTTCTAGAAAACCATCATGCAGATCAAATAATGACAGTTCTCTGTAAGAAGCCTTGGAAGGAATGACAACCCTATTCTTCCCTTTCCAGTGGCTACCACGCTGCTGGCTTTTACCATATTGTGGGCCATTGGCTCTCAGGCTACCATAGAACTGGAGTGGGGCATAGGAACAGAACAAATTAAAATGTCACAAAGTTCATTGTTATTGAGAATCAGCTGGTTTCTTGAATAAATGTTCCCTGGGGTGCTACAGCCCTTGATTAATTTCCAGGATTCAAAAAGAAAAAGAAAAAACAGTTGATTCTTTTGCCAGTTTTCTTGCTGCTTTCATGGAATTTTTGACGGTCTTTGCTCTGCTATTTTTGCTGATGTCACTCTATTCCAGACTTTTAAACATGTTTTAAAATGCAAAGCTAAGCAATGACTTTTGTTTTCAGCTCTACCTGCTTTCTCTTTCTGGATAAGGACATGATAGTAATATAAGATTTATTGAGAAGGACGTGCCCAGCACCATTCTAATAATTTTGCATGTATTACCTCAGTTAATCTTCAAAATAGTCCTATTTACAGGTACTATTATTATCTTAGTTAATAGACAAAGAAAATGTGGCATTGAGAATTTAAATAACTTGCCTAAGATCAATTAAGAACTACATGAATTTGAGCCCAGGTTGTCTGGCTCTAGAATCAAGAGCTGTGAGGTAACATGGAACAACTAGGAATTACCAGGATAAAAAATACTTCACCTGGTATTTCAAAAACATTAACCCACTACATAGGATTTTATTTTTATTGAACTCTGGATTACTTTAGGTGTAAGAAACATTCATACCAGATATTTCTTGATAATTATAATATCAGGTAACTTTAATATTTTCATAAAGGCAAAATATTAAGTACACAACTAAATATTATTTAATTTTCAGTTTTATTAGAATTTTCATATAAGCATTCTAACAAATCAAAACCAAAATTCTTTATCAGACATAACTTTTTGCCTTTTGTTGAGAAAATATGATCACTGTACCTTTGAGATCTGTTCCAGTGCTGAAATTTTTTTTAATATATTTTCATTGACTTTTAGAGAGAGAAGGGAGAGATAGAAACATCAATGAGAGAGAAACATTGATTCGCTGCCTCCTGTCCCCTAATGGGGATTGGATCGAGCCTGCACCCCAGACATGTGCCCTGACTGGGCATCAAACTAGTGAAACGGAATTTTTGGACTGGAACTCAGATTCTTCGTCCACCGGAGTCAAAGAATGAATCCACAGACAGAGGACAGTATAGCAAAGGTGGGTACATATTGAAGAACAAGTACAGACTCCCACGTTGGGAGAGGGAACGAGTCCCACAGAATGGACTCCCACATGGGAAGAGGGAATGGGTCCCATTGAGTTCTTTTTCCCTATCCTATATAATAAAAGCCTAATATGCTAAGTGTCTGGTAGTCCAGTCGGCCGTTCAACCAATCAAAGTGTAATATGCTAATGATATGCTAAGGCCGCTCAACCACTCACTATGACGTGCACTGACCACCAGGGGGCAGATGCTCTGACCAGTAGGTTAGCTTGCTGCTGGGGTCTGGCTGATTAGGACTGAACGAGACAGGTTGGACATGCCCTGGAGCCCTCCCATGGTCCCTCCCCAGCTGGCCAACTTCTAAGGTCCCTCCCTGGGTCCCTCTGCTTGGCCTGCTCCCTCTCACAATCTGGGACCCCTCAGGGGATGTCGGAGAGCCGGTTTCAGCCTGATCCCTCAGGCCATGCCAAGGGACCCCACTGGTGCACAAATTCATGCACTGGGCCTCTAGTGCAGTGGTTCTCAACCTTCTTAATGCCGTGACCCTTTAATACAGTTCTTCATGTTGTGGTGACCCCCAACCATAAAATTATTTTCGTTGCTACTTCATAACTGTAATTTTGCTACTATTATGAATTGTAATGTAAATATCTGATATACAGGATGTATTTTCATTGTTACAAATTGAACATAATGAAAGCATAGTGATTAATCACAAAAACAATATGTAATTATATATGTGTTTTCCGATGGTCTTAGGTGACCCCTGTGAAAGGGTTGTTCAACCCCCAAAGGGGTAGCGACCCACAGGTTGAGAACCCATGCTCTAGTGGCTTATAAAGGCTGCAGATCCTGGTGCCTTGATATCCCCTCTGATTGGTCACTATTCCCTTAGACTGCTTACTATAGTAACTCCTAGGCTCAAAGGTCGAACCTCACATGGGACATGTGAAGTTCTCCCCCACTTCTTCCTTATTTTTTTCCTATTCCCTTTGGGCTTTCTTCTTCACCTTCTGGATGAGGGCTTCCTTCTTTTTATTTTGTAAACATAGACCTTTTGCTGTTCCCAGCTCTCTCATTCTGTGGAAATGAACCTGTTGCAGCTTTTCAGCTTCCCTATTCTATGGAAATATACCTTCTGCTGTTCTGCAGCCCTGTGCTTCCTCCATGGTCCCCTTAATTTCCAAAATTTCTAAAATTTCCTAACACCTGTCTTTTTGACCCCAAAAAATTCCCGTTTCACCAGCAACCTCTTGGTTCATGGGTCGACACTCAACCACTGAGCCACACCAGCCAGGCCAGTGCGGAGATCTTTTTGAGGCTCCGCTTTAGCTTGTTCTCTCTCAATTCAACAAAAATTTTGAAGTGTTTACTTTGCGCCAGGCAATAACAATGTGATGATAGGCAAAGAAGATTCTGCCATCCTGAGGATCACAGTGCAGTGAGAAAGAGTCATGAAGTGATAACAGGTGTGATTAGTAATAGGAAAGAGGAAACACAGATATTATGGGGTTTTATGATGAGAGACCTGAGCTACTCTGGAAAAGTATAAAGAGGCAACTTTGAAGATGTGACATTTGAAATGAGACCTAAAGGACTGGGTAGGGTGATGGGAAGTCTAAGCAGAGGAAATAGACATGTTAAGCCTAAAGGTCCTAAAAGAATGTAGTTTATTCAAGAACTGAGAGCAACTTAGGGTGACCAGAAAATAGAAACTGTGGAGAGAGGAAGTCATGGAGATAAAAGGACTTGGCTGAAGGATCTTGTTTGTTTAAAAGCACTTGTTTAGATGAGCTAAAAATCCCCAAAGAACAATACACAATATTTACATGTAAATATTGTTTTAGCACATCATTAAGAGGTTGTCCAGTGGCAGGATTCTGCTTTCTGGTTGATAGTTTTTAATGAAGAATTGCTTGCATTCTCCAATAAAGCTAAAATTTATCTGAAAACAGTGCTAAGATAGGACAAAAGTTTCATGAACAAACTAGTAAATGCAAGTCAAAATATAAAATTTGAAAGAGAGAAACAAGAACAAACCATACCTGGAGGCAACAATACAATTGAAATTATTCCAAGATTCTCTCTAACCAGACTGTCTTCTCAGGCCAGCTGTTTTATAATATGACATTCATTATTTTTATGACAACGCTTTCAGATATTACATTTCCTTCTTTAATAGGAGCAAACCAAGGTTCAGAAATATAAATGACTTCAGTTGGCAAGTACTTACAGAGTGCCTACTGCATGCTGATTTATCCGTGAATCCAAGCTAATGAAATTTATATTATAGCAGGAACTTGTTGGCATTCACAGAGCTGATAAATCTAAAGTAATACTTTTTTTAACTAGGAAGACTGACTCTGCTTCTAATTGCACCACACTGATCAAGAAAGAGCTAACTTTTTTTCTTAAAAATTATCTAGAAGGTCCTTGATGGTTCACGAACAGTAAATTGTATGTTAATGTAGGTTCAACTAAGCTCTCCATTATTTGCTGGTATTTACAACAGGTACCTTGATGTCTAGCTGTAGAAGAAGATATCTAATAGAAGGTTAGTTTACCCCTTTCAGACCCACAAAGGCTGAGAAAAATAGTTAGATCCCAGCTGTGAGTTGATGTTCCTTGTTTTTCCTTGGCTCCACCTTCCATTCTCCTCCTTTAGTCCCTTTTATTTCCTTTTCTACTTTCGGGCTTAAAAAAGAAAAGAAAAGAAAAGAAAAGAAACCTCAAAACCCAGGCCCTGTCGGTCTTAGGGACAGTAAAGATTCCCAGGGTGCTGTTCACCATTCTGCATGTACATTTTGGTTTTCTGCTTCCAGATCTTTGTCTCCAGTCTCAAAAGGACTAGGCAGAGATATTTGCCTTTCTTTGTTTTTAGAATTCCTCTCACTTTCCTTCTGCTGCCATCCCAACATTCTGAATTCAGAACGTGAGAAACGTTATCATGCAGGGCCTATCTGGAGACTCCCCCAGAACTGCTCCCCTCTCTCCCAGTGAAGACACTAGACATCAGGAAGAGAAAGAGAAGGGCGGGGTGACCTACGGCTCTTCCTCTTGAAGTGTTTTCCTGAATGGGTGGAGGAGCAGTGATTAGAAAGAAGAAGTATTTTTGTTGCTTCTTACTTTTTTATGTTTTCATAAATATAGCCTTTAAAAAATCTGTAACTATGTATAGTGATGGATGTTAACTAGACTTATTATGGTGATCATTTTGCAATGTATACAAATATCGAATCATGTTGCACACCTGAAACTGAATACAGTGCTGTATATCAATTTTACCTCAATAAAAATAAAAAGGTACAGCCTCAATGCAATACATGTATAACCAATTTCACCGTAAGACCTCTCTGTCCATATTTAACAAGTTGAAATTCTTTATAGCTCTCTCTTTTATATCCTCACTTTTAGACCCCTTGAAATCTAAAGCCATCTATATATTTGTAGTACTACAATATTATTAGTTAATTTTTTTAAAAAAACTACCAGTAAGTTATATTGCCAGAAAGAAAGAATTTTTTTAAAGATGCTCTTTTGAAAACACAAGTAGATTCGTGCAGCACCAGGCAGTCCCTACAGGGATACAGCCTCTGTCTGCCTTGTGCCGTGTGTATGGTCTTGATATCAGCTCACATAACATCCCACTGTCCCTCTGTGACCCTCTCACCAAGGAGACACATCTAGTGAAATGCATCCAGCCTGCAGTCTTATACAAATAAACATAGCTGGGGCAGGCAAGCGATTAATGGCTGCCACTACGAGAACATTAGTAAAGCACACAGATCCTCCAGATTTGACTGCTCATACCCTAATGTGCTAATTTGCTGGGATCAGGAGAAGACACATAAGGTGCTTTCTTTCTTGGTAGATGTTGAAAAGAATACGAGCATCTTCACTGACACTTGGGCAGGAAAGCAAATCTGTAGTTATAAATTCTCCACATTCCATGGAATTGGAAAAGTTTCCTTTTCAGAGATTAGAGTACACCATGAAGTCCTGTGGATTGATTCTACCTTGAAAATACTCTACAGTACCCCCAACCCCTTATCCGTGGTTTTACTTTCCATGGTTTCAGTTACCCACAATCAACTGCAGTCTGAAAATATTAAATGGAAAACTCCAGGAAAAAAAACAACACGATTCATATGTTTTCAATTTTGCGTCATTCCAAGTACCATGATGAAATCTGATGCAGTCCCACTCAGTCCCACCCAAGACCTGAATCACCCCTTTATATGCTATCCACCCCTTAATTAGTCACTTAGTAGCTGGCTTAGTTATCAGATCAGTTATCAGAGGAGAGAGAGATTGCATTTGCATAACTTTTAATTACACTACTATGTTGTTATAATTGCTCTATTTTATTAAGTTACTCTCATTAATCTCTCACTACGCCTAAATTATAAATTAAACTTTATGGTATGTATGCATAGGAAAAACACAGTGTTTATTGGGTTTGGTGCTATCCATACTTTTAGGCATCCACTGTGGGTCTTGAACGTATTCCCCATGAATAAGGGAAAACTAATGTACACTGCACATCTACTGTCATCTGTTCATCATCACTGAAATGTTCTTCCCACTTTCACCCTCCAATCCATTCTCCACACAGCAGTCAGAGCTAAACATCCATTCTTCATGTCATTCCCCTGTTTAACTCTCTCTAAAGGCTTCCCCTTGAATGGAAGATAAAATTTGAAATCCCTACCCGGGGCCCCTGCCTACTCTCCAGCCCTCTCTTCTTTGCTCACTGAATTCCCACAACATACCATCCTTCTTGATTTCTCTGGAAACTACAAGTTCTTTGCTACCTTAAAGATTTTGCACACACTATTCTTTTGGCCTGGAATATTCTCCCCTTGTGCTTTGCCTTATCAACTCCTGCTCACCCATCAGATCTCAGCTTAAATATCAGTACCTCAGAGACGCCTCCTCGTATATAGCAATCTAAATCACACCCTTCTGTCATCTCTCTCAAATGTACTAGTATACCTTCATTTGTGTGTTTATTTGTTCCAAGTCTGTTTCCTACACTAGGACAAATCTCCAGGCATGCAGGGACCTTGGTGCTTTGGGACCCACTGTTCCCAGTGCCCAGAGCAGTACCTGGCACAGTGTTATATGCTCAACAGATAATTAATCAATGAATGGACAGATGAATATTTGTGAAAGGAAGGGAATCCCTCAGCAGCCACACAGAAGCCCTCCCTCATGCAACATGAAACTTCTAGAGAACTCAACGGAGCTCCTCCTAGACAGTTTTCGCTCCATAGTCTCTGAGACCGTTTCTGGGGAAAGGACATTCTACCCATATCTCTGCAGTTCCCAATGAATCAACTACAGAGGCTCCCAACGAATCAACTACAGAGGTTCTTAACTGATTCTTTCACCAACAGTGCTGTTCGCCACCTCCTCCCCAACCCCTAACAACTTACTGTGAGGTCAGAGGGATGAGAGATCTTTTTAAAGACTGTACCCTTTCATACTGTATAGTAAATACATAAGCCAGTCACATAATGATTTGTTGTCATTCCCAAGTATTATGTACTGTACATAATTGTATATGCTATACTTTTATACAAATGGCAGTGCAGCAGGTTTGTTTTTACCAGCATCACTGCAAACACATGAATAAAGCGTTGCACTATGACATCAAGATGGCTACAACATCACTAGGTGATAGCAACTTTTCAGTTCCATTATAATCCTACGGTACCACCTTCGTGCATGTGGTCTGTCGTTGGCCAGAACGTTGTTATACAGAGCAGGACTATATAATCATCCAAGGCTCTTAATGATCTTCTCTTTCCAGATTCTGTGCCTGTAAGCCACACAGGTCTACCCTTACCCCAGGAAGCTATTTCAAACAAGCCCCAGCCCTCCAGCTCTATTCATCAAATGTGCCTTGGACCTAAGCTCTGCCCCCACAATTACTCTTGACTCCCCACTCCATTCTGTGCCCACCTAGCTTCTGAGACTCTTCTGAGTCTCTCAGTCTGGCCCCACTCTCAGTGCTTGGGGTTGGTGATGGGAGAAGCAGCCCTCTTTGGCCTGCTTCCAGCCTAAGGGGAAAGCTGGTGTTCATCCTTTAGGTCTCTCTATCTGCTGCTTAGGGCAACTCTCACCCTGGCACCAGGCCTCTGGCCAGCACTTGGGCCAACCTTAGACAAGCCTCCCCACAAGACAGGAGGTCAGAGAGATGTAGCCCTCACACACCTCTGCAGCCCCATTTCCCTCTGGTCTTCCATGAACCTTCCCTTTGGCCTCTATTTAGGTCCTCAATTCTGAACACTCTGCCTACCTCTCCCCCACCCAACCACCCACTAAATCTGGTAACCAATTCTAATGCCTCTGCCAAGCTCATCTCCAGATCTTCTAAGAAGCCCTTCCCACCCCTCCTATCTACTCACCATGACTTGTTCACTTTCAGCACATGAGATTCTCTTCCAGGTGGAAAAAGGACAGACCCAGATCTAAATGCCATCCTTGTCACTTACTAGCTGTGGGACCTTGAGCAAACAACTCAATATCTTAAAATCTCATTGCTTTAATCGATGAAACAGGAATAATGTCCACTTATAACATTTGGCTGCTAGCACAGATATGCCACATTGTAGGCATTCAACACATATGCAACAAGGGACACAAAGAATGTATTAATTATTGCAGGAACATGGTGCTGTGGCTATATAAAATAAAAGTGGAAGCCTTATTTTGGCTATATCATTCTTCTAGATGCTGAGAGAAATCATAGGAGCAGCATAATGAGGGAGAGATGCATGGAGAGGAAAGCCTGTGCTTCAAGAATGAGTCAAGTATAGATGAGAGAATGAGAAAGGAAAGCTTTGCCAGGTGACCAACTGCTGGGAGCCGGTCCATCCTTGCTGCTTGACACAGTCGCTGCAGGGAAGAAACATCTGCACAGCATATGTTTCAAGGGACCTGGCGTATATGGCATACTGTTCTTAATATGTTTGCTCACCTTCTTGGCGCTATGTGTTTTAACCAAGGTCACCTCTCTGAGAAAGGTTGTTTCCCCAGGTAGGAATTTCCCCCTGAAGTTAGGGAGGGAATAAAACCCCTTAACTAAGTGCCAGGCGGGTAGTTAATCACTTTAACTACGAACAATCACTCTTAAGCTACATAATCTTTACTCCCTGGAATGGAGATAAGAAACGCCCTAACCTTTGGAATAGAGATTGATAGGATTGGAATCAACTGGTATAAATACAGATGTAACGAGATTGATAGGATTGGAATCAACTCTAGAGACAGAACCTAGACACAGAACCTAGAGAGAGAACCTAGGGAGAGAACATGGCAAAAGATCCTGGACAGAACCTGGCTACAGATCTTGGCTGGAGAACCTAGACAGAACATGGCGGGAGAACCTGGACTGAACCTGGTTGGAGAACCTGGACAGAACCTGGCTGGAGAACCTAGCAAGAGAACATGGACACAGAACCTGGCTGGAGATCTTGACCAGAACTTGGCTAGAGATCCTGGCTAGGCTGCTGATCAACTGAACGCTGTCTACGGGTCATCCCTTCTTCGCCGACTCCGTCCACACCTTTGGGGACCCCTGGACCTGCTGGGGTTGGACCCCAGCAACCAACATGAGTAAGAGCCTGAGCACATCATGGCGCTGGGACCATGGGAGGCTGGAGAAAGCGAAAGATGATGTTGAGGAAAAGCAGAAAATACTCCTGAATAGATGGAGAAGGGCCAGCGCAGGAAAGACTAGACCCAGTTATTGCTTTGGGTTTTCCCTTCTCTGTAAGTGAACATTTTGAGATGCATCATCTCTAAGCATTTGTTTATTTGCAACTCAATTAACCCAGCCCAGGGAGTGACATCACCTACACCTCGCCCAAGTAACTAATTAATGATTGTAAAATCCAGATGCCACCTAAAATAATTGTTATGAGGATGTTGCCTTGGCATCACCCCGGATGCGACGCAGGGACAGAGGCAGGGACCTCCCACTTCGCTCCTTGACCTTGTGTCACTCTGCGTGCTGGTTCCTTAAATGTTTACTGACATCACATGGAGATAGTGGTGCAATATTTTCAGTGAATCCAGATTTGCAAAAGTTCTTGAAATCTTGGCTCTTATACAAAATATTTGGGGTGTTATTTTTTTAGTCTTGTTTTTATTTTTTAAGTAGACGCAAAGCAAACTATTTGTGCTTATTTTTCTACTTCTTTCGACCTCAGTATCTCTGGGTAGAGTATAATAATCATCAATATACCTGCAGATAAGTTAACTATCACTAATACTAATGCTGATTGAATACTATGTGCCAGGCCTTTTACCTATATCATAACATGTATTCCTCACAGAAGTAGGTACTAAGAAGTAGGTACTATCATTATCCTCATTGTGTAAATGAAAAAACTGAGTCACAGAGGCATGTCAAATAACTTGCCCAAAGCCACACAGTTAGAAATGGTGAAGTTAGAATTCAAACAAAGCAATCTGCCTCCAGACCCCACACTCTCAGTCCTCTTGCCATACCACCTGGGTAAGGAATGTCAGCAACATCCTGATTTTACAGAGAGAAGTTGAGTTGTGAAACAAATTGACTTGTGAAACAGCTCACTGAACAGTGAATCAGTGACAAAGTCAGAACACGCTACCATCCTGGCTCTTTCTTGACGCCATCTGCATAAAGATGTTCCCTCTCTTATCATTATTCTTCCATTTTTAATGGTCCCCAAGGCAATTGAACTTGAGCATGAAGAAACGAAAATCCATTTCAAAAGCAAAGCCATGCCCTGGCTAAAATTCCATTTTCCTAAAGCTCAGGACTCCTACTAAAAAATAGAAATCAGTTAACCCCAACCTTCAGGCACACCACAGAGTCAACCTCACATGGCCCAAAGTCTTTCTTCTTGCTTAGGAGGCCAAGGAATGTGAACACCAAAGGGCAAGACCACAGGCCTGTGGGGTGTTTCAGTGCCTGAGGTTACAACACATAAAGATATAAGAATTATTATTTTAAGAACTTGACGCTTCAAGGATTCTATTTAAATCCCTAGGAGATCCTTCAAATTGCTACATCCTTTCTCCTTAACTGAGGAGGAGAAAGTAGAGTTTGGGGGTCAAACCAAGGGAGTCGCTCAGAGAACGGGTAACATTTTCCCTGGTTCTTCCACTGGAATACATGTTAGAAATACGCAGGAATCCTAAAAATGTTGCAATCCTGTCAAATGTTATCTAGTTTCTGACTTAAGGGTTTAGTGGTGCCTTGGATGTTGACACATAGTTATGACACAGTTTTAGAAAAGAAAAATCATGATTCTCCTCCAGAAACTAGAGCAGCCGCCACAGTATTGAGAAGCCCTTACTGGGGCGGGTCACCCCTTGGAGGGGACGCTCCTGGAACAGGCTCTGAGGGAGGGCCCTGTATATCCGAGCTACACTCAGTGATGACACGCTGCAGCACAGGGGACAGAAGGCAGCCAGGTCAGGGCCCTAGAGCCAAGCAAGACTGAAGTAAAATTCGAAATTTCATGTGGCCTGTTCTGTCGAAAATAGTCCAAAAGTTCCCCTACGGCAGCCAACCAGAAGCCCTACTCAGAGCCAAGCCCAACAACTGGAAACAAAGTTGCCAAACCCTTAATATTTCCCACTCCGTGTTGTATTATTGTGTGTGTGTGTGTTTTTCCCCTTGGCATGTTGAACGTAGATGTCAGCTCTGGTTGCTATGAAAGCCCAGAGCGTTCCTGCTGCGGCACGTTCAAACATCAAGTCAGCGAAGGCCGTGGTCACCCCCACCGGCGGGGTGTGCTGCGAACAGAAATTCTTTCCGCTTGTGCATAAGCGAGGATTTCTCAGGGTGTGGGGTACTCCTTTTAGTTTAGTTTTCAGTTCACGTACAGTCTGACTTACCTTCCCTGTGTCGAGGATACACCGGTGAGCAATTGGCTCATGAGGAGTCCTACCTTTCTAAAACTAAGCTGTGGCTTTCACAAGTCCTCAGGAAACTGGAGCTCAGCTTCCTCCAGGTAAGTTTTACGATCAAAGGAGAAGCCTCTATTCCAATGGTTCTCAACCTTCCTAATGCCGCGACCCTTTAATACAGGTCCTCGTGTTGTGGTGACCCCCAATTTCATTGTTACAAATTGAACATAATTAAAGCATAGTGATTAATCACAAAAACAATATGTAATTATATATGTGTTTTCCGATGGTCTTAGGTGACCCCTGTGAAAGGGTCGTTCGACCCCCAAAGGGGTCGCGACCCACAGGTTGAGAACCGCTGCTCTATTCAAACAAATAAATCATCAGAATTTCCTCATAAATACTTCACATTTTCAGACCTTCTCGCAATTTGGTTTTTACTTAGGTTTTAATTCTAACACAGAGAGTGCCAGGCACATAGGAAGTACACAAATAATGTTAAAGTGGATGACTTCATCTGCGTTGAACCAAGCATAGTATCATGTACATAATAAATAATAGCATGAGTTGAATTCATAAGACAAACAGAAAAATGGCCAAAAACTACTAGCACCATAAGCATGGCTCATTCCTGAAGGGAAAGATCAGCTCTAATTTGAAGAGGTCTCTGGGCTCATGGGCTCACTTCGCTTAGCTCATCGCACATATGCAATGGTTGACCGCCCTGTACATTCATCAGCCCTTACGACATCCCTGGGAGATACGCGGAGGAGTATCATTAGCTCCATATGGCGAACAGGGCAGGCCAAGTGTGGAAATTAAATGACTCACCTAAATTCACTCAGAAGCTAGAGGAGGAACTGAGAGTGGAACCCACACGCTTCTGCTTTCTGTGCAACCAACCGACAGGCCCACATCGTGAAGCCCAGTGTGACCCCAGGTTGGCACTGAGGAACCCGTCCCCTCTATTTTTTTTTTCTGGATGTTGGGGGGAAGGGAGAAGGCACCTGAGCCACGGTGTCCCTCGTCTCAGAAAATGCAAACATTTTTAAACTTCAGAGTTTATTTTTGAAGTGCCCTTCTCAGTAAGTAGGTAAATGATAAGCAACGTGAGAAGGAACTTTATCTTAAAGAAAAATAAGGGATTAAAAGGGCAACTGTGATGGCCTTTTCCCAGATTAAAAGGATCTGAAACATTTCTGTTCAATGAGCTTGGAATGAAGTTCAAATTCAGTTCATAAGCTTATCTGCAAATTTCATTTTTTAAAGTACCTCAAACATAAACTCCCACTTAACTTGATCAAAACCTTCTTCTGCTTCAAGAGACAGAGCCACAATCAGCCCTCTTGTTCATTTAGCCAAGTCAGTGTTCTTAATCAGCATAAAAAACATCAGGAGCCAAAGCGTGGTTTTTTAATAAAAAGTGGTTTGATGAGGCTCCAGGCTGGTGGCAGCCTTCTCAGCCCAGAAAAATATGAGTCGGCTCCTCAAATATGCAAACAGGTCCAAGAACAGGGACCAGTTCCAGTAACCAGTATTTCTTCAAGCCTCAAGTCCCTTACTGTGTACTTCTGCCTCACCCCCGCCCCTCCCCACGGCATTCCACCTTTCCCACCCTTGTTTGGATTAGGATGTCAGTACCCTTCCTAAAAATATGTCATCTGGGCTTTTCTTTCTTTCCTTCCTCCTCCCTCCTCCCCGCCCCCCTTTCAACAATTTGCTCCTAAAGCCATTGGGTGGGACAGAACACCCACAATTGAAAGCCAGGATGGGACCCTAGCAGGGTTGGAAGAATGTTAACTAGTTAGTATGGCTGCTCCGGGTGGGTTGGCAGAGCCTGAGCAGGGTGACGTTCCTGCTGAGGATGGTGTTCCTGCAGGGGGCAGCCTGGCGAGGGGGGCAGAGTCCAGGTTGGGAAGGAGGGCGACCCTTTGGGAGGGCAGCCAGGTGTAATGTATCAGAGTCCAGGCCGAGGGGGAGGACGTTCTTCCATGGGTAAGAGGACGGAAACGGAACAGGACACTGGTTACACAGAGGCGATAAGTCAAATAAGTAACCTATTAAGGATACTGGGAGCTGGGTTTCTCACTGTTGGCACAGAGAGTTGCAAATATTGAAACAGAGAAATCTGGAATGAACACTGTAGTTGTTGGATTGGAATGGGAGGTAACCAAGTAAATTCATGCTTTTCAAAATATGTATGTAGAACTAGAAATAAGCATGTATGGATGTGCATACATATTGTGGAATGTGGAATCATGGACTTCCCACCCCCAAAATGTTCACAGTCTAATGCAGCAAACCTGTGGCTGTGTTACCTACAGGGCAAAAGGACTTTGCAGGTGTGATCGTTAAGTGTTTTAAGATGGAAAGATCATCGTGGGTAATCTGGGTGGGCCGTCGTGGTTATACTGGAAGGCCGGAGGGTCAGAGTCAGAGATGGAGATGAACAACAGAAGCAGAGGTGAGACAGACGGACAGAGAGATTTGAAGATGCTGTGCTGCAGGCTCTGAAAATGGTAGAAGGGGCCATGAGCAAAGACATGCAGGCGTCTTCTGGGAGCTGGAAAAGGCAAGGAAATGGACCCTCTCCTAGCGCCTCCAGAGGGAACACAAGGACTTCTGACTCCAGAGTGGGAAGATAAGAAATGAGTTCTGTCCACCTGGGAGCAGGACTACCCAATAGCAAGGAGCAGCCTAGCATGTACGTACCAGCCTGCCCTGGAAGGAACCAAGGCTCCCTGGAGAAATGGCTGGTTCAGGGCTGGGCTTGGAACACACAAGATAAATCTGGAATATGTTTTGTATCAGAAAGCAAGGAAGTGCTCAAAGAATGGAGGGGCCTTGTCAAATGGACACAGGAGTCAGCTTGAAGGGGCTGCTGCGGACAAACCTGGGACAACCTGACCATCAAAAGAAAGAATAATAGTAAGAGATTATAAACCACTAATAAAATGGAAACATGAATCCATAATGATGTAAATGAATAAATGAGTAAATTACAGGTTTGATTAGAAATGGGGACATTTACGCCATTTCAAAAAACCTTCCAACAAAATGCTATTCATTATATTAAAAAAAAAAAAAAGAGGAGCTGTACATCAAAGCAGTTGGCAGATAAGAACTTAACCAAATGATCAGAATGACTATTATCAGTAATGGGACAAGTTAAAATACCCGCCTGATAGGACACAATGAGAAGAACAAAGCTTCGCTTCTGTGTGATTCCTGCCAAAGATTCACAATCTGAATTTAAACATGAGGAAACAGCTGACAAAACCAAACTGGGGGGCACTCTACAACACAGCTGGTCTTTTGGCTATTTTGGTGAAACGTGAGTGGGGTCTGAATATTAGGTGATAGTACTAAAGTATCCGTGTTAATTTCCTAAATCTGAGGGTTACATTGTGGTTAGGTAGGAGAATAAAGTATTAGGAATTACAGGACATCAATTTGGCAAATTATTCTCATACAGTTCTGGAACAAAATTCTTGGTACTATATTTATAACCTTTCTGTAAATTGGAGATCATTCGAAAAAATGTAGTATATATCATCTGTTCCCAAATCCGTTTCTTACACTGTACTAGAGTTAAATCTTCCCCTTCCAACGGTTGCTTCAGTTCTCCTGGTAGAAAGGGGTATTTCTCATTTTCTCAGGAGTCAGAGCCTCTTCTCCACATACCTCAGTGGAGAATGCTGGGTCTGGGGCATGGTCCGGCCGGACTTGTCACAGCACTGATTGAATCCTGGCTGGTGTGAGATGGTGTGAGAAAACAATTTTGAAAAGCAGTCAGAATATTCTTGCTTCCCTTTTTAAATTTTCCTAACATCTGATTAAAATACCCAAGTTCACTCTGGAATGTCAAGAAGAAAAGTTAAGTGTCATCTGTTAGCATTTTTGTCATCAACATAATCTCCCCAGACCCCTCTGTTAGAAAAAAAAAAAAGACCAACCTTTCCAAGAGCCTTGGTCTGAAGGGATGAGGTTCTTAAAATGTCACCGTGTCCTAAATCCCAGCTTTTCTTTTCTTTAGCTTTTCTTAGCAGATTAATCCCATTCCCTTTGTGAATTTAAGTGTACTTATACAAGCCTACGTGATCTTTCAAGATTCAAAGAAATGTGGCAAAGGGCAAAATACAGTTTAAAGTATAAGTCAGACTTTCCCATGTCAAAAAATCATATGCCACCCATTAAAAATATATATTTGCCTTATTTTTTTTAAAAAAAAGAGGCATGAAAGAGAATTTGGGACAATCTGAAAAAAAACAAATATGAGTTCTGTACTAGAAATTAGGGAATTCTTGTTTATTCTGTTAGGTGTGAGACTGGTGTTTGGTTACACAGGAAAAATGACCTGAATTTGGAGGCATGTGTGCAGAGACATTTGGTATAAAATATCCTGATGTTGGTAATTTTCATCAAAGTGGCTCCAATATATATACATATATATGTTGTATATATATATACAACATATATATGTATATATACATATATATGTTGTATATATATATACAAAAATTGCATACATACTTTAAAAGCTGATTACTCACTTAATTTTGAAAGTGAACTGTATGTTAGTAACCACTGACTTTATAATCATTCAAAGTATGTATACATTTTGGGGGGACACCCTGTATATACACACGCATACATGCATATCTATATGTGAATCGAATATGGTGAAATGAAAAAACGTTACTGATTGCTGAACTAGGTGGTAGGTATATGTGTTCATTGTACTGATTTTGTGAGCTTCTAAAACCATACAGTTAGTTTATCTTCCATATTCTAGCATCCATTCTCTTTGCCTTACTCACAAGCCCGCCTGAAGAGGCCTTTTGGGAATTGTGGATGGCATCCGGTACTACATACATTTTAGGATGAATTTGGCAGCTTTGTGGCTATACCAGTTTCTTTTGGAGAATTCAAAATATCCAAACTTGGTGTTAAGTTCAAGACTTAACATGACATATCCTATACTAGTAGAGATATTCCCTTTCCACTCAGGATATCTCACTTAAATTCTCTCATCCCTGAAGGAAAATGGGATGTTAGAGGAGTTTGTTCCCCACCACTCTCCCACTACTTAAAAAAACAAACAAACAACAACAAAAAAACTTGTCATTTCCAAGGGAGTAGAGTAGACTGTGCCTCCCTGCAGGCCTCAGCCCCTTTCACAATGCCTCTACTTTCCCCCCACTCCCTGCAATGCCCAGATGAGTAAACACACACACAATCACACATAAAGGTCTCACTTGCCATTTAAGGCTCAGTTCTGTTGTCACTTCCTGGATCCTCCAAGCACAATTCATTGCTCCATTCTCTGGGCTCCCACAGCATTTTGTTCCTGTCCCTGCAACAGTACTTACCACATTAGCAATTTATAAACTTGTTCATCTGTCTTTCCCATACGCTCTGAGCTCTTCAAAAGGAGGGGCCATGTATTATTTATCTTGTATGGTGACTGACACATAGTGAGTGCGCAATAAAAGCTTGTGAGTGAAAGAATGAATGAGGGCATGAATAAATGCCTTTGAGTTGGGATCTAGGCAAAGTCTAATGACTTGTAAAACCATGGGAGCCCTCAGCAGCATTTCTAATACCCTCTTCAGAGCCTGATACTTCATCTTCAGATCCTGGTACTTAATGCTACACAGAGGCTTTAAACAGCAGTCACTGCACAGGAGATTAAAACCAAAGAACATTAGAGGTATTTAAAGCTTAAGGCTTTTCTCTCTAACAAGTTTCACTTTTTAATTTCACAGCTTGAAAATTAGAGTTCTAATAGCCATGCAGACATCCATCAAACACTTCCACGGGATAATTTAAGTCACACAATAGTCACAGGGGACATATGGACACTCCAGACATTAGGGGGTGGTGACCAGGCAAAAGCACTGAACTCAGAAAAAAAAATCCATCTGGAAAGGGAAACATTTTAAAAATCAAATGTCAACTAACATTTACACCAGACTCTATTCTAAGGGCTTTAAGTGTATTATCACATCTACAGCTCACAGCCACCCTATAACACGGGGCCCATTACCATCCCCATTTGAGAGATGAGAAATGGGGCATTGAGTTCACTCACCAAAGTGTCACCCTGAACCAAGACAGTCTTGCACCTGAGCCCATGCTCTACACCACATGGGACATCATGGTACCTTGCCATGTACAGATGTGCAACACTCATTAATCAGCTACATATTATGAGCCCTCTAGTCAAGGTCTAGAGAAGGAAATAGAGACCACTGGGGTGAATGGCTTATCCTGACTTACACAGCTTGTTCCCAGCAGAGCTGGGCTAGAACTGAGGGCCCTGGTGCCCAGCCCTGGTGCCCAGCCTGGTGTGCCTTCATCCACGACACAGCTCTTCTGCTCACATCTCTCACAGTGCAGCATCTGCTAAATCATGTGCTTATCGTATGAATTCTCTTGGTTGGCTTAGGAGTAGTTTGTGAAGTCAGTCGGCACTTCTTAGGAAATGAATCTCAGGGTGCTTATCCTACCCAGACACTTAGGTTTTATTATATAGGATGCTCGGGCTAAATTAATACACCAGTAATAATCACTGCGAATGAGATGAAAACTGGAAAAAATAGAAGAGATGTTCAAGGCTGTTTCCTCCCTCAGCAAGCTTCCGTTTTTTCACAACTTGAAATAAAATGGGAGTGTCTATTAGACATATATGTCATTAAATATCCATTTTCTAGCAACTAAACCATTGGACACTCTTGTCGAAGTGAAACAAGCTCCCTTTGTGCTTCTCCATGGGTGAGGACCTTTCATCAAAGACACCTGATTACGTATTTTTCAGTTGACTTGGAAGAGAACCTCAGGGAAGAGAGTGTATTAGCTAAAATGATTTTCTTTTTAAACTCTCCATCTTTCTTCTGCGTTGATTTTTTAATTCATTTATCATTTAATTGGTTGTCAACAGGATTTCAGGTTTTCCAGATTTGACGCTACCTTTGAAATTAGATATAATACCAGTATGAATTCCAGATTTGTCAAAACTCGAATACTGGAAAACTAACCAGCAATTTGCACTTTTATTCTCTGCCCTCCACCCTTTCAGGCAACAGTCAGACAAGGTACTAACATGTTTCAGAAAGCTGCCTAACAAAGGAAGCAGTAATGTGTGCTGTCAACCCCTATGCGAAACAAACACCCTTCTGTCTTCTATTCTCCCTTGGGAGGGTGGAGGTGTCTTTCTCCCTTGCGAAGCCCTTGCCCTCTCCTCTGGGGAGGAGAGGTTTCCCAGCAGGCACCTCCTTCAAACATCTTTAAAAGCCTAGTTCTTCCTTTCAAGTTTGCTGTGCTATTTAATCGAGACATGTAAATACCAATTTGACTCTAGGCCAAATAAATACCACCCAGTGAAATCCAGATTCTCTGGCTCTTGCTTCAGATCCTATTTGGCTCTCCTGCTGGAGAAGTAATCCAGGGTTTTATTACAGCTTAGTTGTCACAGTATCAAAGTCCCCAACCAGCATCAGCATTATAGCCATCAGAACAACTGCCATTGACTGAGAGCCTTCTGTGTGCAGAATACCATGCCCTGGGATTACCATGTTACCTGATAGAGCATGAATGGGTTACCTTCTTAGAAATGGGAGATTGGGTGAAAGCAGGCATTTTTGTTCTGTCAAAGCAAGTCTGTCCTTAAAGGCCAGAGACAGAAAGGAAAGGCGTCTATATGCATTTACTCTTTCCTTTTGTGAAGAAAGGGATCCTTAATAGTATGCTGCATTAGCTATTCTGCTGGAGGCTCTTCCATTGTTCTTCTTTAATTTTAATGTGCAGTAATCTTGATTCTTTCCTGAGGAACCCTGAGAAAGAACATCCTCATCAAGGAAAAGGGAGGCTGAGGTGCAGGCCACGTTCCATCCTCTGCTCATCTCTTCTTTCCCTGTCCCTACCCCGGGCCTATAACAAGCTCAGGGCTGGTCAAACGGCTTCTCTCAACACAAAGAATTCTACCCCAGGAGATTTTTTGGAATGTCACAGGATTTCTAATCATGAGAACCAAGACCATCCAGGTCTCCAACTTGATCTAGATAGAACTACCTGACTTGGTAACAGTCTATAAAGGAAAACCGAGGACAAGATGATACTTTGCAACTATGGGAGGGAACATGGCTTCTCCCTTTCAGAGAAAGAGTGAAAACAAGATCTCCTCAGGTTCTTCCCACTGAATGCTAAGGAGAGCCTCACAGTGTTAGATCTTGGTTCTCCCAAACAATAAGGAAGCAAACAAACAGAATAGGAGACCTCTTGTGCTTCAGAGCGCTTTCGAAATGCTAAATGTTTTATGCATCATGCGCTGAGGTCATTTTTCTTTACTAGAGTTTACATAGAGCTGAGATAGACAGTAGATATTCTGATTACCAAAGAAGCTGGAAAGATTTTTGAACTCTACAGGGCCCACTCTTATTTAATTCTTTTTAAAAAAATTAAATATATATATTAAATATATAAATATATGTATTATTTTAAATTTTATATATAGTGGCTAGTATTACAAATGTCTCCCATTTCCCTCCCTTTACCTCCCAGCCTCTAGCCCCACCTCCAGGTCTTCACCACCCTATTGCCTGTGACCATGGGCTATGCATATAAGTATATAAGTTCTTTTCTTTTAAAAATAGTATTTATTACTTTAATGCAGAGCAATGCCTTTGGTGCTATAAGGAATTTAAAAAGAGAGATGACTAAGATAGTCTTATTTTTGGAGTTTATCATCCAAAAATTATATGAGAAGGCATGTCTATATATAATACAAAGAGTAATCAAGAAAAAAAGAGAGGCAAGAAAAGCACTACGTGTGTAGGGCCTTTTAAAAATCCCGTGTCGGGAGTGGTGGGTGGCAGTGTCCTGTGGTGGCCTGAGAATTTTATCAATGAGCAGACTGGGGTGTAAATGATTAATAAGACACGTTCCCTTGGCCGGGAGGAGTTTCCAGTCTGGTGAGAATGTAAATAGATTACGGTAAATAAGGCAAGAGCTGTAAGAGATAGAAATAAAATGTAAAAACTGAGAGAAGAGAATGACTAGCTCTGCTCGGAAAAATCAAGGAAGGCTTCACATAGAAAATGACGTTTCAGTTGGGTCTCTAAATGTTGTACTTTTAAAGACATGTCCACAAATTTTTGGAACTTCTCTTTTCAAGAGATGGAACTTAATTCTCCTCCCCATTAGTGTGGGCTGGACTTAGTGACTCATCTCTTTGTGACATTAATGTGGTAGAAGTGGCAGTGTGTTACTTCCAAGACTAGGTTATCAACAGCAATGTGGTTTCCTCCTTACTCTCCTACTTGGATCATTCACATGAAGGTCAACTGTCATCTCATGAGGTCTATGTAGGTCTATGACGAGGACCACATGGCAAGAAAGTAAGACCCTCTGCCACCAGCCATGCGAGTGAGCCACCTTGGAGGTGGTTCCTCTAGTCCCAGGCAAGTCTTTTGAGGACTGAAGCCTTAGCCAACATCTGGACTGCAACTGCATGAGAGACTCCACACACAACCTCCCCCAGACCATCCAGAACACAGAGCTAAGCCACAGCTGAATTCCTGACCCCCAGAAATGGTGAGATGATAAACATTCCCTATTGGTTTAAGTCACTATAGTTTGTGATTATTTGTCATCCAGCAATAGAATCCTAATACACCCATTGAGTATCAGTTGGCCATATTGGCAGCTGAAAGGCATCCAATTAGAACTGAAAGGTTACACTGAATGGTTGAGTGTGGCTGAAGTATAGGACATGTGGTTGTAGTTCCTAAGCTTTTAGCATCTTAGCAATTTCCCTAAATCTTCTTATAAAATGGGACATTTTAAAATAACTGAATACTATTCAAATATAGTTTCCCATTGCACTTAGGAAAAGTATTTAATTTTCTTGCCATGACCTAGAAGTTATTTCTTGGGCTCAACTTACACCATTTGCTCACATCTATGTAACACTGGTTTCTTTTTCTCCCATTAAAACGTTTGCACACACAGTTTCCTCTGTCTAGAATGTCCTTCATCTTTCCTCTGGATGGCTCCCCACCTTCTCTTACAGGACTCTTACAACCTCAGTGTGTCTCCAAGAAGACCCTTCCCTGACCGTCACTCCTGTTCTCTTTTGTAACCCTTGTTTGTTTCTCCCACAAGAGGAATTAATGTTGTCTGTCTGCATAATTTTGTCTGTCTTCCTCTCCAGAAAAAACATTCCACTATGGCAGGGACCACACTAGACTTGGTTATAGTATCTCCAGTACTTGGCACGGTGCCTAACATGTGGTAGGTGCTCCATAAATACATATTGTGCATATCTTCTCTTCCCCCTGTGCAGTAGAACCTTTGTATTTGGTATTTCCATTTTAAGACTGTTTGTCTGTATTATCCCTATCTCAGGGACAAGCAGATGAAATTAAATTCTACAACAAGCTTTATAACATGGAGTATGTGTAACCTTGTATTTCTATTATTTGACTGTCTCAAGTCTCATATGTTGAACAGTAATTCATTTATTGTAACAAAAAAACAAGAGAAGCATCCCATCCTGCTCCTTGTGAAGCCTCCCTCCCTTTCCTCCACTTCATTCCCAAAAGACCTTTTTAATGATGAAATATTTAAAATATATTGAAAAGTAGAAAGAATAGTACAATGAATATTCATCTCCAATAAACAAAAAAAATTCTCTTATGTAACAAACCTAACAAAATTTTTAATAATTTCTATTACCGTCTAATACCCAGTTTTCCCCAAATTTCTTTACATCTGGTTTGTTCAAACCAGGATCCAAACAAGGAACCACACTGCATTTTGCTGTTATGGACCTCAAGTCTCTCTTAATCTAACACAGCCCTTTCTCCCCTCCACCTCCTTTCTTTACAAGATTTTGGCTTGTTGAGAAGTGTGGGCCGATTGGTTTGTAGAATACTCCAACTTCTAGATTCATGTGATTGTTTCCTTATGGTACCACGTAACACATTCCTTAATCCCCTGTATTTCCCATAAGCTGAAATGTAGATATAGAAGTCTTGATTAGATATAGATTAAACATTTTGGCAGTCATACTTCACAGATAAAAACCTGTACTTCATATTGCATCATAAGAGGAGGTACATATGTCTAGTGTCTCCCTATTGGCAATGCTGAAATTGATCACTGGGCTTAAGTGGTGACCTCCAGATTTCACCATGGCAAAGTTTCCCCCCTTGTAACTGGCAAGTTATATGTGGACTAATCATGCAAATTCACAACGGACACAATGGACTTTTTCCCATTTTGCATAAGACCTAAAGGCTTTCTCTATGCTCTGTGCAGGGTGGGGTGGAGGAACCCAGGCTTCAGTGTGCGACAGTTCATTTCTTTATCCATTCCAGCTATGCTGCACTGGCCACAAGGCAACCACATGTGTCCAGCAAATGGTCACTGAGCTTCACTGGCCATGAGACCGACAGTGGAGAAGTTAAAAATAGCCTGCCCTTTAGCACTAAAAGGATGTATGTTAGGAAATTTAAGAGGTAGCAAGACTCAAGATACAATATTAAGGGAAAAAACACAGGAGACCAAATTGTACGTACATTCTGATTAAAGTTAAAAATACATAAACACTGAAAGAAAATGCATCTCTTAATAATATTTGGGGTTGGGAAGTGGAAAAATGAATTTTTCGTTTTTTTTTTGTAATATTGCTATCTCACTTTCATAATAACAATAATAAATGTATAAATAAGAATGCAAGGAGGTAAGATGTTTTGAGAAGAAAAATAATAAATAACAATATAAACCGAGGACAGAACAGAATGGAACAAATTTTAATTTTTTTAAAAATATATTTTATTGATTTTTTACAGAGAGGAAGGGAGAGAGATAGAGAGCTAGAAACATCCATGAGAGAGAAACATCGACCAGCTGCCTCCTGCACACCCCCCACCGGGGATGTACCCGCAACCAAGGTACATGCCCCTGACCGGAATCGAACCCAGGACCCTTCAGTCCTCAGGCGGACGCTCTATCCACTGAGCCAAACCAGTCAGGGCAAATTTTAATTTTTAATTCACTTTACTTTTCATGTTGAAGTTATTAAGGCAAATTAGAGACAGTGACAGTCTACCTAAAAACACTTCAGCATTCACCTTTAAAGAGTCAGAACATTTTCCTTCATAGCTAAAATAAGACTATCTCCCTGAACAACATTAACTTCACTCCTGAATATCACCTAATATGCAGTCGAGTCCATCTTCAAAATTTCCCCCCAGCCATCCCCCAAAATGTCTTTTATAGCTAGTTTCCAAACCAGGATCTAAGCCAAAGAAACAATCTATACTAATAATAGCCTAGGGCCGTCCCGACCTGACGACCAAGAGCAGGGGGTCCGCAAGGGGTCAGGGCCGCGGCAGACACCTCTCCACATGCTTGCACCGGGGTCTGGTTCAAGTCCCAGATTGTGAGAGGGTGAGTGAGAATGACATAGGCTAAGGGACCAGCAGGGAGTTAGTTGGGTGGAGTCAATCTTGGATGAGCCATGAGGTGAGGCTGAGCAGAGGGCAGAGCCCTGCCCAGGAGGCCTGTGGTCTGGGTAAGGCAGCCATAGGAGGGATTAGTCCTGGGGATGACACAGGACTTTGACGTTGTAGAAAGAATAGCTTCAGCCATTGAAGATCAAACTGTACACCCCAAATGCTTTTTCTTGGATGGTCCAGGTGTTAGTGAAAAAACATATCTTTATAAAGTTTTAGTACATTATATTAGAGGTTGTGGTGGTACTCTTTTACCCACAGCATCTACAGGAATTGCTGCAAATTTACTTCTTGGTGGAAGAACCTTTCATTCCCAATATAAATTACCAATTCCATTAAATGAAACTTCAATTTCTAGACTCGATATAAAGAGTGAAGTTGCTAAAACCATTAAAAAGGCCAAACTTCTCATTATTGATGAATACACCATGGCATCCCGTCATGCTATAAACGCCATAGACTCTCTCTCTCTCTCTCTCTCTCTCTCTCTCTCTCCCTTCCTTCCCTCCCTTCCACAGTAATAATCAATGGAAAAAATAGCCTCCGGAGAGAAACAACAACAAAAAAAAGAAAGAAGGTTAAAGAGAGACTAAAGGATTAAACACTCAAGGACTAAACCTTGGCCTGATCAGTATCAACTCCATCTTCTCAAAGTCTCAAGGACTGACTTAAAATCTTAAAGACCTTTGCTCTTCCTAGACCAACGGTACTGACTTGAAACATTTTGGGTGCTCTGACACTAAAATAATGAGTCCTCAATATATAGATTATCTTTCTGTAATTATAGTTGACCCTTGAACAATGCTGGGGTTTGGGGCACTGACCCCTGCATCATCAAAAATGCATGTATAACTTTTGATTCTCCCAAAATGTATCTACATTCATCCCTGGTATCTATGGGGGGTTAGTTCTAGGATCCCTCACAGATACCAAAATCTGCAGCTGCTCAAGCCCTTATATAAAACTAGAGGCCCAGTGCATGAAAATTCATGCACTGGAGGGTGGGTCCCTCAGCCTGACCTGCTCACAGTCCGGGAGCCCTCTCACAGTCCGGGAGCCCTCTCACAGTCCGGGAGCCCTTAGGGGCAGGAGGCGACCCTGCGATCAGGGGAAGGCAATGCCCCCATCACACCTCTGCTGCTGCCACTGCCAGCAACATAAGCCTTGGCCGGCCCTGGTTACCTGAGCCTCAGGCAGCCCTGGGCCGCTAGGCAGCCACCATCCAAGGCTTGCCTGCGCCTCAGGCATCGGCTGGGCAGCCGCCATTCGAGACTTGCCTGTGCCTCGGGCCGGCCCTGGGCAGCTGGGGGGCTGAGGGGACTGGGGGACTCTGGAGGCAGGCACAGAGTGGCTGGACTTGCCTGGGGGCGGGCCCAGCCATGCCGCGCGCCTGCCACCTGGTGGGGCTGAGGGGACCAGGCGCTGCCATCTTGTGGCTGTGGGCGCCACCATCATTGAGGGCGTGGCATTCAATTAGCATATTCCCTCTTTATTAGGTAGGATGGTGTACACCAATGCATACATTCAGTCCTCCACATCTGAAGATTCTCAACCAAATTTTTAATCTGCAGTTGGTTGTATCTGTGGATGCAAAATCCCAGGGATATGGAAGTCTGACTGCATAATTATTGAAAAAGATTCACATATAAATGGAACTGTACAGTTCAAACCCATGTCACTCAAGGGTCAACTGTGTATGAAATACCTATGTATGAGTCCGTGGTATGGTTTACATGTGTATTTGTTTTGTCTGTTTCTTTTTAGTGACTAGGCACACACAAGAGACAGAAGAGTCTATATAATCAGGAACACAGGAGAAATAGACACTGATCATTTATTGTTCTTATCTCAGGTTACAACATATTTGTTGTAGAAATCTTGGAAAACACAGAAAAGCACAAAAAGTAAAATATGAATTACCCAATTTCCTACTTCCTCATTCTAGATAGCTACCTTTATCATTTTGATTTATCTTAATAAATTTCTTATCATGCATGTGCATCCCAGCTGTCATCTGGCATCTCCTTATTCCTAAAGATATAAACAAATTAGACTCAGATTTCTTCCCAGGACTGTGAAAAGTCCAATAATCTCCTGAGTATTTCTGCAAATTCTTCTAGGCCTGGTGGAGGTAGAGGTGAGGGAAATTGGAGAAGTTTATTGCATGGTCCCTCCAGCTCTGATTTCTTGCCTCTGCCAATTCCTGTTCTCTGCTCAGGCAGCCCCTTCGTGGTTTACACACATACTAAATGTGAGTCCCTTCTGTGCCAAACTTTAGTGAAGGTTCAGGAAGGTTTGAGAAGATAGAGAGAGTGATAGATGTTTACTTTACTGCAATGAAAACAACTTACAATTGAATTTTTAACACCTCTGTTCTTAAACTCTTCTCACTTTTTTGACAACTTGGACTGTAGCCTCCTGCTATTTTGC
>NW_005354055.1:199966-202916 GCF_000412655.1 Myotis brandtii | reverse complement strand
CTTCACTAACTTATTCTGAACCCACTCTACAACTCTACTCCCCCCCGACCCCCCAAAAAAATATTTTCAATTTATCATGCTAAGCTACTCAGATTTATCTAGACTTCTAACTTAGGGACAGAGTGCCCGGGTTAAAATCCTAGGGCAAATAAACTCTCTAAGGCTCAGTTTTCTCATTTGTAAAATAAGGATATTGATAGAACCTCCTTTTTTAGCTAAAGCACTTAGCTCATCACCTGGCACATTAACAACCAGGAACTACTCTCATTCTTATTGAGAAATACTTCGTCTGGACTGCATAAAGCCCGGAGAATCTGGCTGCACCTCTGTTGAATACTCCTTTCCAGTGACGAGGGCAGTGGAACTCGGAGATTAAGAACACACAATCTGATGCTAGAAGACCCATCGTCTGTGATGTAATCAGGGCCCTGTCACATGTGGGGTTCTCAGGAAGCAGACACTGATGTGGAGCTTAGGGTACAAGACGATTATTAGGGATTGATACTTGTGGAAGGAAGGGGCAGGAAGCAGGATTGGGCTGATAGGACCAACCATTCTGGTTTGCCTGGAATGAGGGATTCTTGGCACGTAGGACTTTAGGTGCTACGGCCAGGACAGTCTGGAAAAACGGATAGTCAGTCACTCTAGCGGAGGCAGAAGTTGAAATGCTGCGCAGGCTCATCAAAGGTTCTGCCACCCAGGCAGGGAGCTCTGTTGTGACTGTTACCCATCAGAATTGTTCCATGTTGGGCCAAGATGGCTGGGCCTTTCTTTACTCCTTGCCTCTCTGTCACCCAACGCAGGCTGCCCTGGGGAGGCCCTGGCCTCGAGCCAAATAGCTGAGGCTGACCCCAAAGGTACTGACAGGTGAAGGCAGCTGGACAGAAAGTCCTTTCAAGGACAGTGACTCTCCATGTCTACCACAGGCACCATTTTGTCCCTCAGTTTCCTTCATCTGCAAAATGGGGAAAACAATGGTAAGTACCTGGTAGCTTTGTTGCGAGGATTAAGTGACTAATTGGTGTAAAGTGATTAGAACAATGCCCAGCACACAGTAAGCTCTGAAGTATTAGCTCTGTGGCCACATCAAGTATTTCCCATATTTACCGTCAGTTCCTGAATTCCTGATCTCTGGGTCTCCTTTTGTCAAACTACCATATTAGTGTCCATAATTCCCTCAGTCTGGTTGTAATGCACGTGATTAATCTACAGCTTTCTTTATTTAATCTGGTTGGATTTGGCCTATGTGTTGGTTTCTTGATTACAGCCAAGAACCTGGGGTATGAGGGTCTTCCATTTCTCTTCCTACTCCCTGGTTTTGGGTTGAGTTAGGAAACCTCCTGAACTCCTTATGCTATGCTATTTCTATTATTGGATAATGAAAAGGATTAAACAAGGACAAAAGTGACAGGAAAGAAGGACAAAGGAAGAATTTTTAAGTTAAAAGTAGCTTTCACAAAAAGAATTTAAGCATGACAATTTGGAAGCTGGGGGGGTGAATATAAATGGCTGAGTGACCAAAGACCATTTTTAGCCTGGGTAAGTTTTGTGATCATGAGGCTGATGAAATAAATGGTCCTCACCCTGACTTCCCTTTCCTCCAAAATAAGCCGTGTTGTGTAACTTCATCAGCAGCCGCTGGCTTGCTGGTTCCTCCATCCTAAAGAAGCTAAAGCCACAAAAAAGTCATGTGAATCACATTATGAGTAAGAGCAGGAAACAGCACTTGGTTAAAATTCAGAGTGTGACAGTCTCAGTGTGAAATACTTCCCTCCCCGAAGAGCTGGACACAAATTACTTTTTATAGTAGCCCCGGGCTTTTCATTGACGCAGAAAGGGAGGTATGAGGGAGCAGGGTTCCACACCCTTTTTTACCTGGATGATGTCCTTCTGTGTCATCTAAACAGATGCTACTCAAACAAGAAGGTGGGTTATTTACTCCCTCATCTCATCACCTGAGCTAAAGCAAACAAGCAAACAAACCAAGCGAAAGAGCAATCTTAGAGGCCATTTACCAAAAAATGCCTACAACAGCTCTTTGGCTTGTTCCTCTGCTAAATTCCAAGCATTACTTGTGTGGGTTCCCTTGCCTGAACCGTTGGCACGAGAGGTGCAACTGTATCCTCAACGCAGGGTGTTCCTCTGGCACCGAGCCAGTGCAGTTGGCTCATTCACTTCCTTCTCTGCTGCATTTCCTCGGGGCTTTCATACGTGTCAGAAGCCTATTACATGACGACTCAGGAGGGGATACAGGAAGCATTGCTCTTACTCTGACATTGGCTACTCACCTCTTTCTAGGCCAAACTGGTTTACTTCACCAAGAGAGCCACAGAGTGTCCTTCATCTTCATGCCTTTCCAATTGTGTAATCATCACGATGGAGATTTAAAGTAGAAAGACCTTCCCTGCCCCCTCTGCAAGGGAAAGTGACCTGAACTTGCACTCCTGGTGAGGAGCCTGGGCTGTCACATACTGAGGCTTATCTGATTTCTAAAACTGAGTTCTCTTATGCAGGTGACTCAGCTGACATCCTTCAGGTCTCCCTGATGGAAGAGGTCGCATGCACTGCAGCCTTCCTCACTAGCCTGGTCTTTGTCAAGAATAGGCGCACATTTCCTATTCTAACATATTATCCTTGGAGGCACCTGGCCCAGACTAGGGATGCCCACTCTGCATCTCTTTCCAGGAATCACACAGATGACCTTGATCTCTGGGGCCCAGCCAACTGCAGACTATTCCCAGGGAACCAAAAGGTCACATTCCTTTGTGTAATAAAGTGAAGCTGAGCCAGACCTGCCTGGTTTTATATCTCCACAGAGGCTCAGGGTTCTGATCCAACTGGTGTGGGCCGAGGGGAAATAGCACTGGAAATTTGCATGCAGAATCACAGTGCAGGATGATCTGTGTGCAGAAAGGCTGTGAGAAGCCAGAGAGCAAAGTGGGGGGGGGGG
>NW_005354055.1:185468-199927 GCF_000412655.1 Myotis brandtii | reverse complement strand
GGGGGGGGGGGGGGGGGGGGGGGGCCTGGGGGTTCAGCCTCCCCTTTTCATCATGCGACTCTGAGATCCTCTTACCAACTGGAGCGGTGCCGGCTGAGGCTTCTTAGTCGAAGACGCAAGAGAGAAAATTTCTGGGCTGGTGTTTGAGCAGATGACTCACTCACCTTTTTATCATTAGAAAGACGCAAGAAAGTTAGTCTTTCCATACATTTTGAAATGAAAAAGAAAGCACAATAGCTGAGAAAATTATTCATTTGCCCCCTATTCAAATTTCATTTTATGGTCATAAATCAAAATCATGCCTCATCTCAGAACTACTTGAGCTTCATAATTAATGCATTTTAAGGTTTCAAGTTGACCATACATGTACCAATGAGGCTTTTGTATCCTATGAAAATAATTCAATATATTTGGTATCTTCTGTCATTATTTTTTTGTTTTTACTCTATACTTTCAATAGAAATACTCCTAAAGTGATTATTTCATATACGTAAAAAGTGTGATGCTTAGTTTATGCATGGTTAGATATTTTAAATTAGTATTTGTATATATCTCTGTGGATGTTTTGAAAATTGGTTTTCAAGAAATGTAAGAGAGGATAGATACTGCGTTACAGCGGTAGAAACAGGCATTGATGAAAGAATCATTCTCCCTGAAATCAAACTATCCCCACCTACATCTTTGAGTCACATTTTTTCTCTATATCTCCTGCTATTCCTTATCATATAGCTTGCCTTCCTTCCTACCACATCTTAAAAACATCTCTCCTTTCTCCTCTAGGATTCAGCTAGAGATAAGAGTAAACTGAGATCCTGAGATACTTTTTCAACAATAAGAGCTCCCCAGAGTGAAACTTTTGCTTGAAATCAACTAGAAGGCTTATAGCTTCTTTGGAATGTCTCTTCCCTTTAAATCCTTTTGGGCCACTTTGGCAGCTGGTGAAATCTCTGCCTTCAAACATGGCTGGAAAACCCTCCTTATGTTCACCAGTTTTTCCTTTCCTTGCCCTTTGATGAATTTGGAAAAGGTTATAGGAGTTCACTATACAGGAGCAAACTGTGTTCTCCATAGGAATCATAACACAGACCAAAAAAACAACAACATGGAAATCTTGGACCTATAGAATTCTGAGGCATTTTTTTTGATAATTTTTCCTAAAAAAGAGATTTTTGAATGCTATTTGCAGGACTCATCTGTGGGCATAATATTGTTTTATGATCTTTTATGAACCATAAGCTGGAATTGTTAAAATAACTACAGGTGGACAGATGCCAAATGGCAAAGCTGGGGTGGAAAGCAGTGGTAAGAGGGGATTTTTACTGCTCCATTTACTCACAAAAACTCCACCCAATAATTTCTGCAGAGCCAGACTATAATACATTGAATCCTCTGCTGATCTCTAAAATCTGGAGCCTCTTAGTTAGGGTGAGTAAAATATCCTGATTGAAGTCATTAAAATAAGCACTGATACAAGTGCCCAGGGAAAACTGGCAGTGGAACTGCTGAGAAATCCCCTAATTATTCCATTTTCCTAAGACTCATCGCTTGTGCTGACATTCTGAATATATTTGCCAAAGAAGTTGCTTGTATTCTGTTAATAGACAAATACCCGAGGGTGTCGGGGAAGAAGACATCTGTAAGAAAGTATCCTGGCAGAGGCAGGCTGTGTCAGCATAAATTTCACAGGCCGAAGTGACTGTTTGAGCTCATGCTTTTCTACTTGTTGAGAGATAACATTCCGACAACTGTGAAACGTTGAAAAATAAAAATAATGCTTCAGAAGTCCACCAGCGTGGTTCTAATTTGTTCCCACTTTGAGAGCACAGATGGGACAAGGCTTGATGAACTGTGATGTTACAGCCAGCGCTGTCTATTTGCATGAGTTGATTTGCATGGGGGGAGAGGGAGGAGAGTCTGTGAGTTGGAGAAAGAATAAGGAAATGGAAAAGATAAACATCACCCTATTTGATCCTTCGGCTCAGTCCCAGGTACTCACATTGGAGCCTTAGAGAGAAGGGCTGTATGCAGTCACTAAAGGAAGGGTGTTTAAAGGGCACCTGTAAAACAAGTGGACATAGGCTGGGATGCTTTCACAGGGATGACACCCAGTGAAAGCATTAGAAGCAGCACGCATTTGACATGAGTATCAGCCTCATCGTGCTTGGTACTGACAGAGGTGAGGAGCCAACACCAGCAAATGGCTTCTTAGGCCACAGCTGAAAACACAGGAGGCCGAGAAAAGAACATGAGAGAACTATGAGCGCATAGGCCACAACCTTGGGGATTCTGGAAGATGCTTTGGGTGAGGCCAGAAAAATCAACATTATGCAAGTGGAAGGAGAACCAGTAAAATTTAGGATTTGTCATTAATATAACCCTATTTGTATCTCCCAGCTGGTGGAGCATGATTAATAAGAAAAATACATCACTTTTAAGTCCTTCAACCTAATGTTAAACATACAAGTGAATATTTTATTCAAGATTTTTAGTTGCAGACAATAGAATCCACTTTTGCCAGTTTAAAAATAAAAAGAATGCCTTAATGGATGTTATTTAGCACATAGACTTCTGGAAGGGCCAGAGAATCATGCCCTAAGGCTACTTTGCAAGAAGTTATATCCCAATTACACTGCTGGGCAGTGCAGCAGGGACTCCCAGGCACAGGCACTGTGGCTACACTGACCATCCCCACCGGGGACGCCGACACTGGGGCTGCTACTGTGTCCGCCTTGGTGCCTCTGCCAAGCCCCACAGCCCTCACCAGAAAACTGATTCTGCATGACACCTGCTTTCTCATGGTTTCCTCTTCTACATTGCAGTGCACAGCTGCATCTGATTGCAGAAACAAGGTCACATGCTCACACCCTGGCTTCAGAGAAGGCTGGAACAGTGAGGTCTAGTTTTCCCTTGAGAAGGCAGGATTCATAATGTCTAAGTTTCCTCGATATGGGAAAAGCTTTCAAATGATGCTGCCTGGCCACAAACATAACAAAAGTCTACATGAGACCATTATGCAACCAAACCCTTTGTTAAGCAGCAAGAGGCCAATGTTTAACTCCTTCTGCTTGTCAGGAGGACTTGTTGGGACTGGTTCAGAAAACAGCCAAAGAATAACACACTTCTTTAACAAAAGAAAGACTTTCCAATGGTATTAGGTCCATAAATTGTTTTTTTCCTACCAAAGGCAAGATTTACCTCTCCCCTTATCACCTCAGCTTTAGAGGGTGTTCCCAGAAACTTTGCAGAAGCTATTAGCACACTGGTGGGAAGTCACATTTCCACCTTGTCACAGAGTTGAGAAATAGTAGATAGGGAAACACTAATGAGCACAATCTAAATACAGTTGTTGAAATCTGTGAAGTGCAAAGCCAAAGGCCCCTGTACAAGACTTTAAATGATTAGAGAGAGAGAGAAAGAGAGAGAGAGAGAGACGGAGAACTCTCCATTATCAGTAGGTCACAGCTATGAGTGCTACAGACAGGCATAGAAGTAGATCAGCACAGAACACAAAATCAGGCCTATGTAAGAAGTTCAGGACCTGAACCAGGTCAGTAACTTTTTCTAATCAAAATCATCTAAAGCAGAAATGCCCAATAGAATTTGTCCTACAAACCAAGATCTATGAATGGATTGTGGCTACCTCAATTACCTTTTGAGGACTATCAAGAAAAATGTTCTTAGGTGAACCTGTTTTCACAGAGTTGATACTTATAACTTTGTATTCTCCTTTTTTCCTTGTTCATTCGATCATAAATATTTTTCTATGTTATTTAATCTTGGTAGTTATTATTTAAAACATCTGTAGGGGCCCTAACCGGTTTGGCTCAGTGGATAGAGTGTTGGCCTGTGGGCTGAAAGGTCCCAGGTTTGATTCTGGTCAAGGGCATGTACCTTGGTTGCGGACACATCCCCAGCAGGAGGTGTGCAGGAGGCAGCTGATGGATGTTTCTCTCTCATCGATGTTTCTAACTCTCTATCTCTCTCTCCTCCTCTCTGTAAAAAATCAATAAAATATATTAAAAAATAAAATAAAATAAATAAAACATCTGTGTGGTATTCCATCTGATGAATCCTAATTTACTCAATCATTTCTCTATTATTTTGTATTTGCTTAGTCTTACGCATTTTAAAAGGATAAGTAGACTTTTTCAAAAGGCCTTTTCTATTATTGAAAAGAGATTAGTGCAGGAATAATACCTGAACTTTTCATGGATATGGCCGCCTCCCAGCTGGGTCAAAGTTGGGCCTATGGAGATTCCACAAGTACATCTACAGGAACAGAGGCTCCGCCCTTAGAATCTTTAAATGGAAAGTGTTGACATATATTTCCAAGGTGGCATCTACATACACCAATAAGATCTCTATTCCTGTACAGACTATCTCTAGTATACTTTGGGAAAGGTCCAAAGTGGGTTAGTTCCTACCTAAAGTTCTGAAAAGCTTGATCTCCAGGGTCTCAATAGTTAGGGAGGAGAATGCAGAAAACTATTCATCCTATTGTGGATTTTGAGATAAAACTTCTATTTCTATAATCTTCATTTTAAAAAACAAACAAACAAAAAAAGCATAGCAGTCTTCCCACCCAAAATATATTCACTATGAATTTTGGAGTGTCTTAGGGAGAATTTAGAGGCAAAGAACAGAATTCCACTTAGTTCAAATAAAGAGAGGGTTGATTGAAAGTCAGTTTATTATGGGGTTATGATAAGCCGGTGCAGGAGATCAAGTTGGCATTACGGGACCAAGAAGGTGATTTTGCAGATTTTTCTTTCTCTCTGTTTCTCCTCTGCATTTTGAAGTACATGGTCTCCCTGTTTGTCTCTGGGCATCTGCTCCATCCTTCTGCTTCTCTGTTTGCTAACCAGCTTTTCCTGCTGACTCATGGTTTCTCAGCTTTCCCCTCACTAACTAGCATGAGGCTTTGGCCTGCTGTGGCAGGCCAGCTGGGCATGACCTTGCAACTTGACTCTGCATAGCTAAATGACTCAGCCTCTTTGTCCCTATTCCAAATTCTTGTGAGAGTATCCGAATGGCCCAACTTAGGTCATATGTCTATCCCTGGGTCAGTCACGGAGATTGGTGGGGCACAGTCACACGGTATGCAGTGCTGTCCCTCCCAGGGTCATGAGTGGGGCAGAGCCTCCAAGGTGGAATGTGGGTAGGAAGAAGGGAATGTTTGGCATTTCTAGGCAGACTTGTCCGAGAGAGGTATGCTGAGTTATAATAAAAAGAGCATCATTTTTGGAATAAAATAAATCTCTGCCATTTCTAAGTCATGAAACTAGACAACACTCTTAATCTCTCCCAGACTCATTTCCTTATATGTAACCTGAGGGAACAGAACAAGACGACCTTCCAGCTCTTGCTGTCTATGATTATTATTTGCATCTTTAGAATTTCATCATATAAGGAATGACCAACTCTAATATCCATGATTTGGCAGGTTTTATATGAACTATCATTCAAAAAGCTGTCTTTGCAGAAAGTTCAGTGGTGTATTATCCCCAACATTACCATTACTGTAAACACTTTGCAAGGCCATTATATGAGCTAGCAATGTTGAAGTCCCTAGGTAGGCATTTAACCAATGTTTCTTGCTCAGAGTAGAATTCAAAAAGAAGAAAAGAAGCAGACCTTGTTCTAAAAGAGTTTGCCTTTCTAGATATTAGAGGCTTAAAAAAGTAATGTGGGGGGGGGGGAAGTAATATGGATAAAATTCACTCAATCCTAATGTTGTTGGTGAACAATGTTCTAAAATGCGTTATTGGTGAACCACCCCCTGCAAATAAAGACAAAAGACTGTGTTAATTGAAATTGCTTTCTATCTATGCCAAATTAATATAGCTATCTCACAATATGTGAAATTGAGGCATTCTTATAAAGTTGCCTATACAGCAAAATTAATTTTCCCCCATTGAAATCCACTGTGGTATTGAAAGAAATTACAATTGGCTCTTTTAATACTTAGCATATTCCTATCAAGAAAGGAAGGATCGAGCCCTGGCCCAGTGGCTCAGTTGGTTGGAGCATCCTCCCGTACACCAAAAGGTTGCAGGTTTGATTCCCAGTCAAGGCACATACCTAGGTTGCAGGATTGATCCTGGTTGAGGTGTATATTGGAGACAATCAATTGATGTTTCTCTCTGACATCAACGTTTCTTTCTTTCTCTGCCTCCCTCCCTCTCTCCCTCTCTCCCTCTCTCTGTTCCTCCCTCTCTCCCTCCGTCTCCCTCAACACATCCTTGGGTGAGGATTAAAAAAAGAAAGAAAGAAAGAAATGATCCAAATTGAAAAAATAAAAAAAAAATAATCCCAGTGAGAATTTCAGTTTCCCAACCTGTTCAAGTTCCTTTAAAAGAGCCCTAAGCATGCACACAAACCCATTATTGACAGTAGGTAAATATGTCTTGGGAATATCTATAACATATTGCATACACATATGTGCCTGTGTATCTTCTAATTATTTCCTTAGAATAATTCCTACAACTAAAGTTAGTGGGTTGAAGCTTATGTACACTTAAAATATTATAACAAAATGCCCAATAGCACACTAGGAAAGTCATAGCGCCTCATACACTTAACAAGTTTCCTTCAATTACCTTTATTTTTCATTATTGTGAATCTGATGATCCAAAAAGAAAAAAATGAGCACCTCACATACTTGTGCTAATCTGCATTCTTTGAGTAGTAGCAAAGATGTATGTCTTTTCAGGTGTTCCTTAGCCATTTGGTTTTTTTCTATGAACTGTTTGAAACTGTGTGTCTGTACCATTCACTTCTATTTCCTCCCTCTCCCACCCTATGTATACCCACTTTGGTTAACAGTAGCAGGTCCAACTATGTGACAGAGCTAACTGGCTGCTGTACCTTCTGTTCCGTGGACTGGCCCACCTGGGTACCTAGAGTCTAGAACTAAGGTGGCATTGGTCCCTAGAGCAGAACTGTGGTCTCCAAGATCACGGCTCCAGGCCCCCTCAGACTGCCACCTTCAGATGCTTGTCTTTCTCAGAAAAAGAGGCACCCAAGTCTCAGCTGCTGGCAGCCTTTTTGGCCACATGCGGAGAAGCCTTGCTGTTCATTTCCAATGTGCTGGGACCATTTGCTGAACAAGTGAGCTCTGAGGGCTGTGCAGGCTACATCCCCAAAATGGGTTGGTTGCCAAAGGTACCCTCACCTCTCTACCTTAGGCTAGCCCCTCTGACACAGGGTTTCCATAACTCCCCTTCCCCACAGTCTGTCTCCTTTATGAGAGCCCACACTTACAAAGAGTTTGCCATTCAAAGAGGTTTGTATATATTAGTTCATTTACTGCTCACATCAGTCCTTAGAGTGGATATTATTAACATTCCCATTACACAAAGGACCCCCAGCCACCCTCCCTTGGGCTTCTGATGGGCCAAAGATGTTTTGAGGGTGTAGTGTCCCAGTTGGATGAATCAGATGGTGTCACTCCTGCAGATGGTCATGGGGATGGAGACAAAGAGCTGGCTCTCAGAGACACTGGATTTAGGCAGTGTCAGTACCCAGCTCCCACATGGCTCCTGGACAATGACAGATTCCCCGCTGTGGCTGAGCAGTGCCTACTTTCTGTCCTCCTGGCCCCTTCCGCCCAGTCCTGCCCTTTCTGGTCTCCTAATCTCTCTTCTGTCTTGTTCTTCCCCACACACTCAAGAGGTGAGAAATATTCTTCTAGTCCTGGGAAAGCTGCCCTCTCTCAACACTGCTATTTTTTTTTTTTTTGTCAGTGGCACTTGCTGTATTTTGATATTCCTGCTTCAAAGCACCTAGCAGAACTTTCTTAATGGGTTTAGGCTTTTTGGAAAAACAAAAGCCAGACAAACTGTTTCTGCTTTGGAAAAGTTCCTTTACTGAAGTAATGAATCACAGGGATTACTTGCTTAAATGGAGGGGGAAACAGGAAGAGTGGAAATAAGGGGAGAAAAAGTTTTCATTCATATAAAAAAAATCTCACCACATATGTTCCATCTTGAGACTCCCTGTATACTCATGACAACCTCAAAAAACTTGTTTCTGTCGGTTATGTGTACTAATGTATTAGAAATTAATACATGTAAAATGTATATGTTTAATGTATTAGAAATTAAGTTGGATAAATAAATAACATTTATTCATTTTAAAATAACAAGAAACCCATTACATGTTAACATAAATCACATATTTTTTATTTAAAATAATTTTTTAAAACAAAAAAGATTTAATGAGAAGAAGGTGTTGCTTAAATTTTTGTAAATCATTTAAATGTCTGGCTTAATAGAAGGCAGCTGTATTCTCCTATCTGCTTCTGCACTCATGTGTTGTGATGTCACATGTCATGCAGTCTCTGGAAAATTTCCCTGTACACTTGTAAGTGAACGCGAGTGAAAGAGACCAAGATCTTAGTATTATGATGAAAATACCTGGAGAAGGGCCTTTGCGGAGGACCACTTTCTGGTCCTGCACTTTGAGAACTGCTGTTTTAAATCATGAAGTACAGAGTACTAACCCTGGGAGGGAACAGATATGGTTTTCATAGAAGGGAGACGGTGTACGTAATGGGTTAGGTTAGGACATTAACTTTGGAGGCAGACACTTCTAGGCTTGAATCCCAGCTCCTCACCTTCCTATACAGTGAGCGACCTTGGGAAGGTTTCTGAATTTTTCTAAGCCTCGGCTCTCCTACCTATAAATAGAATATGATACTACATTGCTGGGTTTTTGAAAGATGAAGTATTTTCCAAACTTCATTAGTCATTATCTTTTGTCAAGTCCATGTAAGGCCTATATTCTTATCCTCTTTATATTATTCCATAGCTCACTGTTAAACTTAAATACATTTTTAAGGAAATTTTACATCCTCATTACAAATGGAAAACAACTTGCCCTAAATTAAAGGCGCAATGAAAATAAAAAAGACCTTGCTTCCAGACAAATGTGAAGTCCAAGGCCTGGTCTCCTTATGTAACAAAAGGAAATATGTTAGGAAATAACTCAAGACCTGCACTGAAGAGACTCTACCAGATGTGATCAGAGGGAGTCAGAGACCTAAAGAAGAAATAGCTTTCTCATTATGTGATTTGATTTGACTTCTGCCTGACCCATGCACCACTTAATCGTCTTCCCTATTACCTGAAACCATTTCCTGTACCACCCCACACTTAGATACACTGAGATCATGCATATGTAAAGCCCTTAGCTCAATTCCTGGCACAGGGGCAGGACTCTTCAGTGTGGCTTTTGTTATCTTTTATAACTCTTCCTTTTTCTTTTCCCACACAACTTAAATGACTCACATAAGCCCATAGTTATTTGGTGGAAAGCTGTGACTACAACGCCTGTCTCTGTCCCCATACAGATAAAGCATGGACTCTGAAACTGGGCTCTGCCACTACAGAGCTGTGTGACCTTGAGCAAAGGACTCAATCTCTCAGTCTTCTTATCAGTAATATATATGGTGATACAATGGCACCTAGTTCATAGGTAAGAGCAAAGGATTGAACACATGTAAAGCACACAGAACATGCCTGACAGGTATTTAATACGATATACATATTAGCTAATGGTATTTCTTTTTCACCAGCTAGGTTTGACAATAGTAGTCATTAGCAGGCAGGTTACTATAGAGACATTTTTCTCAAAATATTTGAGAAGAAGGACCAGTTACCTGCCCCCCCCCCCCCCCGCCCCCAATCCATGTGGACCAATACTTTTATAAATAGAACGAAAGTGAATTACTAGAAAAATAAAACAATACTTGTTGTAAATAGAGCAAAAGTGAGTTACCAGAAAAATAAAAGAGAAAATATGAAACACAAGCCCACTTTTTAAATTAGATTCATTAGACATATATTTCAATAAAGATAATCAGAGAAAAACAGGAAAAACTACAAAAATGTGTACATTGTTCATTGAAAGCCTGAGTACAGGCAATTAATAGTCTTACTTTAGTACTTTTTTGTCATTCTATATCTGCAAAGAAACAAAGAGTTATGAAGGAAATAGCAATTCTCCATATTAAATGCTGATATGCATACTGGAAACAATTTGTATATTAATATTTAAAGTTTTCATGTGGTAAGTGAGCTTGCTTTTTTCATTTTATTTTTCAATTACAGTTTACATTCAATATTATTTTGTATTAGTTTGAGGTGGTGAGCTTGCTTTTTGCTTGTCAGTTTGTCTTATCAAGTTTGGATAGATGATAGCACTACGAAGAGAGGATCATGTATATCTAAACAGTTTCTAGGTTTGTTTCAAAAACATTCATAGTAGAGAAACCAGTCTTACAGAGATAGGTGGGGGAACACAAACATTCAATTTATAGCAACCTGTTCAATGAGATTAGTTCTTTGGTGATGCCCTGACATGTTGTGACAATGTCCAATTACTATAAAAGTTTCTAAACCATCATTGCTGATATTTTATTTATCTTGTTGTAGCTGGGAACAAACCCACAGACCACACTTTGAGTAACAGTGATATGGAGCACAGTGCTGGGATGATGAGTTGCATAATTTTAGGAGGAATATTACTGGATGGCAGATGAAGCTTCAGTTCTTTATCAAGGCTATTTCCACTTTTGGAGAAAAAAACAACAACTCCTATTCACACATTTGCATTTCAGGGGCTAAAGAAATCTTTAGAGGAATACTGAGGCTATCAAAGTAATGCTACAAACTTTACTGAGGAAGGAAAACTGGGGCAGAATTTGTCCTTTCCTCTCACACTACAGCCTTCTGTTCATACTCACAGACTTGGGTAGTAATTGTTCACACACACCTGTGAGCTTCATGAGAGCAAAGACCATGTATTTTTTTACTTGTAACTGGAGCACTGAGCACAGAGATGTGCCTATAGCAGGGGTCCTCAAACTACGGCCCGCTGGCCACATGCAAATACAAATATTATATTTGTTCCCGTTTTGTTTTTTTACTTCAAAATAAGATATGGTGCAGTGTGCATAGGAATTTGTTCATAGTTTTTTTTTTTTAAACTATAGTCCGGCCCTCCAACGGTCTGAGGGACAGTGAACTGGCCCCCTGTTTAAAAAGTTTGAGGACCCCTGGCCTATAGTAATCACTCAGTAAACATTCGTTAAGGGAGTGAATTCTAACAAGCTTAGCTGTCTTACATCTTTGTTGGAGTGCTGCGGAGGGATAGTTACTGGGGAAAGAAGGAACAGTTTAGCAGTATAGGAGATATACGCATCTTTCCTTTTTCTTCTTACGATTTTGCTAGGTTATCTTCTCATGAAAAGCAAACACAAATTCAGGTGTGCTGTATTCACTGAAAACCAATCTGAACTCCACTCTTTTGCAGAGCAGAAAGGCATTTAGATACAGGAATTCTCATTGATCCAGGTGAGCATTTTTAGATTGCTCAGAATCCTTTTTTTAATTCTACTTTCTCTCTATCACAGAGGTCATTGTTAGTTATCTTAGTATTACTGCGGCCTCATCGAGGGCCTGGCACACACTTCAGGACTGTGGCATAGTGTTATCAGCACATCTGCCAGGAAGAGGCTACGTGAACTAGAGCAGAGCTCCTCATCTTTCCTGTGCATGTGAATCACCTGAGGGATCTTGTTAAAATACAGATTTTGATTCAATTGCTCCAGGTGTGCTCCCAGGTGTGTTCTCAAGAGATGCCAATGCTTCTGGTCCAGGGGGCCACAGTTTGAGTAGCAAGTAACCAAAAGGAGTAAAAGGAACCTGAGCTTCAATTTAACTGCTTGTTTTAGCAAATGAAGCTAAAATACTGTGGTTAATATGATTTAGGAATGATTTTCAGTGATCTGTAGCTAGCTCTTTTGGCGATACCAGGAAAGACCTTTTTAAGAAAGGAAAATAAGTCATGTGGGCCACATGTGATTCCACAATACTCCCTTGGAACTCACAATTGCCTTAGAACAGAAACATGATACCACAACAATCAACCATCTTTTAAAGCTTGGTACTCAAGCATCTGGTTCCATGGGGAAACAAAACACAGTGAAGCAGTCATAGGATACATTCTTTTGTATCTTCTGGAGTATATGATGGCACTGTCCTTAATTTTTTTTAATCACTTACTACTTATTACCATTATGGTCGGTGCATTGTAAAATTTCAATATATGTTTCTTTCCAGGTTTCTTTGCTGCCAAGGCAACAAACTTGGGTAATACTCCCAATTCTGACCCATTTATGACTGTGTGGCCATAGACATGAGCCACAGGTTCAACAGTAAAATAAGATTAACACTCCTACCTTGGAGTTTTATTAGGATAAACTGAGGGGGGCACTTGGGCCATGGTGGGATCCCTGTAAATAATTTTTGTTCCCTTCAAATATTGCCAACCTAGGCTCTAAGTCACCTACTTAAGTAGAATTAAAGTGAAGCACACCCAGTAACCCAATTATACTAATTTGGAACCTAGATCTTGTCTGAGTTCCCTCCTAGGAGCAGAGGATAGAGGTTGGCTAAGAAATGGACCTCCCACAGCTGTGACTAGCCTCTGGGCAGTCTAATAAGAAGGTATTCTTGAAATTCTTTCACTACTTCAACTTGGTGAGATTTTGGAGTTTGTCTTAGCAGGATAATAATAGCCATCACTGCCCTAGACAGTTTGGCTTAGTGGATAGAATGTGGGTCCCCGGACTGAAGGGTTCTGGGTTCCATTTCAGCATGTACCTCAGTTGCTGGCTCGATCCCCAGCCAGAGGAGGAAACCAATTGATGTGTCTCTCTCACATTGATGTTTCTCTCTCTCTCTCTCTCTCTCTCTCTCTCTCTCTCTCTCCCCCCTCCCTTTCACTCATTCTAAAAATCAATGGAACAATATCCTCAATTGAGGATTAAAAATAATAATAATAATAATAATAATAGCCATCACTTATTAATGATTAACTAAATGCTAAGCACTGTTTTGAGATATACTGGCTTTTAGTTTTCAGATTGATGATAATTGAGATGGACTTATTTTTTCCAGGAAATTATATTTTATTTTAGAAATAGTTATGACAAATGGGATTTTTGTAAAAGAATCTCCAGACAATCACATAAGATAGAAAGTAAGCTTCTTTGAGGGTGGGAAGCATGTCCTGTTCATCTTGTTCCCACAGCCACACTCCATGTCTCACTTCTCAGAGGCAAACCCTGTTAAGAGTTCAAGACTATCTCTATTAAGAGAGGGACCATGTCTTGGACTAATCGGACCACAAAGAATAACTGTGGGCCACAAGTTCTAGATGAAATCTAGCCATTTCTTGGACATCTGATGAAGCCCTAAGCTTAATACCGGCCCCCAGGACTGTAAGTGGCCAATAAGTGGTTCCAGGTTGAGGCTTGCTATGAGTGGGTGGGGTTGGAAAAGCTGCTCCTGGGGAAGAGTTGGGCCTGTTTCTTCATTTCCTTCACACCACACACCTGACTGACCCTTACAACAATGGGCTTGCAGAGAAAGCCCAAAATATTCAGGAAGTGTAGGTATCATCTCATTCTCTCAAAAAGTCTATCACAGAAGGTTGACTGTGGCATCACAGAAACCCAGGACAAGAGGCACACATGAGAACGGGAGCTGGACATGGACAGTGACACCAACTCTGAGTCAGGCTTGGACTCAAGCAGGACAACAGAACTGACACCTGCAGTAGGAGGTGTGAAGGAATTCTAAAACCGAATGACCAGGAGGGGCTAGAGACAATCTTCAGGGGCTTGAGGTACCCCACTGAGGGGAATGGTATGTTAAGCTTTTTCACTATTCATCCAATGTTTATTAAGTGTATATTTTATGCCTGGGACGCTGCAGTGAATAGAACATGCATAGCTCAAAGTATTTCACATAAATGAACTTTTCAGACAGCTGCAAGTTGTGATTTTCTTAAATACTATCAATGGAACATTTTATAATATTGTATTTGTTACATGGCTTTGAACTGTATGCTAAATATAGGTTGTGCTTTACTGATGACTTGGGTCACCATCTTATTTAGGATTGCCAGATAAAATAAAGGACACCCAGTAAAATTTGGATTTCAGATCAGCATAGGCAATATTTGGGACAACTGTACTAACAAATTATTCCTTGTTTACCTGAAATTCAAATTTAACTGGGTGTCTTACACTTTTATTTGTTAAATCTGGCAATCCCACCATTATTATATGATGCTGTAATAATATAGTAATACCTCAGGTGCATTGCGCTGATTGTCCTGATATTTTGGGGCTCAAGGCTGTTGTGCTTTTTGAATTTTGTAGTTATTTTTTAGTCTTTTTCTTTTATTTATTTATTATTGTTTAAGTTATTACATATGTGTCCTTATCCCCACATTACCCCCTACCTCCCCCCACTCATGCCCTCACCCCCCTGTTGTTGTGTGTGTCCATTGGTTAGACCTATATGCTTGCATATAAGTCCTTTGGTTGATCTCTCCCCCTTACTCCCACCCTCCCCTACCTTCCCTCTGAGGTTTGATGGTCTGAT
>NW_005354055.1:181361-185281 GCF_000412655.1 Myotis brandtii | reverse complement strand
CCCGTGCCCTTGACCGGAATCGAACCTGGGACCTTTCAGTCTGCAGGCCGAAGCTCTATCCACTGAGCCAAACTGGTTTCGGCCATTTTTAGTTTTTTGAGGAAACTCCATACTGTTCTCCACCGTGGCTAGTCTTCTTCTTTACTATCCATTGATTGTGTTGCTTGTTGTAGTCAGTGGATAGCATCTTCATTTCTCATTCCCCTCTCCTTCTACTTCATTGTTCTAATTGGTGTGGGCTGAGAAAGAAGATCCCAAACATGGTTGACTTTTCTGTAAAGTAAGAGTAACTAGTTTCTGAGTAAAGATACAGATACTTGAAGGTACATATTTGAGAGAAGTATGCAAATTTTAAAATAAGGACTTCATAAAAAATTTATTTTGACTGCCCAGAGATCATCTTGTAGTTTCTTACAAAGTCCCTCAGGATTTTGGATGTTGTTTCTGAAAATCTTTAGGAAGAGTCAGATATATACTGATTTGGCTTGAGGAATCATAGTAATCGTGCCTTGAGTCTGGGGACTAGACTAGATGACCTTTTGAAACCACTCACAGATATGTAATTTTGATTACTTTATGACCTATCCAATCAACTCAAAATAATGACCACATCCAAAATAATGAAATCAAAGTTAAATTAGCCAGCATCATATCTGCAATGGAAAATAGTATGTATTTCAATTATGGTGCTTAGAAGAGGTTCTGGCCAGCCTGCAAAATCTTATGTGGAAGGAATTACAATGTCTAGTCCTCCCTGCTGCACTCATTTACGCAGTGATTAAACAGTTTTTTTCTTTGTCTCTAGGCAATGCTTGTTCTGAATATAGATTTGAAGCCACTCCTGAATGGGAACTGCTGTTCCTAATGCTAAGCCTACCATTACTCAAACTCAGCACGCAATGTCAGCAAACACCTCTCCACACCTTACATATTTGCATTTATCTTTATTTGACGTCAGAACAATAGTTTAGAAATAATTTATGGTGTGAAGAGGATCTTCAGGCTCAGGATGATGAAATTTTGTGTCATCCAGCTATGTCTACTTTTATAGGCTTTAAAGAATGACTCATCTGAATCAGATCCTGGGGAATATTTTGGGAGGTGTTAGAGATGTCGAGGGCCAAGCAAAGACCAGCATCTTGGCATAATCGTTTGATTCTTTTCAGAGGTTTCTGATATTATACAAACTGGAAAATGCTTGCTTGACTGTTGCAAAACTATTCTAAATATTTCAAGCCTTTAAAGTTTGTCTTAGGCCTTTTAGTCGCAACAAGAGCAATTCTGGTCTGTGTAGGTCACTGGAGCCCTTAGCTGTACTATATATTTAGATTCATGTGACCTGAATCAACTTCTTAATGTGTTAAATATAGTTTTCTTTTCTTCTTGATCATCAAAATAAAAATTCACTTCTAAACAATGTTAAGACTTATGGGCTTTTGAGTATTATTTTTATTTTGGTCTAAGAAATATTTCCTTAATTTTTTTTTCTTCAACAGCTTTCTTCTACCCTAACATGGTTGCTATAATATTTTAGTAGATATCTATCTTAAAGGACAAGGATAGTGTGGGCTACTGGAGGATAGGGTGATTAAGACATATTTAAGAAATATTCAACTTCAATTGTTGAAGTTTACAAGGTACTATACTATAGGCAAGGAGTTAAATAGTACAGTGGTGGGAGAGGCAGATTCATCAACAGAGTTATATTACAACTAGAGGCCCGATGCATGAAGATTCGTGCAAGAATAGGCCTTCCTTCCCCTGGAAGGCTGCTGGCACTGCCTTCCCTCTGGCCTGGAGCTGCCTCTCCGCCTTCTGCCTCTCACCTTGTGGCGTCAATTTGCATATTCCCTCCTTATTGGCTGTGGGTGCTGCCATCTTTATGGCGAAGTGATGGTCAATTTGCATATTACTCTTTTATTAGATAGGATGTGGTGAGGGTAATGATGAAGATATGCAGAGAGGTGTCTCTTTCTCCGTGAATCTATATAACAAATTCATCCTAGAAGTGTTGAGGAGTTAGCCTAGGTTGAGTCTTAAAGGTGAGTAGCCAGGCAACAAATTTGAGCAGAAAGCCTGAGCAAAAACACAGAAGTGAATAGAGAAAGGTCCCTCTTGTTCCTCTCAGCTTCTTAGTCACTAGTAAAAGGGGAGGCTGCCCCAGCCCTGTCACTGTTTAATCATAATAGAGAGGCCTGTGTAGATATGCTGTGCAGTGGTGATCACAGTGGCAGCTATTATGACTAAAATGTTAAGTTTACTAGACATCCCCTACCACCTTTACATACAACTCTAATTTTCCAGGCAGTCCAGTGTAGCTCAAATCACCACAACCCCCTGCATTAGTTTGCTAGGGCTGCTGTAATAAAGTACCATGACTGGATGGCTTAAACAACAGACATTTATTGTCTCACAGTTCTGGAGACTAGAACTCTGAGATCAAGGTATCAGCAGGGTGGGCTCCTTTTGTGGACTGTGAGGAGAATCTGTTCCATGCCTCTCCTAGCTTCTGGTGGTTTGCTGGCGTCTCTGGCTTTCCTTGGCTTGTGGACACCACCTAGATTTCTGTTTGCCTTCATAGTCACACGGTGTTCTGCCTGTCTGTGTCCAGATTTCCCCTTTTTATAAGAATACCAGTTTTACTGGATTCCCAGTAACACCTCATTTTAATTAATTCCATCTGAAATTACCCTATTTCCAATATGGTCACATAGATAACTAGTTTTGTATTGGACTGGTGATAGATTACATGGGCAAAGGACTAGTGACAGGTGTTTTTTTTTTTTCATAAATCACTTTTTTATTAATGCTGTATTTTCTGTATTTTCTGATTAAAAGTACAACTTACAGGGGGAAAAAAGTTTTCTCTGCTTATGAAATGGGCTAATCTACTCCCTAGACATTGTCTTTTACTTTTTTTTACCTTTCACAAGGAATACACCAATATTCAACAGAGATAATAGAATTCCCTATATCATTCACTTTTTATCCAAAGCAAAACAATTTGGTTCTGTATGTTGTTCAAATTCTATTCATTTACAGGGTAAAACTAGCTCAGCAAAATTACTAAGTGGATGCAAGTAACTACTTGGGAAAGGCAAAGCAAATAGTTCAATGAAGGATCCTGTAATCTGATATTATTACTGTTCTCTCTAGCAGTCCTAGCCCCTCAAGGTGACAGGTCTTACTTTTGGCACTCATATTATCGAAATTAATGTGTCTTGGGCTGTTGTTTCTTATTTCACGGTTGTTAAATAACTGTGGAATTGGTATCAGGACAACTACATTTTAAAGGTCTTTACGCTTGCTTTCCCTACCGGTTAGTTTTCCCGTCTCCCAGTTTCTCAAAGCCTTTTCTTTTGCTGAGTTCTTTTACACTCAAACTGTGTGTAGGGGGGATTTAAATTCCAACCCGGAACTCGGAGTCACGCGCCTTGAATGACGGGAGTCGTAGTTTGCGCGACTCCTTTCTAACCCCTTCTCACGCCGACTCCTACCCACAGTGAAAACCTATAACTCCCAGAATGCACCCTGCGGGTGTCCGCCCCTGGGCGCACGCGCCCTGACGCCGCAGGATTTGAATCGGCGGCGTTGTTATTGACGCCATATTGGGGCCGGTGGCGGGTGGAAGAGTCGTACCGCGGAGGGGGAAGTGACTGGACGTGTTTGCCGGAGCTCCTGACGCCGCCGCTGCTTTGCAATCTCCTCTCATCGCCCGCCGCTCTCAAGCTTCGGACCCTCACTCGGTCATTTTAGGAGCCACGTTCCAGCCTCACACCTCACGGGGCTGCTATCGACTGCCGAAGGGAGCCGGTTTCGGCGCAGGAGCGCCTCAGGAGCGGCGCAGAGCTCGAGCGGACGGCGGGGGCGCCCGGAGCCTCTCCCGGGGGATCCGCGCCTGAGGAGGTGGGAGAGCCCCC
>NW_005354055.1:93834-179990 GCF_000412655.1 Myotis brandtii | reverse complement strand
GTCGGGCGACCCCCTTTCTGTAACTTCTCCGGCTTCGGAGACACAATGGAAACGGCCCGATGTGAAGGGGCCGGGAGGGGAGGGGGCGCCGGGACGTGGGGTGAGTCGGGGCTGCGCCCCGCCGGGTATTGTGGGGAGGAGGAAGGTCCTTTTATTTGGGGTGAATGACTGGAATGGAGTGTTTCCGTAGCCTGCAGAGCCCCAGCGGAAATGATCGGGGAGGGCGATATTATTCATAGGCTTAGGCTGTAGAAGGGTCACATTTCACGCGAATCTCGACGCCTGATCTCCCCGAATCGATTGGCCGCAGCTCTTCACTCCGGGACTGGGCGGTTTCGGGCGCGGAGGCCGCCCTCCTCCAGCGCAGACATGGCCGGCTTTAGCGCGGAGGGGGTGGGGGTGGCTGTCATTGGGGCGAGATCTAGGCCTGTCATTAATCACCCGCAAGAACGCCGCTTTGGCTGAGTCAAGACCTGTTTTCCTAGCAGGGTCAACAACAAAGAAAATGCTCTTCCCGAGTCCGGTAACGCGATCGCACTACACTCTAGAGTAGACCTAGAGTCTAGAGACCTTGAACAACTCGAACTTTTCACGAAAAGCAAATTGTATCGAAAATGGGGACTGAGTAGTTAGTGGCTTTTCGTAGGAAGGGCTTTATTTTTGCCCGGCAAAGTGCGCTAGGAGGAAGCCTCGGCCCTGAAAATGATAAAGAAATGAACCCGAGATTCCAAGGGACTTCAGACTATTTCTGCTTTTCATCTTGAAACATTTCCTGAAAGTGACTAGGGGGCAAGGCCCCTCGGCTGCTTTGTACTGCATGTGTATGCCATTTTTATGTACTTTTAAAATCCTTGTGTGCCCCTGGCACAGTCCCAGGATAGGCTTTTATGGACTTGATAGTGTAAATCTGCTTCCTTTGTGTGTGAGCCTTTGGTAATAATATGACCTGTAGACAAAGCCTTTTAATAGCTTCATTAGATGTTTCGCTATCTTGAGCTTAAGAAAAAATCTGGGTAGTATATATCACCATGTTTAGTCACTTCCATTTGGAATTGACTTAGTTTAAATATCCTTTTCTAAATAATATGGGGCTTCCTTTTTTCCATTAAATATTTTATCTAACTTGAGTATATATACTATCGTATAGTTGTAGTGAATTTTCAGAGAATTTCCACCTTTATTTAGTGACCACACCTAAGGTGACTTCTATGTAAAGGCATTTATTGATTTATTGTTAGGCTTTACATTAAAAAAGAAACAAGAATGGGCTCCTAGTACTGAACATTATTTTTAGAGTTTGACTCTTTAGTAAAATCATTGGAAATTGAAATGATACCATGGAACCTGTACTTAACTAATTAGGCCACTTAAAAATAGCTCTAGGTAACCAGCAATAAATTTTAGTCCACAGGGTGAATCAATGCAGTGTTAGGTTTGGGAGTTAAAGTGTATCTTAATGCTGAAATAGTCTTGAGCACATAATATGGTAAACCGCCAGGAGTTACAACATTTGTCCTCACTTTAAAAGGAACTTACGCAGAAAGAATTGTGAGCCTTGGCAAATTTGCTGTTTCATTGATATATTTGTAGCATTGGCTAATGCATTTGCTTCACATTATCTCAAGTTTCAATTAAGTGGATAGTAAAACAATTGAAATTGCTTAAGCCTGCTGATTCAAATACATTTTCCAAAATATTGCTGTCTTCTGTTCTTCAAGGTGTTTTTGACATCTCCTGAAGTTTGATCATACCCTGAACTGTAAAATCACACTGTAATTGAATTTTATTGAGTTTGCTAATAGTTATTTAGCTATTACGACTAATTTGAATATTAACATAAAAAGTTGCCTTGAAAAAAGCAGCTAAAATCGCTAAAGTTTTGAATTGCTAAAATTTGCTTTTTCTAATTTTGAATAACATTTTACATGTAATTTGGCCTTGTGTGTTTTCATGGCCGGTTTGGGGTATGCTCTTGTGTGGTTTTTGTAATATTGTTGTCATAATGGGAGCTGCAGTGTTGTGCAGGTATCAAAGAGCTTCCCAGTTTTGTGGTCACCAAACTTGGAAATAACTTTCCAACCACCTAATATTTAGATTTCTCTTTTTAACAGTGGTGATTCTTAAGCTTTACAAAAGTGAATATCCATATATATCCTTAGCTGAAATTAAGTAACTAGGATTGGAAATGGAAAGTGACTTACCAAATTGAGATTGGGATCTGCAGAAACTGTTTTTCTTTCATTTCTGTGAATTCAAATATAATTTAAACAATTCAGAGCATTTATATAATTAATCATTATCGTTGTTCTTTGGCTACTTAATGTCCTCTGATGTGTAGCTGAAGTCATGTTGTGGCTTTACTAGTAGTTTCAGAAAAGTGGACATCTGTTTTAAACCCTAGTTTATTTTACTCATCCCAGGAAGGTGATTCCAAAGTTTGACTTGATGACTATTATTTAAATCAATGTTTTCCAAACTGTTGCAACCTCATACCAGGAAAAAGGAAAGAGCTGGCAAATAAAGTTTTATTGGAACACAGCCTGTTCTTTTTTTTTTTTTTTTAAGTATTGTTTATTGCAGGTTATCACAGCAGAGTTGAGTAGTTGTGACAGATTTTTTTTTTTAAATTAGGGTAACTTTTAAAATGGGGGTGGCTGCAGCAGATATTATAGACTTTTTTATGTATGGCATTGCCATCTATGTACCTTGACTAAAGCTATACCACGTAAATTGCCATATTTCCTTAGTTTGGTGTCTATTTATTACATGAATATAATTTTTGCATTATCACTTTTCATACAGATGGTGTGTGTGTGTTTTCCCAAAGCTCAAATATTTTGTCTGGTCCTTTACAGAAAAGTTTTGCCTATCCCTGGTCTAGAGTGTTAGCAGTTTATGATACTGTGTATGTGAAAGGGGGAAATTGAATGAGGAGAGGAGGGGAGAGGAAGCATTGACCGTAATTGGGTAAATGAAGGTCTATAATAGCTATGTCAGCACTCATGGTAAGTTAGTTGAAAACAGAGTCAAAGGTTTCTACCTTTCTCACTTGGTTTTTGAAACATCTTAGAATATTCTATTTAGTCAAAAGATCGTTATGATATTCCCAAGAACAAAATTGTTTTAATAAAACCAAAATATTATGCAACATTACAAAAGTCTGTCAGTCAAATCCAGCACAATGTTTTTCATAATTATGTAGTGAATGAATGAATTGTCTGGTGAAAAGATCCTTCTGTAAATGTCAGCCTATTTTGTGAGTTTCCAGGCACTTTTGTACACATTGTTTTGTTACCATTGTTCTAGTCTGCCTTAGGAATTGAGTTGGATGAAGAGTTAAATTCCACTGTAAGGACTCATTGTATTTGCTGGAAACCTGCCATTAAAAATGGAAATTGCAGCTTGTGAATGGGGAAGGGTTTGCATTGATGCATGCCTGCAAACAGAGACACCAGCTGGCTTAAATGAAGTATAAATGTAGGTTCTAGGCAAACAAATGAGATTCTGTTGGAGGAGGCAGCATTTCACTTCAGATGTCATTTATATTGAACCAGAAGTGTTTTTAATATTTTGTGGTTATTTAGACAGCTGTTAAGTTGCTTCTACTTTCTCAGTGGATTTGGCAAATAAACAGTTTTTAATGGTCTTTGTACTTGGGATTTTAAGCCTGTATATTATTTAGGACTATGTGTGTAGCTTCATTTATTTTATATTTCTATGAATTATGCATTTAAGAATCTTGTAAGCTTATGGCCATTAAAAGCAGAATGCAGTTGTATTCATTATTGAGCTATTTTGTTTTGAAAGTAGAAAAATAAAGCCTAACTTCAGCACAGAAACACATTGGGTAAACATGGCTAGATCAGAGAGAAGTTAGCCCTTTAGATATAGATGCTACTAGCTATCATGGTTGCCACCAAGATATAATCTGAGATGTAAAGGAGAATAATTTCTCTGTCCTTGAATGACATTATGGGGAAAAGAATATACTGTATTTTTCAGGTAGGTCTTTCCTAAGTGTATAGGTAGACCCAGGAAGACAATGATAGCAATGCTTTTGTTTTGAAAGGTTGAGAATAAGAGATTCAGAGGAAGTGCCCAGTTTTGTGTATTTTTCCTATTTGAAAAGAAACTTTTGATTCTCCTTCAGAATATGGGTTACAGTAAGTTTGGACCTCTTGGATAGTTGGCTTATGAAACTAGATAATGGTGCTGGGGGTGGTGAGTCTTTTCAAATACTTATAACTGAACTAACCAGCAACTTGTGGTCCCTGCAGTCTTGCCTTAACACTGCTAGTACTGTGACTCACAGTATGTTCTCTATGAATATGTGAAACCACAGTGAATTTCTTGCCTCTGAGAAGACTACCTACTTTCAAAAAAGTGTGAAGGGTGAAATACTTGTTGGAGCCTATATGAATCAGTCTGGCATCTGCAGATGGTAAAGAGGTCTTGTCTTCACAAATGAATTTAGTTAAAGAGATTTATCTTTAATTTTATTGCTGAGTGTAGGGATTCTAGAACTTGGCTTAACATTTCTCAGCTTATAAACAAACACACCTGAGAAATGTGATCCATCAGTAGCAGCCTTGTAGCAATGAGACTTGTTAACAGGATTTGTTAACCTGGATTTTGAGGTGGGTGGTCACATGGGTCTTGTATAATTCGAAAATAATCCCAAAGTTAATATTTTCTGCCCTCATAATCACAAAGTTTAAAAATATTTATGAATTAATTAAGCCTTGGCATTTTCCAAGGTTCTTAGAGATACTGAAGCTGTTTTTTAATGTAATTTCAGTTTTACCCTCATTCTGTACCAATTTTTAAAGACTTTTGGGACAATATAGTTATACTTTGTGATTATATATATTATTTTAAATTGTGATGCAACAAAATGGGTAGTGATAATAAATATAGCAATTCCTTTAAGACTTTAAACGGTACTTTTTCTTAGGCATTTGAAGTATACTTAGTATTCCCTCATCTTTCTGGATAATGGTAAACATGGATTATGTGCATTCTAATTTTTTTTTTTTAATGGAACGCTTCACGAATTTGCATGTCATCCTTGTGCAGGGGCCATGCTAATCTCTGTATAGTTCCAATTTTAGTATATGTGCTGCCGAAGCAAGCATGGTTCTAATATTTGGAATAGCCCCATTTACAAATATTTTACCATTTTCAGAGATTGGCTCATTTGAAGAAACACATTTTTAAAGATTTTACATGATTTGTATTAAGCTCTAATCTTTTCTAAAAGAATTGAATTATTTTAAGTTACAAAAATATTCTCATGTGTTAAGATGTTGCCAGCTATATTGAGCAGGGAGATTATCTTTGAAGATAAATTAAAATTCTAGTGTATGTCAAGTTGTCAGCTTTGATATTTATTTTGGGTCTTTTGATCAGAATTTTGCAAGTATGCTAGATTGTGTAGTCTTCCTGAGATAATAAGCTTTTGGTTTTTAACATTCTAGTACTAGAAAAACAGCTCATAATAAATATACTTGTAGTTTGTCTTGGAGTATAACTTAATTTCTTCCTCTTTTTAAAAATCATAAGTCATGAGTTTTTGCCACAATCATCATATGTCAGATCATTCTGACATGAACTAGTGATTTGCAATATTTTGTGTAGTCTTCCTGAGATAATAAGCTTTTGGTTTTTAACATTCTAGTACTAGAAAAACAGCTCATAATAAATATACTTGTAGTTTGTCTTGGAGTATAACTTAATTTCTTCCTCTTTTTAAAAATCATAAGTCATGAGTTTTTGCCACAATCATCATATGTCAGATCATTCTGACATGAACTAGTGATTTGCAATATATTTTATTAAAATTGTAGTCTTTCCATTGATATAATTTTTGGATTTGACTTAAATTTTAATTTCTAGGTCTATGTAAGTACGAGCTTTTTCACAACATTCTTTAAAAAGTCTAAATACTTACTCTAGAAGTCACTTGCTCTAGCTTTTAACAGCCCCACTTGCATTCCAGATACTGTGCTGTTTAGGCAAAGAAAAGACAGTCTCTGGAGGGGCTGATAAAGCCACCACTGCTAATACTTTATTAGCTAGCTAAACTTGAATAAAAATACTGTAGTGTTTATACTTTATCACATCTTTAATTCCGATTTAATAATGCTTATCCACATTAGAGTTATTATTTTCACCTTTGGCAGCCTAAGTCTTGAAATTGGGTTACTGGATTAAATCACAGGTTTACTACTTTTGGAACCTTAAAGAAAAAGTTATTCTTTTTAGGTGAGTGTTGAACCTTGTTTATTGGCTATTTCTGAAATTGCTTCAAACTATGATGTGTAGTTTGACTTTAGCATTCATTTTCATTAATGTTAATTCTTAAAAAACGCCTCCAGAAATCAAACTAAAAGGAAAGGTTGGAGGGAGGGATCTGGGAGAATTGATTTTTAGTTTCTTTAAAAAAAAAAAAGTACTGTTGCATTGATTTAGCAATCGAAGAACAAAACAGAGTGGAATTTGAAAATTTGCAGAAAGCCAATTTTTAAAAACATTGTTGTCCTTGGAGTTTGCCTTTTAATTGTTATAGAGGATTGCCTTGTTTCTAGTGCTGACGTATTCTCTGGAGCAAAACTTTTCTAAGTGTGTAATTGGTTTACTAGTAAAGTATAGGAGGTTTTAGGTTGCTATGACAGAACAGGGGAACCTGGTGCTCACTGTAACCACCCATCCATGGCCCATGTGAAAATAGTACATTATCAGAGGCTGGCATTGTAATCAGTACTGCATGGCAATGCTGATCTGCCAGTTTAGAATACTTACTCGCTTTTAAAATACCAATAAAACATTCTGGTTAAATATAGGTGCTTATCCTGAGAGGAGACAATTTAGAGACTCTTGAAGCATCCCTTAAGTAAATATCTGAATGTAACAAAGATTTCTTATAATCTGTTATAGCCAGTGATCATTGTTTCAGAGTTCTAGGTAGATGAGAATTATGCTCCGTTTTGGTTACTACCTTCTTAAGAGTCGCAAAGTTTGAAGTTTCAGGGTATGATGTAGCAATGATACATGGTAGTAATCCTATATAATAAAAGCCTAATGTGCAGATTGTCCCCTTGGGCGGTTGTTCGGCTGGGAGTTCGACCGCTTGCTATGACATGGGCTGACAACCAGGGGGCAGTGTGGAACATGGCGGGCATCAGCGATGCGGCGCTGGCAGCAGGCGGCAGTGGAGGCACTGCTGGCCCTGATGGGCCCCAACGAGAGCGGGACTGCGGCAGGATGGTGGAGCCAGGTGAGCAGGCGGCTCCAGGCCAAAGTGGGTGCGAGCGGGGCCCCATCACCCCACCAATCCCCCCACAGACTGTGACCCGGGGCAGTGGGGGTTGGGGCTGCCACCTGGCTCCCAGGTGCTGAGGGAGCCAGGCGGGGGGCTGGGCCCCAGGCTGGGACGGGGACCTGAGAGTGGGTGGTGGTGACCAACCTCCCACTGCGCCTGGGAGGGGTTGCTGTGACCTCTCACCGGCTACCTCGGGGGAGGAGGGGTGATGGGGACGGAGGTGTGGTGAGAATGCAAGGTGTCCGCTGAACTTGCTCTCACTCCCCCTGCTACACTCCACCGGGAGGCCAGGGCTCACACGCTGGGAAGCCCCGCACTCAGGTGCTGGGCGCATGCAAGGAGCCCATCCTGCACCCGCGCAGCCTTTTCTAGGTGAGCCGGCCCCACAGGGGCAGGTCAGGCTCCCCGTGGGTTCGTGCAGAAGCCGGTCTGTGAGGCCGGCCGGGAGAGAGCGTGCTGCCCGCCCTCACTCCTGGGTGGTCCAGAGGCCCATGCTGTGCCCTGGCCCACCGCGCTCACTGCATCTCCTAGTGGGGACCCGGGCGCCATGATTCAGGCAGGGGGGGCACCTGGGGGCCCAGGTGCTGCCCAGAGGTCAGCTGGGACCTGCCCTTCCACACCAGACGCTCACGCTTCGATCACTGGCCAGGCCTAGGGACCGCACCCATGCACAAATTTCATGCACCGGGCCTCTAGTCCCTCTTATAACTGGCATCCTATGTGGTTTTTTTAAAATTAACTTTCCTTATTGTGACTTATTGTAGCTTCAGGTGATTGTAGAATGCTGGCTAGGTCTAGTAGTACAATACTGGAGAGTGGAGTGGATAGTAAGAGTGTAGGCCCAGAGATCAGGGTTGGCTCTGCCATAATACAGCTGACGTTAAAGCAAAATTTCAAATTATGCACATGGTGATAGTATCTCCCTTCTGGAGTTGTTATTAGGGTTGAGCTTTCCTGTCCCTGAGTGCTGAAAACAGTCACAATAGAGCAACCTCAAATGTGACATTTTACACTGTCCAGCAATCCTGCTATTTTAGTGAATAACCTTGTCTTGTATTTCACAGAAAAAAATAGAAGCCATCGTATGGCAGATTCTTCATTTTTCCCCCGTACCAACACTACCAACATTTGTGCCTATCTTGTTTTCCTTTTAGTATCATTGAGGAAAATTAAGTGAGATCATTAAAGCACTTGACACAGTGAGGGGAAGGATCTCACTTCTCTCCAAAGGAACATTTCCTCAACTATTTTTCTCTCCCAACCAGACCTTTGCTTTAATTTCCCATTATAAAGTAACTAAAACATCCTCATTTTCCTTCAGCAGTCATCCAGAGTCCTCCACTTCAAAATCTAATTCGAAAAGCTTTCAGGTAGTCTATTTGCTTCCATTTCTTGGGTTCTCAACTCATTCCAAATATATTTGTGCCTCAAACAGCTCTTGTCAAGTCACCAATGACTTTCATGGCACACTGTGAATCCTCCTCTTGTTTGACCTTTCTTACAGCACACTGCAGACTTATTCCCTTTTTGAAATACTTTTTTTCTTCCCTTCTGTGACAGTACTGTTTTCTTCTATTTCTCTGGCTGTTTTCTGTCTTCATGTGGCCATTAAACTTAGGAGTTCCTTAGTTCTAGATTCAGCTCCACTTTGTCTAGCTTCATAGTCCCTAAGCAGTCACATTTCATGCTTCAGACTTTAGTTTCTCTTCATAGATAACTCTTTAATTTATATCTTTAGTTCAGACCATTTCTCTCAGTTTGGGCCATTGAGCATTTGGACCTTTTTATTGTCATATCTTCTCAGTAGCCTTCCTTCCTTCTAGAAGTCACAATTTTTGTGAAATATGTTGACTTTTAAATATTCATTACTAATTTACAATATATAGGGGATAAACAAGATGTCTGTGGGCTTCTAATCAGTACCTTCTGTTGTGATATAGTCTTAATTGCTTTTTTAAAGCAGAAATAAAAGCACATGCATTTGTTCACTATTGTTACATAATGAACATGGATTTTAAGAAAGGTGTGTTAGGAAAAATGAATAGGTATGTGTATGTTAATGTCATGTAATGAGTCTCCTGAGGTAGATCCAATCAAGTTCAAATTGATTTACAGAATATTTTCCTGCTGGGGAGGAGGGCATGTCTACCATTGAACTAGAATAGCTATGCAAGTGAGGGTAGCAAAGTGTATTTAGTACACCTTACATATATTTATACTTGTAATAATTTCTGTTGTTACTACTTCTCTCCATTTCCTGGTATGGCCAATAAAAAATAAACCAACCACTTTTTAATTAGATAGAAACTTTAATGCCCATAAAGTTTGTGGGAACCAGTGAGTTCCAACCTTGCTATTGATCAGCAGCATCACCTGGAAATTTATTAAAAATGCAGAATCTGAGGCTCCATTCCTGTCTTCATTAAAAAAAAAAGATCCCTAGGTGATTTATGTATTCATTTGAAGTTTAAAAGCTCTTGAGAACTTACGCCCAAAAGGTAGCAGCTATTCTTAGCTGAATTTTACCACATATCCAATTCCTCCCTCACCCCAACGTAGCCAAAAACCTGACTTTTAATGTAAAATACCCAACTTTTAAATGACAGCCACAAATTCATACTTGTTTTAAGTATTCAAGCCAGACATGTCTTTAGTTTGTCAATCATCAGTTTGCAACCTGGTTTCCAGGTATGCTATAGCAATGTATGTGTGTGTTTTGGGTGCCCTAATAACTTGTAGAAGACTGGTTTGTTCTTCAGGTTGATTGTGCTGTCTGTCCTTCCAAGGCTTACCTTATGATGGCCATGGTAAATTGGAATCAAAGCTTCTATAACATGCATGCTTGAGGATTTGGATTTGGATGGTTCACTTTCCCCTTTCTCTTATCCATTTTTTTGGATAAGACTGCTTTTTTGTTCTTATTACTCTGTATTTTTCTAGTTTGTAAGTTATTTGAAGAGATACTTGCAGATAGTAAAGAGCTGAACAGCAAAAGCAACAGGGTTAACATACCCCTTTAGAATCTATCTAGTGTAATATAAAATAGAGGTATGAAGCTTCTTGGATATCAGGGAAGAGACATCTGCTGGTTGAGGATTGTTGGACTCCTTGCATTAGTGACTCCCATTGTGCAGTTAATTTGTGAAATTTATACTTAGGCCTGGCAGGGTTTTAACAGATTGAGTCATTTCAAATAAATACTCATTGGCTTTTATAGTACCAGTGAAATAATAGAATTTGACCTGTAATGATTATAGTTTTTCTTCCTCCTGTAGGAAACCAATGAATGCTTCTTATACATTAAAATATTATATAATGTACTTTTTTTTAAAGAACTGTAAATAATACCCTAATGTTTATGTAATTGTGTGCAACTATATTACGCTTGTTAGGATTCATGCTAATCCAAGTAGAAGTTAAGACTGTAGATATAACTTTACAATTTTTTGGTTAAAATTTGGTTTCAGCTCCCATAGCAATAATTTTAAAGTGAATTAAAAACAGCATCAGCACATTCTTTTTACTTAATAGCTCTTGGCTGGATAAGAACATTGTTCTTAAGGATTCCTTCAAGGAGAGTGTGAGAACTGTTAGTTTCTGAACAGATGATCATGGGAAAATAATTGATTTACAAAAAATGGGTCTCCATAGCAACTGTTAATTGAGTGTTTTAATTTATAAAGTAGGCATGACATGCCTAGTATATAGTTCAAAGCTTTAGATTTGGTCTTAATTTGGAACATTTTCTTAGTTTTAGGTTTTAATGACTACTGCAGGTTTTCTGTACGTGTGTATAGGCTTTCCATTAGATTTGTGTTCCTGCCTGGAGCTGACAGACTTTCAAGATTTACTTTATTTATTTTAATCCCACTGTTGGAGTCATCTGTCTAAATGAACTTTCACTTTGTGTTTTCAAAGATATGCCATAGAAAAATTAGTACACAATGTGAAAAAAAGGGTATTATTCTACACTTAAAACGGTTAATGAAACTTAGTGTTTGATCTATTAATGATGTCAGTGGGAAAAAAGTAAGTCTATACAAGTCCAGACCAAAAGTTTAGTATCACAGATGCTTAGACATTTTGTGGCCTCTACTCTAGAAAAAAAGATACTTGATTCCTCCCCTCCTACAATTTTTTTGTCCTCAACACATTTTTAGTTGCTTCTAATTCCGTATTTCTCCTTTTGCTCTCAGTCCCATCTTAATGCTGTTTCTCTTACCCTCATCAACTCAGGCTTTTTCTTTTCACATTTACCTGGGATTTTTTCTTGTTTTGTTTCTGTTTGTTTTTCTCTTTTAATATCCCAAAGGAGTAAGTGTTGTCTCATTGATAATCTCCTACTACCTGTTAAAGGAGGAGAATTTTATTCACAATCTCAATGTCATTTACTAGATTTGGGAATGAAAAGCTATAGTCATAGAATTTAGTAATACTGATTATTTACTTAATCTAGTACAGTGGAAAAAAGAAAGTCTTAGCAGTATTCATAAAAGCGTGATGTAGTTTTTAGGATTTTTGAAAAGCTATATACAACTACATATTTTACTAGTAAGTGATTTACTTCAAATTCAATCTTTTTTTCCTGGTTAAGTATGAAAGCTGCATGATTAAAACTCAAATGTGCAACTAACTGATCGTATAAGTGAAGTTTTGACTTTTTCTTTAATGGACTGCAAATTGTGTTGGCAAAACAATGTCAGATGTTACACGTACTTAGAATAAATTGTCACTTGCTAGTTTGCTAAGAGGGCTAGATTTAAGTAGCTTATGATTAAGTGGACATAGGTACTTTATTGATATATGGAGGTCTTTATGCAGCTGGTATGAAAGCAACTTAAGTCAGACAAATATCTAGGCTGAGCTTACTATGTGTGTTGTATTAAATTGAATCTAGGGAAATTTCTTGAGTTACCAGCTTCAAAATTGCTTTCACTCTGAACTGAGATAGAGGATTAAGTTTGAGGCTTGCAGTTATTAGCCTTTTGCTATTTGTGTTGCTAAGATCTTGGTTAAGTTATTCACATGTTACCAGTATTAGAGCATTTGAGGGCACATTGAGGCTTGGATGACATAGTTGCATCCTGTTAGATGTACTAATAGTACATTTAAATTGGTGAACTAATTTGTAAATTATATCTTAAAAATTCCTTAGCTTGCTTGATTCTTCTTAAGATGGTATGGACGTTTATAAAGCTAAAATTTTAAAAGTTTGACCGTATCTTTTTTTTTTTTTAATCCTCCCCTGATATGTTGATTGATTTTAGAAAGAGGAAGAGGCGGGGAGAGAAACATTGATTGGTTTGCCTTTTGTTAGCTCCCTGACGGTATTGGAACCCTCAACCTTTTTGGTGTATGAGACTATGCTCCAACCAACTGAACCACCTGGCCAGGATAAATTTTACCATATCTTAATCCCAGGCTAGATATTTTTTGAGAGTATTAAAGGAACAAATTGCTTGTTAAAACTATTCTTTTGGTACATCTTAGGTATGCTTTTGTTGACTTTGTGAAACAAAAGGAAGACTAAGTAATCTGAGAACAGCTGTGTGGTGATCAAAGAATAAATCATATAGGAGATGTTAAGGTCAGGTTACTCTGGGCCTAGTACATTTGAAATCTCTGGTTGTGAATAAACTTTAGGATGCTTTGAATGGCACTTTTGATGGCGATGATGTTAGCTTTCAGCAGAAAATAAAAAATGAATGAGACTAAACCATCATAACCTTGAAACCTTTTACAATATTGCTACTGAAAGTTAAAAAATAAGGATACTTGAGCTTGTCCTGGTTGGTATAGGATGTTGCACCAGTTTTAATGGACACCTGTGAATCTTAGGAAACCCATTTCTATTAAGGTGCTTAACTGTTCAAATAGACAGCCATTTTATTTCACACTGGTAACTTTGATTTTAAATTATAAACTATTGCAAATAAATAGATCAAGACTGAAAATAACTTTGACATAAACAAATGTTAATATTGTGAAAAATAAAGCTAAAGCATCCCTCACACAACTACCCTAAAAGTTAATTATTCCAAAGTGTGATTTTTGTACTTACACTGCACATTCATCTATATGTAAACAGGTTTGTTTACACACAAAATTTACATAAATGAAATCTTCACTGAGTATATCTCTTGCAATTTTTCTTCCCCCTTTTTTCAGTTAAAATAATGAAATGGCATAATCTATAATGTTCAAAGGAGTGACTGATGTCTGCTTAGTCTATCTCTCAAAAGCCCTAAAAGGACTTACTAGGAAACAATATAAAGTGAGAAAAGAAAATTAAATATATACCTAAGAAAACCACCAGTCTGAAATATTTTTTAAAGGATCGTTCTTATCTTATAAAAATTGCTAGCCTTCAGTGAGTTTTTAGTTCATATTTAAATTAATCCATCATTGTATAATTGATAGTTACACTCTGTTATATTTATGGATCATATTATTGCCTCTTAGTTACCATAACTCTTAATTTTTGTTTAATTTTGCTTTGGGTTGGCATTATTAACTTCTTGGGATGTACAGTAAGTCCTCACTTCACATCATTGAAGTACAACTAAACCAGTTTTATCATGGCTAATTGATTCTCATCAATGTTTTAAGAGTATTAAAGGAACATTCAATGAAATGATGTTATAAAAGGACCTGTAGTTTCAGATGGGTAGCCTATTAATTTAGGGGCTGTGGTGGTTGTGAGAAAGTCTGTTAGTGAGGGACATTGGAACCTCAAGGAGGGATTTTCTGGAGAGGCTAAATGGTAACTATTTTGAATTAGAAATTGTTCTAAAATGAATCATACTCACTTTAGGGATATACTTGATATAATTTTATCCCTGTTTCCATGGTTATGGTTGAAGATAATGGCACCATGGTATAGTGATTCTAACTAATTACCTGTGACATACCAAGCATTTTACATCGGTTTTTACTCCAAATATTCAGAACAAAAGTTTGCTGTTAATGCCTTAATTGTCATAGGTTCTGTTGAGCTTTTACCATTAAATGGCTATTACTATTTAATATGTGATAATTGAGTTCCCATGTATTCTGTCATTTTGCTGAATGACAATTCTCACTTTTAATTTTTGTTTGGCTTTGGATTGGAATTACTAACTTCTTAAAGATGTACAGTAAGTACTCGCTTCACATCATTGACAGGTTCTGTGACATTCAGTGAAATGACATATAACAAAACCAGTTTTTACCATAAGCTAATTGATATAAACAACGCTTTTTTAAAAACTTGAAAGTTTTTATCTTGCCAACGTTTAACTTTTTTCTTTTAGAACAAATTCTGTACAACATAAAACAAGAGTATAAACGCATGCAGAAGAGAAGACATTTAGAAACTAGTTTTCAACAGACGGATCCATGTTGTACTTCTGATGCACAGCCAAATGCATTTCTCCTCAGTGGACCAGCTTCGCCAGGTAATAATAAACTTAAGTGAAAGGCAATGTTACTTAGTATAGGAAAAAGTAATCCGTTAGATACTTAAGCTCCTATTTCTCCCCTTGATTAAAAAAAAACCCCACAACATTTATTCAAGTAATGCATGATCACTTAAAAAATATGGTACAAAAATAAGTAAATGCTATGATTTGAAGCCTCCATTTAAAAAAAAGTAACAGTATACCATGTGTTTCTCTGTTAGGTATATACGTACTTTGCCATAGCTGAATACTATGCCATTTTATGGATTTCCCAAGATTATCAAACCATTAATGAATTAGACTCAGAATTTCTGCTATATAGTATTTACAAAAATTTGTCTTTTGTACATATACCCTCATGCACTTGTCCTGTTAGGATAGATTCCTAAACATGTATTGTTTTGATCCAGTGTTGTTTTATACCTACCTTTTAGTTGGGGGGAGTAGTTTGCAAATACACTTTTTAAAAAGAGCAGAAAAATGAAGGCTATTTGAAATGAAGGGGAAGTAAAGCTTCTTACTGAAAAAGCCATCAAAAGTGGCTCTTACCTTTAGTAAACTTCTCAGCAAAATAGTTTTTCTTGTGACAATAGTTGCCTGCCTTCTTTCTCTCCCCTCCCAGCCGGGATAGGAAAATCTGGTAGAATTGAAAAGAAAAAAAAACATTCAAAGGCTGTAAAAACAGTGAAATAAAATTAGATTAGGAAACATGAACTTGTTCAAAACTAAATTCTGCAGCACTCCTGCCAATTTGGGAGGCCAGGTATAAGTGGGTGAAAATGTAGGACGGGGAAGTAAGTGTAGAGACTACCAGTGATGGCGAACCTATGACATGCGTGTCAGAGGTGACACACGAACTCATTTTTTTGGTTGATTTTTTTTTGTTAAATGGCATTTAAATATATAAAATAAATATCAAAAATATAAATCTTTGTTTTACTATGGTTGCAAATATCAAAAAATTTCTATATGTGACACGGCACCAGAGTTAAGTTAGGGTTTTTCAAAATGCTGACACGCCGAGCTCAAAAGGTTCGCCATCACTGGACTAGACTATATCAGAGGATGAAGATCATAATCATTAATTAGTCTGTTTATTTCATAGATCAATTAACTGTCAGGTTCAGCTAACAAAGCTGGGAATTTGAAAGTAAATAAACATAGCCTTAGTGTAGTTATGCATTACTTTAGGTGGTATAAATAAAGTTCTGGGATACTTTATTCTTGCTATAGACATAGCTCTAAGAAGCAGTTAGTTAACTGGTCTCAGTCATACAGATTATAAGGAGCAAATGAAAAGAGGAATTGGGGCTACACCAGGAACAGATACACACAGCAGGAAAAACTATTGATAGCAAATCTATGTATTTGTGTGTGCATAAAATACTTGCAGCAGCGTTATAGTGGATGCTCATCAATTCTGAGTTCTCAAAAAGATTAATTTTAGATGTTTTTTTTAAGACATGAGGAATGATATTTTTTGAAAATAAAATTGCCTTAAGAGGAATACATTCTGAGAAATCTTTTTATTTTTCTTTAATCTTCACCCCAGGATATATTTTCATTGATTTTGAGAGGGCGGGGGGAGAGAGATCTATTGATCAGTTGCCTCTCATACGTGCCCCAACAAGGAATGCGACCCACAGCCTTTTGGTATACAGGACAACACGCCAACCAAGTGAGCCACCTAGCCAGGGCTGAAGAAAGAAATCTTTTGTATCAAGCATAACTATCTGGTTATGCCAAGTGGCTTTTTAGATCAATAATCTTTAAGGACTCTGATCCATTAAATTTAATACTAAATATTAAGAATATATTCTCAGTATTTATTTTTACAAAGTGGTCTCCTAGCTAATATCAGTAATTAAAAAAAACAAACTTTATTAAACTTTGTATTTTGTAGTTTTCTCCACTCATCTTCAGACTTTTCCTCTGATATATGATTGCATTCATCTTGCTGTTTTTCCAATCACAGCAAAAGATTCAAATGAGACCTCATCCATTACAAGACGCTTTTCTATGGCAGCCCTAAATCAGTTGCTTTTCTTTGTTCTTCATGTTATACATAGGGACTTCATCTGCAACATCCTCACCTTTAAAAAAAGAACAGCCCTTATTCACCCTATGGCAGGTTGGGATGATCTGTGAACGTTTGTGGAAAGAACGTGAAGAGAAAGTTCGAGAAGAGTATGAAGAAATACTGAACACAAAACTTGCAGGTATGAGTTTATTTAGTCTCCCAGAAACTCACCTTAAGAAATGCATTATTTCCAAATTATACTTCATGTCAATTAAATTACTCCTTTCTGTATACACTGGCACAATGTTTTCTAAGAACCAGAGAATTTCAGTTCAAGAAAGGAAATGCATCTTTCTGTAGCTCATGGCCCTCAGTAACTTCAAGAAATAGTGGTATTTGTTAGCCATGTAGATCAGCACCAGTATTAATGAACTAGATTTATTTTTTCCGATATAAATTTGATTGGATTTTTGGGCTTTATTCCTTTCATGGTAACTTTGCCATCAACTTTGACTAGAAACTTGAAATAATCTAACGATTATTGTACATCAGTTTAGAGCACTGGTTCCCAAACTTATTTGGCCTACCGCCCCCTTTCCAGAAAAAATATTACTCAGCGCCCCCTGTAAATTAAATTTTTTTTTAAAATTTTAATAGCAATTAAACAGAAAGATATATGTATTAATGTTTCTACCTTTTTCGTAAAATATAGTAAAGAAAGGTGTAAATTAGAAACATTGAAGTTTGAAATTATGAAACTATTTATTGAACTCAGAATAGAAAGGTAATACAAAAAAAGTTAAAACAAATGCACCTGTGGCCATCACCGCCCCCCCTGGATCGCTGCAGCGCCCACCAGGGGGCGGTAGCGCCCACTTTGGGAATCACTGATTTAGAGTATCAAGCTGCTGCAGCTTTTTTTTTTTTAAGTATGCTTTCATTGATTTTTAGAGAAAGGAGAGGGATACAGAGATAGAAACATTATCAAAACAAAAGATTTTTTTTTTTTGTAAAATTTGCAGTAAAGACAATGTGTTACATGTGGTAACGTAATCAGAATCCTCCCACCCCCATTTTTATGCAGATTTTACTGGATAGCAATATTATAAGCTTTTTGATTCTTAAGGAGTTAAATCAAGGTGCTAGTATAGCCTGGCTGGTGTGGCTCTATGGGTTGAGCATAGACCCATGGAACCAGGAGGTCCCTGGCTCAATTCCCAGTCAGGACACATGCGTAGGTTGTGGGCTCAATCGCAGTAGGGGGGAGGCAGCCGAATGATGTCTCTGTCATTGGTGCTTCTATCTCTCTATCCCTTTCCCTTCCCCCCCCTCTCTAAAATCAATAAAAACATTTTTTAAAAGGCAAGATAATTTGTTTAGTTATATAATAAGTCTTTTTCTGTGACATCTGATAACAGGTGGATGGGGAGGGATATATCATATTTTTTAAGTGTTGTCTTATTTTCTCTCGTTGCAGTAAATTTGCCATTTAATAGAACACTTGCAATATGATTTCAGAGTAGAAAGACATCTTTTTATTTCAAGCCCTTTATTTTTAATAGGTTAAGAAATATGCCCTACCCAGCCTATACATGGTCTTGTGCTGTGGACTAAAATGTGGATTTTTATATGATACATTATCATTATTACTGAGGTTATGTGTCTGATTAATTGCCAACTTAGAATTGTTTCACTATACTTACTGGACTTTTCAGTTTATCTGGCTCTAATTTATTACAGAGGACATTTACAAGCCATGTAATTCACATATACCTTTATTTATAGAACAGTATGATGCATTTGTGAAGTTTACGCATGATCAAATAATGCGACGATATGGAGAACAGCCTGCTAGTTGTAAGTATTGCATATATGAACTGAAAACAAGACAATCTTTTAAGAAGACATTTATTATAATTATCTTCATACTTAAGAAGAGAATTAAACAGGAAACGGTGGAAAAACCCTGGTGGAAATAGGACATTTTACTAAGGCTTATTTTTTATTATTTAAGTATGTAGGGCAGTGATTTTTTTAACCAGTGTGCTGAAAGAATTTTTAAAACATGGAATATCTGACTAGTCAGGGGCACTGACCTTTCCCCTTAGATTGCCAGATAAAATAATTACAGCAGCCATTGGTGTGAATGAATCAAAATTATACCTTTTTTGTCTGGTGGGCAAAAATACATTCTTTGGTCTGCTGCAGGATTTTAGTAATTAGTTTATGTGTGCCATGAGATGAAAATGGTTGAAAATTGCTGACCTGGAGCAATATTGGGAATAGAGATCTGGTATATGTTTGAATTTTGAATTGGACTTTGCACTAATTTTCCTTTTCTCCCCCTTTAGATGTTTCATGAATCACATTTTCTGCATCTGTGGGCTGCCTTGTTCCTTGTTGAATTGTTGCAAGAGGTCCCAATTATGACATGCAGCAATGCAAATACCCCCCTGTGAATACAGGTTATTTCAAGCTTTCGTCAGTGACAATTACTCTTAGGCAGCAACTGGTTTTGGAAATTTCCCTGATGTCAGTACCACCTGGATATGGACCTTTGCTACCTGTATTAATACCAGTGGTCTCACTTGCTGTATCATTACAATTTGGCTTCTTATATTAATGTTTGAAAGGATTAGCGCTGGTATTCTAAGAACATGCCCTTCACTGGTTATGTAAATAAAACTGTAGAATGACACTTCAGATGAAGTTAGTGTGATTTTAATTGTGCACTACAACCAAGCTGTAACCAGTTATTAATAATTTAGAATGTAATCCCAGGACATTATTAAGCAAATAGCCTACAGTGCTTCCTGTGAAATAGTGAAGGAGAAGGGCATTTCTTCTCGGGGTTTCAAAATGAATTTATATGATTTTCTCTCTCTCTTTTTTTTTTTTTTTTGGTAGTTTTTATTTATTCTATCAGTCTTTTTAACAAATGTTTATTGCTGCATTTCCCCCGCCCCCAGTGTATCATTGTTTTACTGCCCTTGTAGTACTGGAATTTAGTTGGAAGAATAAAACCTTTACTTCTAATCTGCTTGTTTTTTAATGTACAGATGGGTAGTATTTGAATAAAGGCAATGTTTTAAATGTAAGCATTTTCCAGGAACCAATCAATTTAATCTGACTTAAAAGATAAGACTTAAATATCAGTATTTTCATTGACCAAATCTAAGATTTGAGTGCTATTTTCAAAAGCTGAGTCTGATTCCAAATCGCTTATAACTGACTGCATGATAGAATGTTACATGATTGATCAGTTTTAATAGCTTTGGAAGTTTTACTTCAAAAGCACATTTAAGTCACTTTCAACAAAGCTTTCCTATAATGAAATGAATGGAAATGCTTCAGTGAGTTCTTTTGTGAATTCTATTAGCATATCCTAGTCATAAATGGCCTAGGAGATATTTTATATATACACTAGAGACCTGATGCATGAAATTTCGTGCTGGTGGGGGGCGTCCCTCAGCCCAGCCTGCGCCCTTTTGCAGTCCAGGACCCCTTGCTCCTTACTGCCTGCACGGGAGAGGCTCCCCCCAACCGCCACACTCATCAGCAGTCCTGAGCCCCACTTCTGGCTGAGCAGCGCTCCCCCTGTGGGAGCGCACCGACCACCAGGAGACAGCTCCTGCATTGAGCATCTGCCCCATGGTGGTCAGTGCACGTCATAGTGACCTCCATTGGTTTGATTTGCGTATTAGGGTTTTATTATATAGGACTAGAGGCCTGATGCACGAAGATGCGTGCAAGAATAGGCCTTCCTTCCCTGGCTGCCGGTATCGGCTTCCCTCCGGCACCTGGGACCCGGGCCTTAGCTCTGACCGCTGCCTCCCGCCTTCGCTCCAGGCTGGAGCCGGCTCTGTGGCTGCCACCCAGAGGCCGGCTCTCGGTGGCCAGCCGGGGCTTACAGGAAGCCAAGTGTCCCGCCCACTCCTGCCGGCTACTTGGCTCCAGCCAGTGCCACCATCTTTGTGGCTATGGGTGCCACCATCTGTTGTGGAGTGACAGTTAATTTGCATATTACTCTTACTAATATAGATAAAATTTATATATAACCTAATTTGGCAGAGAAAGCAAAATGTTTATTTTTCCTTTATAAAAACTTTAGTGATTATGTTTTACCAATTCTTTGTTTAAAACAAGGCCAAAATGAGGTATAGATCTTGCACAAGATCTCTAGGTAATTCATATGCCCATTAAATGTTTGAGAAACACTGGTATAACACAAGGTGCCATCAATAAGGAGGGGAGGGGGGCGGATTCTATCTGGTTTTAATGGACTAATACAGATTCTCAATTGCAACACATCAATTTGAGCCAGATGATTCTTTCTTTGCGGGGTTATCCTGTGTAGTATAGGACATTTAGCAGCATCTCTGGCCTCTCCCACTAGATAACAGTAGAATTCTCCCTCAAATCCCCTGTTGTGACAATCAAAATGTACCTCCAGATACTGCCAAATGCTGGGTGTAGGGGGAGGAGACAGTCCCCAGCTGAGAACCAATGATATAGTGGGATAGCATTTTTAGGAGAATGCAAGTAGGAAGTTAAATTCTGGAGTGACTATGAATTTATTTTATCAGAATAATGAATGAATGTTCTTTTTAGTATGTAAGTTTTCACATAGTATTAAATATAAAACTGGATTTTTAAATTAAATTTATTGGAGTGACAACTTTTTTTTTTGCATCACAATATTAACTGGAGAACTAGGAAAGATCCCATGTTCTAAACCCAGAGACTGCTTTAGAAGATGAGGGAATGGAGGACTGTTAGAATCTGTTTAATATGTTCCCTAGGTGGAAGTGATTATTATTTGGGTTATCTACTCCCTTCAAAAATTATACAGTAATTGGTATTAATAAATGAATATTCAGCTAAAGCACCTAATAACCTGTCCCTATCTACTCAGACATGGCTCCAAAAATTGTTCCTACGTTCTAGGTAAAAACTAGATCCAAAATCCTCTCATTAAAAGACCAGTCTAGCAGTCCTCTCTCCTGCATCTGTTTTCTTTCTCCTAGATCAGGGGTCCTCAAACTACGGCCCGCGGGCCACATGCAAATACAAATATTGTATTTGTTCCCGTTTTGTTTTTTTACTTCAAAATAAGATATGTGCAGTGTGCATAGGAATTTGTTCATAGTTTTTTTTTAAACTATAGTCCGGCCCTCCAACGGTCTGAGGGACAGTGAACTGGCCCCCTGTTTAAAAAGTTTGAGGACCCCTGTCCTAGATCATTCCCATAAGCATAATAAACATGCCATTAGAAACCTTTTAATCCTGTAATCCCCCTCTAGCTCTATTACCCTATTTTTCTAAACTCAAGAATTTTCTTCATTCCCACTTTTTTATTCAGAGAACATTCAAGCTGAAAACAGTCAATAAATACATTTAAAGTGAACAGTTACTGTACCATATTTGTTTATATGTTTATATTTAATTATTTAAAAGAACATACATAGTGCAGCTTCTAAGAATAAGGTAGTCCTATATAACTAGAAACTATTATCTCACTTAAAATAATACTCCCCTAATTTAATTAACATCCAGTCCATACTCAGATTTTCCCATGTCTCCAAAATGTCTTGGAGTAGGAATGAGTACTATTAAATCAACCGCAAATACTTTACACTCCTGAATAATGTTATTACATTTACATACTATGTTCAAGAACATTTTATTAATATGAAAATTAGTGATAATGTGAGAAAGGTTTCAGTTACAATGTAAGCTTGTTACTGGATTCCAAAGTATGCCGAAAATGTTTTGATAAAGTCCTGTTTGGGATTAACAGTCTACTTGCTGGTTAAACATCATGTGGGGATTATACATTTGTCCTCTAGTGGTATGTAAGTATAACTGGTCTCTCTCTCCTCTCAAACTAAATGTGATCCTTGTGGCTTCATTCATTTGCTTTCTTAGCAGCCTCCCCATGTTAGCCTTGCCACGTGGTCAGTCTTCTGTTTGGTAGGTTTTACAAATCCTAGAAGTTCTAGTTCAGAAACAGCTCTAATGAACCGAGCACTGGAAGATATAGTTAAGGAAATTGGCCATGTTGTATTTTGACAAGAGGTTAAAATATCAATGTTAAAACATTAGTAAACGGAAATATAGTTCAAAATATACTCCTAAATTAAACAACCCTTAAGGGAAACCATTAAATGCAATTAGAATCCAGTCAATAAGATATGAGTGGAAAGTGCTTAATATTTACCTAATTTTTTCCATAGTATGAAAACTCCTGAAAGTACATTAATAACCTTATAAAAATAGAGAATTCAATGACAGTTTTGGATATTTTTGGTGAATTTTGGAATATGATCTTGCTGTAAGTTTTAAACCAAGTATTTTATATTTGGCCTCATTTTAGATTAAGTTTGAATTAAATATTTAGAAACACTCTGGGATGGAATGGTTAATATCAATAAGGTTGGTTGCATCACATCTTTAAATCTCAAATGTAGATCTTAGAAAATTATAAACATTCTATACATAAACTTGGACATTGCAGAGTGGTTTTAAAAGGATACTGAATAATGTCATTCCTTTCTTCTGAGGTTATAGAATTGGCATCTGTTTTTTCAGCAGCTGTCACAACTGTTGCAAAAGCCTTTTGAGAGAGAAGACAGAAGAAAATAAAAATCTCTACTGTTGCCAAACATCTTTAATTGCCCTTTATGGCTCTATATGAAGCCAGGTCAAGCACTGCCGCTGCTAACTGGCACATTTTTAACAATTACACCAAGTTTCAGATTCTCAAAACTATATTGATATTCACTTTAAATCAAATACACATTAAAAGATAATAGAGTTGTTCCTGCATAATGTTATTTCAGAGAAGAAATGTGCAGAGAAAAATTACTAGTCAAAGTTGAAAAGCAAAGGGTGCACTGAATCCTCTACTCCCAACCTCCATTACCCCAGCAAAATGCCTGTTTTTCTTGGAAGCAGCCAATTATTTTTAAGTGGTGACAACAGATCTGTAAAATAAGGCCTTCAACAGTTAACTTTGTAATATTCTGAGGAGGGAAAGAATCATTACTTAAAATAACAGTTGTCCATGGCCTTGCCAACTATTCCTTGTGCTTCCTGATTGCTAGTGTAATTATTCTAATGTGGGGTTTTTTTTTGTTTATGCTATAAGAGAAATGGTAGTTAATATACTTTTATTTTGTGGAATAACAAAACTGATGTAAACTGCTCAGCTTCTGCTTACTGTTATCTTGGATTTGATCCCATGAATGCACCATTGGCTTGGATCAGTGCAGGGGATTGGGAGTGGGACTGTTGAACAGTAAGCTGCTATTTTGGAGAAATTTCTGAAGCATGAGGTGATTTATGCTTTCCAAAAAAGATATTAAGAAAAACACCCCAGGAAAGTGTCATGGATAGTGTACAAATACAGTTTGCTCTTCTCCCTCCACTTACCTCTGACCAGTCCACAAGGTTGATTAGCCTGCTGCACTCGAGGTGCAGTTTAATGCTATGCAGATGTCTGGGGTAACATTTGGAATGCAGCCTTCTTCACTTTTCAGTGCTTCATTCTAAAAATAACAGTAAACTAAGATGATTACCTTTCAGAAATGATTAGGTACAAAATCAGACAATAAAATCCCTGACCTAAATTTAGTAAATCAGTAAGTGGAATATAATTTCCTTTATTTAGTGAGTTGCATTTACTCTCCAACAGTTAACTGCTTGTTTAGAATTAAGTCTTGGTCATAATCCTGGTCACTAAAGAATACTCCCAGGATCAGAAGACAAGCATATTTTTCATTTTATTCTTTTTTTTTTTCATTTTAATAATACATTACTAATTTCTGAGACCCTAATGCATTTCTGGTTTCCATAAAAAGTTTTGGAATTCTTTGTGGATTTTCAACACAATGCTACTTCCAACATTTGAAATTACTTGGATTCTAGCAATTACTATACCGTATTAATACCAACACACTACTATCAAGTCTATAATTCCAAAGACTTATCAACACTGCAGATCCTAACCCTTACAAAAGTCATGAGTGTTTTTCGATTTATTTGAAATCCATGGTTCTTACTTAGAAACAAAATCTTTCTCACACATTCACTTACACATGGAATTTATAACATACTAGAGGCCCAGTGCATGAGATTCATGCCCTAGGGCGGCAGGGGGTGGGAGGGGTCCCTCAGCCCGGCTTGTGGCTGAGCAGCACTCCCCCTGTGGGAGCACACTGACCACCAGGGGGCAGCTCATGCATCTGCCCCCTGGTGTTCAGTGCATATCATAGTAACAGGTCCTTCCGCTGTTTGGTCGATTTGCATAGTATGCTTTTATTATATAGGAAGGATACTCCCAAAGACTGCTAAAATCACACCAGTTCTTTTCTGTGACCTACCACTAGCAAGAATTATTTTGTAAGAGACTTAATGTGTGCTTTATATAATAATAATGACTTGATATTTTGTGCTGTGAATATGAAATTACTCAAGCTCCCCCACTACCCACCATCACTGAAGACCACTGATTTATATCTTCCCACTCAAGATTTCTCTTGTAATGCTTAGCATGCCTGTGTGCCATTTTGGAACAGGAAATTAGTACATTAGGATACTTCATAGGTTTCATGGAGTCACTTCTTAGGTGTCCTTTGTGTTAAGATTTCTACATGGTAAACTGAGTTGACAACTTAGTAATTAATAAATTAACTTAATATTAACTTATTAAAAAACTGTCAACAAACTTTTTAATATATGTATATAACTTACTGCAATATAGCTTACTAAAATGTTTAAAGTGACCACTTTACCTTGCTAAAGAAAGTTGATTTTTAAGATCCTGATCTGTCTTGTACTCTCAGTATAAACAACTTCGTAGAACTATCAAATGTGTCTGGTTTTAGGAGTCTATCCCTGGCAGATTCTGGCCATCTGGAGATGCTCTCTCAGAATAGATCTTTCCTTGGTTTAAAATTCAAGATGAAATCCCAGAGCATTTCTAAGTAATTTTAGTAGGCCATATAGTTTGAGCCATTATTTTGCTGTTATTGTAGGAAATATTTCTTTTATTTCACAAGAGTAGTAGCATTTTACTCAAGTTTTAGTATCTATCTTCTGATTTTATCACACGAAGGGGAAGACATTTACAACGATCCAATGTTGGCAGCATTAGTTGACTTGATTATTTTCACTGGCTTAGAAAACACCCTCCGAAGTCTAAAGGATTTTTAAAGGTATCTGACAAGAGGTGCCAACTCTGAGCTGCCAACTAACTGCCTGGTCACTAGGAACTGTAAATTTATGTTTTTGTGATAAATAATTCCTGGGGTCTGACCCAAACTGTCAGAGAGATGAATCTGCTCCTTACCTTGAGATAATAATAGGGGTTGTTGAGTGCAGTGTGGAGGGCCATGCGCGGAGCAGCATTGAGGTGCTCGTGAAGGGTGTGAGCAGCGGTGAAGTACACCACCTCGTGCAGAGGCTGTGTCTCGGGAGGCAGAAGGTATTCTCTGAAACAGCCCAAGTCAGCTATCAGCATTTAGATAAGCACAGGTTTAATTTCAACGTAACATTTTTGTGAATCTGGGGGAAGACTGAGCAATTTGCTTAATGGGCAAAATCAATAACAACCCAAAACAAACAAACCCAAATATCAAATTCAATGCAGGTTTACAAAGAATTGTACCTATTCCATTATTTTTTTAAAACTTCCAGAACTCTTTAGAGCACAAGAAACTATATTTGTTCTGATTTAAACCTTTAAGAACAAATGCACATAAATTACATTTCTGCTATGAACCTTTAAAGTACAATTTCTTAAAGTATTAAAGATATACTTTCTTAAATTGTTTAGAAAACCAAGATATCCACATTCCTGCCAGAGCAAACACTTAACTCTTGCAAATATTAAACAGGCCTTGTGCCTGGAATTAAGAGTTTACAAAATTCTTTTTGGATCACAGAAAGTGTTTTAATTGGTATCTCTCATAGAAATGGTACCTTGAAAGTTTTTTATGTTAGAATTACTTTTTACTTTAGAAGGCAGAAAAGGCTAAATGATAGCTTCCCGGTATTGAAAAACAAGCAAATTTAAAAAGTGTAACTTGGGATTCTTCTGAGCTAGATGATAAACATAATTAAATCTGAACTTAAAAAATAAAGCATTAAAAAATTCAGTTTGAGCCAATGTGGCTCAGTTAGTTGGAACATTGTCCCATGCACCAAAATGTTGTGGGTTTGTCCTTACATTGCAGTGTATACAGGGGGCAACAAATAAATGTTTCTCTCTCACATTGATGTTTCTCTCCCTGTCCCTTCCTCTCTCTAAAATCATTTTTTAAAAATTCACTTTGAATGTACAATGAGCCCATCAGCTGGTCTCAACCATGATAGTGACATAGGTCTTTGGTGGCCTAGAGGGTAACAAATTGGAAGAAGCTTTGGTATACACTACCCAAAGACAGAGTAATAAGTCACTAATTCAGTGAACTCACATGCCTTCAGAAAGATTCCTGGGGCTTAGTCCAGTCCTAGCCTTAAAGTATTTTGGCCACATGACAGACTGTAACAGCTCCTTTTCCATGTGTGCAAGCAGCGCATTTACCTCAGCCCAGTTACCAGGGAAATCACCCTCTTCTTCCTGGAGTCCTGGCTTTCTCCCTCCTGCAGAGGATACCATTCCCCAGAAAATCCCACTATTCCTGCTCCCAGTGTGTCAGTGGAGGAAGAGAAAGTGAAGAGGGTATTAACCATACATATCACTCCCCAGTATCTCCTTCCTCCCTGTCTCAAGAGCTCCTGGCCCCCAGCTTAGTCCACTTATGTAGACATCTGCAGCCAATCAGAATAAAAGCCAATTGCAAAGAGTGTGATTTGTAACTTGACCTAAGGACCAGCATTCTGTACCTCAAGTACTGCTAACACCTTACTCAAGATTAAGTTAATTTAGCTATAGCCGCAGGAATGGTTTCTGTGATGCTGAATGTCACCCTGGATGGCTGGTTACTCATTTATAATTTCTGACCATAAACTTCCTACACCAACCTCAGGCTGTTTCTCCCCAATCATTAAAGACTCTATTGACGTCCCTGCTATGTAATAAGGACTGGAAGTTTAACAAGGCAACCAGATAGTCAATTTCAGAAAAAATTATTGTCTCACATTTGTAATCCTCTCCCTTTTCAGTATCTTTATATTTAATGTTTAGAATTCCTAAGGGAAAAAGTCTTTTTTAATATCCTCAAAGTATCTCCATCAGAGGTAATATATTTGCCTATATTTTGTTTCCACTGGGCTACATTAAGGGAACAACAACTATAAACCTGGAGATTGGCACAGAAACATTCTTCTGCAACTTATTTGCTGTGAGAAGAAATATGCAATTAGTCGGACACTACAGCATCTACCATGCTCATTTTGGATTCAGATCAAACAGGTGTTTTTAGGGAACTGGTAGAACCACTTAGTATCAGGGGCTAAAAAGTTGAAGCTTGTATTTTGGTGAAAACCGTTAACTTAGCCTCTGCTCTCAGTAGTCTCAATAAGGCTCATGGTACACTGGGACCCCTGCCTTTTGGAGTCTATTGCTTATGTTTATCTTTTTCCCCCCAAGCAGTATGTTTAACTGGATAATTTCCACAAACTATATATGAAGTTTCTAACTATCACAATTCAGTGAAGTACAAAACATTAAGTAAGTAACAGGCTGTGGGAAGAGAAGGCAGCACCAATGGTAGCACCTTCCAATCTTGGTTGGCCTAGGGGTAGGGGGTGTGGACGGTTTCTTTTTAAACAGAGCCCCTCATTTCAATGTACAAAAGAATTACTACTGATATAAAATTGAATTGCAAACAAAAGTAGACTAAAAAGCAAATACTACTCTACTTTGGGGTGGAAACGGGAGAAAAGAATGAGTCTTTCGGAGTCGGAGGGGAGAGTTGGGGGAAGGTGATGTGGCTGTGACCCCCGGTGGCCACTCAACACGGCTGCACTTTTACTCTCGGTGGTTTCAGGAAGGTCCGATTTTTCTTTTCTTCCCCTTGGTATTTGCTTCGAAGTTTGCCAAATGTCCACAAGGCCATCTTGACTTTCCTCAAACTTTTTCTAGCCACTCCCCTTCCCATTTAGCTTTTTGAACTTAAATCTCTTCCTTTGTCACTTCCTTTCAAGCATCTCTTTGGCTTCTCTCTTCCTTTTAATTTCCAGCTCAGCAAAGTTTCACAGTCTGTTTGGATATCACTTGTTTGAACAGCTCTAGATCACCTTCCTCCAGAACTCCAAGCTCTTCTCGAACAACTGTAATGTGACTGATCCTTGGCAACAGTATGGAGAAATGAAGAGGGCCTTTTGACAGATGTCATCATACGGGGCCTGGGACTTTCCACAGTCAGCCTCTCGCTGGGCTTTAGCTGCCACATGACTTCTCGGGTCCCTTTTAGCTCTAATATGCTACAAATCCTAATCTCTTTCCTCCTGGGAGAGTCAATCTTAGTAAAGAAAGCCAACCCTAGTAAGGAAAATTTTGTGATTTCACAACATATTTCAATCATATTCAGTTTTATTTTAGTAACTACTCAGAAAGGTAAAAGGTCAGACATACTAGGTCAAAGATCACAAATGGGAAATGGTTGTCTGGTTTCAGAGCCTACAATTTGGGATTTGTGAGAACTACAAAAGGAACCTGACATTCAGCTTAGAAATTATGCTACAATTCATTGCAAAATTATTTTTAGCAACTGCAATGGTCACAACCTGGTAAAAGGAAAGATCCAGGAACTTGGGTCAGGAAACTATAAGAACAGGGAAGCCAGCAGGGCAAGATTAACTCTACGAGTTCTATAAGGTCATTTCTGGTTTGTAGGTCAGTTCAACATTGCATTGCATCACTTTTATATGACACATTTCTCTCACTGTAAACTGCCTTTGTCATACTTGGTTGGTCATTTGGACCTCTTTCATGACATTAGTAATTTCTCCCCAATGACTAGGAACAATGACTCTGCCCCCACATTGTCCTGGAAAATGGAACTTTTCACTTTCAAGAAGGTCAGGTAATTTATCAGAAAACCACTTTTTGTCTTCAATAACTGAGCTGCTATATTTTTAGTACTTGATTCTATTCAGTGTCTAGCTGGCTGTTGAGTTAGACTGCCATTAAAATATAATCAGCAATGATAAATAACAGTTTGTTTTCTACTCTTTAACTATTAAGTCATTTTCTTTTTCTCACTTGCCTTATTTTTCTATAGCAATGATCTGGGTTTCCCAAAAAGGAATCATCTTTAAAAAACAAGCAAGACTGGTAGACTTCTAAGTTTGCTATGAGTACATTTCTCAACATGAATTTAGTGCTGATAATGAGTCGCACAGGTATTCTCTAGAATTATAAGTCCTTTCTTTACTCGGGATAAAATAGGACATTATGGCTAGTCTGCTCTGGGGCTTGGCCCAGGTCTAGCATACTCTTGGCAGAGATAGAGAAAGAATAAAGTGCAATAATCTGAACAATAAAGATTTAATAAAAAAAAAAGAATAAAGTGCAATGCAAACACTGTTATTAGAGAGGGGAAAAACGCTTTCTGTTTGGGAAGCCAGCAGGGCAAGATTAACTCTACGAGTTCTATAAGGTCATTTCTGGTTTGTAGGTCAGTTCAACATTGCATTGCATCACTTTTATATGACACATTTCTCTCACTGTAAACTGCCTTTGTCATACTTGGTTGGTCATTTGGACCTCTTTCATGACATTAGTAATTTCTCCCCAATGACTAGGAACAATGACTCTGCCCCCACATTGTCCTGGAAAATGGAACTTTTCACTTTCAAGAAGGTCAGGTAATTTATCAGAAAACCACTTTTTGTCTTCAATAACTGAGCTGCTATATTTTTAGTACTTGATTCTATTCAGTGTCTAGCTGGCTGTTGAGTTAGACTGCCATTAAAATATAATCAGCAATGATAAATAACAGTTTGTTTTCTACTCTTTAACTATTAAGTCATTTTCTTTTTCTCACTTGCCTTATTTTTCTATAGCAATGATCTGGGTTTCCCAAAAAGGAATCATCTTTAAAAAACAAGCAAGACTGGTAGACTTCTAAGTTTGCTATGAGTACATTTCTCAACATGAATTTAGTGCTGATAATGAGTCGCACAGGTATTCTCTAGAATTATAAGTCCTTTCTTTACTCGGGATAAAATAGGACATTATGGCTAGTCTGCTCTGGGGCTTGGCCCAGGTCTAGCATACTCTTGGCAGAGATAGAGAAAGAATAAAGTGCAATAATCTGAACAATAAAGATTTAATTAAAAAAAAAAAGAATAAAGTGCAATGCAAACACTGTGTTATTAGAGAGGGGAAAAACGCTTTCTGTTTTCATCACCACCCCTCCTATCCCAGCCTAATGAACTAGATCAAATTTAAACCTGTCTTTTTTTTTTAAACCTGTATTTTTGAACTAGCTGTAAAAGAATGCACTAAGTCATTTTGTTTACACATCTTCATAAGGATGGAAAGATGATCAAAATTACAATTCTAAGCTGGAAGGAGGAACCTGAAAAGCATAAAGCCTAATCTAGGGGAAGTGTCCCAAAATGGGTATGGATGCTATCACATCAGTGCTATTTGGGAAAATAGCCAGATTTTTAGCTCTTAAGAGCAACCACTCACCTCACCAGACAGTCAATGAAGTTCACAACTTTTTCTCTCAGGACTTCAAACTTGGTTTGTTTCTTTCCTGTTCTTCTTAACTCCTTCATTTCCAATAGTGACTGTGGATGGAAAGAACATAGCTTTTCTGGTGATTTGGAGAAAGAAAACCCCTCAGAGGCAGCTGATGCCCTTTGCCTAAGACAGAATATGCAAGAAAGAATCAGATCAAAATGGGTTCTTTTTTATTTTTAAGGTCTGGAAAGAATCTCTCCTCCTAGTGTTTTGCTCCAAACATTGAGTAAATTTTCAGGGAAAGAGGAAAAGGGCAGTTAACTTCGTTACTAAGTTATATGGCAGAGTGCTCACTATCCACAACTCATTACTTCATTTAAGTAAAGGACTTACAAGGAAAAGAAAAACCTTGCCCTTTTGCCACACTAACAGAATAGATTTCCATGTGGTTTGCTTTTGCTTAGATTGAAATTTTATTCTACATTTATCATAACTTGGTATCATGCCATACAAAGAAGGTTCTATACTCTGACAACCAAGATTCTAAAGTTAGAACTACCTGAAAAAGATTACAATGGGTATACTGTAGTTCAATTTCTGCTCTACATGACTATACATTTAAAAAAATCAACAAAAGTATCTAAAACTAATGAGGTAGGCTCAACAGAAATACCAACAAATACATCAGATAAATAATTGGGTTCTTTTTTGCAACTATGTTCCCATTTTCCCTATTGCCAGTTAATTTTCTCTCTCTCTGAGGCTACAGGAACAGTTTCCACCTATGTTCACTAGTAAATTCCAGACTGTGTACATGGAGAATGAGGCTGGCAGTGAGATAAATAGGATGTTTCATTTATAAGTAAATTACAAAATCTGTTTTGTTCCTGGGTGTGATTTTAAAAGGAAAATAGAAATATCCAGGCAGAGCTAATCTAGAGTACATACTGGAAAAAAGGGAGTATCACAGGGTGTCACTGGAAGGAGAAGTGACCTGACCTTCTGAAGATGATAGAGGTCTGTCTTCTGAAGCCCCTTTGACTGTGACCCAGAAGCATCTTCTTCCTCTTTGACTTCTGCTTTTAATACAAAACCAATATACAGCAACTGGGATAAATCCATTCAAGTCAGGAGAACCAACATTTCTACTATTCCAAGAGAAATACAGTTACATCTGGCAGGGGACCAAGGGTCCATCAGATAAATTATTTCTTCCAGAAGCTAAAGGTCAATAAATATTACATAACTTATGCTGCAGAGGGGTCTTGAAAAAACCAGCTACTGAATTTTTAAAATGTGACCACAATGAAAACAAAGTACAAACAAATACCCTCCTCCAAAAAAACCAACAGCAAAAAGCGCCAAGTCTTTGTGCTGTTATAAATAGCTTCTAAAAAACAAATTTAAACTGTATTCCTTTGACTATGCCGATGATCAACAACATAAACCCACACACTGGCAAGTTTGGCCCTGATGTTCCAATGTACTATTTTTGACAAAATGCTATTAAAGTAATAAAGAGGGTGTGTAAAAGTTTTGACATAATCTACTAAAACACAAAGTGCACCTTTGCTCTTCAGCATAGGCCACAGTAAACCACATCTGGCCAGAGGTGCAGCTGTGCTTCTGGAGAGGTGAGGCTGTATACCCTCTTCCTCATGCAAGGCAGCTGCTAGAACTGCACACTCACACGGCTCATTCGGACCAAGTCTGAGACAGGAGGATGCAGCTAGAGAAGCGATCTTGTTCTCAAAGAATAAACTTCCTTTTAGCTATGGATTATTCTTGGTTCAAGAAAGATATAATTTAAGGTTAAAATATCTGATAAATTCTTTGTCCCATTTCATTAACATGTAGCAGATTCTTAAAAATAAATATGACACTCTGACCTACTTAACCCTCCAAATGTAATTTTAAAACCAGACTGTAATATGTAATAAGTGTGAAGGAACCGGAGATAGCATATAGTCAAATATTTCCGCTTTTCCAATGTAGGGGGTTTTAATGTCACTTTATTAACAACAATGTGTCACTTTTGGAAACAGAGAAATTACAAACATTTCTTCCAGACACTAGTTTTGCTTCAACTTGTAAAATTCTTTATTCTTTACACTATTAATCATCTTAATCTCCATCCTTCCCATTAAGCTACATTACTTCATGTAGTATTAGCACATCATAGAATTTGTTCATTAGCTTATGTTACATGAACTCTAATTAAAATTATATATGCAGTTTCATTTTACAAATATCTGAGTCCAATTTTGGTGCGGTTTTTTTTTGTTTGTTTTTATATTTTTATTGATTTCAGAGAAGAAGGGAAAGGGAGAGAGACAGAACATCAATGATGAAAGGAAATCATTGATCGGCTGCCTCCTGCACGCCCCCTACTGGGGACCAAGCCAGCAACCTGGGCATGTGCCCTTGACCAGAATCAAACCCGGGACCTTTCAGTCTGCAGGCCTACGCTCTCTCCACTGAGCCAAACCAGGTAGGGCTGAGTCCAATTTTGTAAAAGATGGAAATTTACCTAATTTATCTTAAATACTCCTAAGTCTTTTACCCTATTTATGTCCTTAAAGTGGACCTTCACTGTCCCAGTGACCATAATTAGGGGGCATTTAAAGTGTGAATCGGTGAGAAAAGAACAATGAGCTGGCGATTAAGAGAGGTAGATACTGGTCTGGGTGCTAGCTGGCTGTGGGATTTTGAGCAAGTTCCTTTCTCCTCTGAGCTTTAGATTCTGTATGTAGCTGGACTCAATGATCTCCACAATTACCAATTACAGCCCTTTTGAAACATGGTTAGGCTCATGCCCACCCACAACTTGGAGGGAACCCACCCCTTAGTCTTGTGGGGTACTTCCTCCTTTTGCCTGTTCCTGCCATTTGCTCTTTCACCTTCCATTAACTAAGCATTCCTCCGATGCCTAACACTGCAGCAGGGAGACGGGGAGGGGTATCAGCAAAAGTGGTTTCCTAAATCCAAAGGCTTTACAAGACAAAGGAACACTGCCAAACAGGAAGGATTGCTATGGGCATTACAAGTAAAACATTTCCACTAATCCATGTCCAATCTATGTGCTTATACATTATCCACCAAGCTGTCTCTTTCCCCCAAGCTCCATTAAAATTTTCCTGAATAGGGGAAATGCTTTACCAAAAGAATTCCATACTTTGGCTTAGAGAGAGAGCAGAAGAGCCCATGAGAGTTAATGATCAGTACCAATCTGTGGTGCCCACAAGAACAAGAAGTCCTGGAGCATGAGAGAACAGAACATGGCTACTTGTACACAACCAGGCACCCCAGCATCTGGCAAATATAAATATGGTCACATGGGGGCCATGAAAATAAGGGAACTGGTAACCCTTCAACACAGAGAAATGGCAGGCTGCCTCAGTTCACTTTCACTGAAGGATTCAGGCTCTTGTAAGTCTGATTAAAGCAGACCTCATGCACTGGTAATCAGCACACCAATGAGCCTCACTGCTGTGAAAGCAGTTGAGAACTATTAATTTTTCAGGCTTACTAATGACTTATGCAGTGTTTTTGAAATCTATAAAGGACCTGATGGAATGCTTAAGAAAAAAAATCTAAAAGGAGTCCTTAATTACGATGCCCTGCTAATCTCATCAATCTTAATATTTTTGTCCCTCCCCCATCTTTTTTTTAAAGGTAAGTCCTCCAAATTATCCATCTGCACAAAGAATGTTTCTATTTTTCGCCCATTTGATGTTTTTCATTGCTTAAACCAAAGCTGGAAGATAACCATTTGACCTGTTTGTAATTATCAATATGTAATATTCTGAGGCTTGGTATACTGACTGATCATGAACTACTTTATGCCTTCATCTCTCAATACATCTGAACATGGGGTTTTCCATGTCATTTTAGTTACATGACTTTCATAGCCAGTAAAATTGGCAGGATATCATCTTCTCACCATCCAGGCTCTGAAGCTGGGCCAGGAGCTCCTCTATCCTCTTTTCTGTGCTGCCAAGATGCTTTTCAGAAGAGGACTTTAAAACGCTGAAACACTTCTGAAGGATGGTCATCAGTTCATCCTTTGCCAACATTCTAGAATAGAATCAGTGACAGGAGATGTAATCTAACTGGAACATTAATGAGGTTAAAAAATATTATCTACATATGAAATGATTCTGATCAGAAGAAGATGGTATAAATTCTTCATTAGTAGCTACCAACATTTGTTGGAGAGATTTTCCTCAATATGTATGACATTCAGAAGTATTCAGAAGAGTTCTCATGATGAAGCTCAGCTTAGAAAGCTTACAAACATGTGGGTTCAAAGTCTGGCTCTGGCACTTACCATGTCTGCAATATAGAACAAGTTACCAAACACCCCTGATCCTTGGTTTCCCTGTCTGTAAAATGAAACAGGGACTCACCTATTTCACAGCTTAGAATGGAGGCTTAAAAACTAATGAGAAGATGTATTTGAAGAATCTAACACAGCGCTTACCATACAGTAGGCATTGAAGGTTTCCCTTCACTTCAGATATAAATGTAAATATGAGACAAGAAATGTTTGCTGAGGAAATAACACTTATGCTAAAAGAAAGCTTGCTTGGAAGGACCAGAAGAGTATCACAATAATTTCTCTAATTACTATTTTAGCTATGCTTTATATCTTTTATGGGCATTATAAACATCAGTCAGGAAAATCCACTTAACTTTAAGTAACATGGGAAATTCTGCTTGTTTTGTAACAAGCAGAAGAGTTGTGTAACTCATTTAAGGCCATATTGGAAATCTTTGTTAGAAATGGAGAAAGAACACAGATATTCTCAAATTAAGATCCTGTTCTCAGAGCCATTACTTATAGGATCTCTCCACTAAGCTCATATTCAGTAACAGAATGAAATGGAATCAGGTTAATATTAGTAATGTTAAGCGCTATGACATAGGTAAACAAGTTATTCTCAGCAAACAGTCCTAAATTATGAAGACTACAATGATTAAAACTTCTTATATTAATCATGAAGAAATAATCAGACAAATCCAGAACGTATGCTATTCTGCAAGATAATTCTCTTATGTTTGACAATTTTCATAATAAAAAATGGGGAAAAATACTAATATTACTAAGTTAGGGGGAAAATACAAATCTAACTAGATTATGACTACTGAAAAAATTAACCTGGTTACTTCAACTAAAATTTAAATGCAGACTGAAAAACAAAAAATATCATACAACCAAACCAATAAATATAGAAACTGGTAGGGGTGGACAAAAGGCAAACTTTTCCTGATTTTAAGAAAACATGTAAAATCTCTTCTGCCCTGGTCAGTGTAGCTCAGTTGGTAGGAGCATCCTCCCATCCACCGAAGAGTCTAGGGTTCAATTCCTGGCCAGGGCACACACCTGGGTTTTGGATTACATCCCCCTAATTTGGGGTGCGTACAGGAAGCAACCAATTTATGTTTCTCTCTTTCTCTCCCCCACATCCCTCTAAAAATCAATGAAAATATATCCTCAGGTGAGGTTTTAAAAAAAAAAAAGTGATGAACTATGTTAAATGCTGATAATAGTTTAAAAATACAAATGCACACGGAGAATAGACCATTACATTTAGGTACAAGAAGGTCACTGTTGACCTTGATCAAGGTAGTTGTGCAAAAACAAGTCAGTTAGAGAGAGAATGGGAGGAGAGGAATTGAAGATAGTGTGATAATGCTTTCGAATTTTGGTGGATTCCATCTAGCACATTGCTTTCAAAGAAATAGAATAAAACTGAAAAGAAAATATTTGACTTTAAAAGTATAAAAGCCATCATACTAGATTACTTTGAAGAGAAAGGAAAAAACACATCTAGGATAGATCATATTAAAGTGGAAAATGAGCTATTTATCTTTAACCAACTTGATTAAGTGATTATATCACCATCAAGTAAATGGTTCAAAAAAGGCTTGTGGTACTTACTGTGTTAAAAGTTTTATAGGTTGCCATAAAAAATGTTTCCTTAACTGAGACAGAAAGAGAATCCTTTAGCAATCATTAAAAGCAATCATCCTGCAGGGCAATGGAGTGTTCTGCTTCATTGTGCAGAATAATTTCTGGTTAAGTACTGATTATATAAACGTCTGATTGAGAACAGACTATAAGGAGAAACTAGTCAATCCACGGCTAATGCAAAGATCTGAATAATGAGCTCGCAGGTTTTCAACACACCATTATAAAACTGCTTTGAAAAATATTCAAAAACGTAAACCTGAAAATATATCAATGAAGAAGAAAAAATAAAAATGCTTACAAAAAAAAACCCCTACAAACATTCAGAGATTATCTTCTCCAAAGACAACACAACAAAGCAATTGTATATGATCATGACAAGTGAAATAAAAATATGCATAATTCCTCCTAAGCCTCGATATTTCATCTTAGATGCCACTTCTCCAAGAAACTGCTCAACCTCCAAATGAAAGTTAACTGTACAGTCTATTAGTTCCTCAGCACACGAAACCTCACCCATCACAGCCCTTATTACTCTGTATTTAATTGCCTATCTACTTGTCTACCTTAATCTCTCACTTGGGCAAAATTCAATGTAGGTAAAAACAAGGGTCATCTTTGCCATCAGTGGCTCAACATATCGAGCACAAAAAACTACAAAAGTATAATGCTAAATTCACAAGAAAAAATAAGTTGTCAAACTAAGTTTGATTAGCTATTTCTCCATTTTATTTCTTAGATACCTATTCATTTTACTAGCAGAAAAGTAGTAGTGGGCATTCACTTTAATAAAAAAAAACTTAAAATACAAATTCAGATTATTTTTTCTGTTTATTGATATAAAAAAAAACCATGGCTCACTATTAGCAATTAAATACTTTATTCCAGTTTTGGACTAAGAGATCAATTTGAGATCAATGGCCCAAAGTCACCCAACTTCTCCACAATTAAGACTTATCTTTTCCTTTAATGGCTTCATTTCTTCCTCAATTTCTTTTTTAATTGACTTGAAAGAGAGGAAGAGGGTAGAGAAAGAGAGAGAAACACTGATGTGAGAAACATCGATCAGCTGCCTCTTGCACATTGCCCGACTGGGAACCGAACCTGCCACCTGGGTATGTGCCCTGATTGGGAATTGAACCCACCACCTTTTGGTGTATGGGGCAATGCTCCAACCAACTGAACCACCTGACCAGGGCTCCTATTCCCTTATTTTCTAGAACAGTGTTTCTCAAAGTGGTTCCTGGACCATATGTCCAAATGTGGTGGAGTGCTTGTTAAATTCAGGTTGCTGCTGACCACCACACCGAGGTTCCCAATAATAAGATTCAGAATTTGGGGGGAGAGGGCATAAATTTACACATTTAATATACCTCAGCTGATTCTTATGTACACTAAAGCCTGAAAAGCATTACTCTAAAAACATTACTCTCAACATATTTTGCTGTAAAATGAACTTCAACAGTTCAGCAGTTTGTCTGACTTTACCACAAGCCTACAAATAATTGTGGAGGACCCACTGTGATGCAAATTCAGAACTGGCAATCCCTGCTCTAAACGTAAGAAATTAGATGTTAATAGTGCAATCTCATGTTATCTCCTGCATGGATAAATCTAGATCAGTGATGGCGAACCTTTTGAGCTCGGCGTGTCAGCATTTTGAAAAACCCTAACTTAACTCTGGTGCTGTGTCACATATAGAAATTTTTTGATATTTGCAACCATAGTAAAACGAAGACTTATATTTTTGATATTTATTTTATATATTTAAATGCCATTTAACAAAGAAAAATCAACCAAAAAAATGAGTTCACGTGTCACCTCTGACACACGTGTCATAGGTTTGCCATCACTGATCTAGACCATCAAAAGTTAGATTACTGCTATTTAGGAAGCATCTCACAGACTGTAGAACTGTGTCATTTTTCATAACTAGATCTTTAAATATCTTCTAAAGATGATCTGCAAAGTCAGAAAACAATGCATTATTTAGATTCCAAATCTCTAGTCTCTTTGAAGTAAGCTAAAGTGATCAAATGTTTTTTGAGTCATGTTTTTTCAACTCAATGAAAGCTGAGCTATATATTACTGTTTAACTCAGAAGCCTTCCTCAGAAATTAGAATAATTTCTTTCAGTATAAAGTAAATTCCTTCAGCTATCAATCAACTTCAACTTGCAAATCTGTTTCTGCAACAAACTCATAAAGTTACACTCAGGATAAGCAGACTATACACTATGGCTTCTTTTATTTATGTCTGCAGCCTGTGCCAAGATGACTAGTGTCAAGACATGAGGGGGAGGAGGGGTGGGGACGTTGAATACCCTGAAACTTGCTCAGCTGGCTCATTTTTAAATATATTTTTTATTGATTTTTTTACAGAGAGGAAGGGAGAGGGATAGAGAGTCAGAAACATCAATGAGAGAGAAACACCAATCAGCTGTCTCCTGCACACTCCCCACTGGGGATGTGCCCGCAACCAAGGTACATGCCCTTGACCGGAATCGAACCTGGGACCCTTGAGTCCGCAGGCCGACGCTCTATCCACTGAGCCAAACCGGTTAGGGCTCAGCTGGCTCATTTTTAAAAAGTGGGTATGCTCTGAACATGGACTATTGGCCACAAACCCATATACATTTCCTTTTACACCACCTTTCAAATAATTAAAACAGGATTAAAAAACAGACTGAACTTTCAAAATTCAGATTTAAATTCCAGCTCTGCTAACTGCAAAAAAGTCATTCAATGTTTCTGGCTTTGGTTTCCTTATTTGGAATAAAATGGAGTAAGTATGGATGAATAAATCTCAATTGATGGGGTAGGGGGCAGAATAAATTCCCTAAAAAGGGGCACACTTTTCATTATCCCAATTTAAGAATCGTTGCCATAGCAATCCATCACTCCTAATGTGAGGGCACAGTACTCTTCAGGCCCAGCTGATCCATCACCTTCCTCTAAGTTGAGGACTGTGACTTAGATCAATCTTATTATGAAGCAAGGTTTTTAGAATTACGTATGTCTGAAAAATTCTTGATCTAGTATTTAGTTTCTAGATGGCTGTTGAGAGAGTCTCTCCAACAGGAAGGTAAATTTTTCCTCTTAAGGTCTTTCATAGCTGACCAGGAAAAGCCAGTGTACTCCCTAGCTCACTGCAGAGATGGCATCATTTTTACCACTTCCTGTTCCCAAATGGCATTTTAACTTAAATATGTCCTTATATAATTGGATGTAGTTGAGTAAAAAATTAACCAATTCATATCCTGTATGTGGTCTTCATGCTCCAAGAGTTGACTCAGAGAGGAGAAGTATGGAAGACATGCAGAACCATGTACTCATATCAAATTATGACATATTATTAAGGCATACTTGCATGCTCCACACACACACATCAATGTCTGTTGCATAGATTTTTAAAATAACTGTGATATAAAATTCTGTAGATCTTTACCAAAAAATCGTTGCCAAGACCAATGTCAAGAAGCTTATTTACCGATTATGTTTTCTTCTGGTTTTATGGTTTCAGGTCTCACATTCAAGTCTTTAATCCATTTTGAGTTGATTTTGTGAAGTATAAGATAGTGGTCTGGCCTCATTCTTTCACATGTATCTGTCCAATTTTCCCAACACCATTTATTGAAGACTCTTCTTCCCTCATTGTATTTTCTTGGATCTTTTGTCATTAATTGCCCAAATATATGTGGGTTTATTTCTATTATGTTCCATTGATCTATCTGTCTGTTTTTATGACAATACCATTCTGTTTTTGATTACTATAGTTTTATAATATAGTTTGAAATCATGAAGCATGATGTCTCCACCTATATTCTTCTTTCTTAAGATTGTTTTGGCTACTAGGGGTCTTTTGTGATTCCACAAAAGAACTTTTTCAGTTGGTTAGATCATTGTCTTGATATGCCAAGGTTGTGGGTTCAATCCCAAGTTAGGGCACATACAAGAGTCAACCAATGAATGCATAAGAAGAACAAATCGATGTTTCTTTCTCTCTCCCTTCCTCTCTCAAATCAATAAAAACTTTTTTAAAAGAATTAAGTACTTTTTAAGGGTCATGAAATATTTCATCAAGTAGATCTATGGTTACTTTAGCATGTCACTTTCCAGATAACAGGGATTTTTCAAGAGAAGATACTTAAGATGTTACTAGACTATGGTTCTAACAGTACCTTAGTTTTTCTTTCCAAAGTAACATTCAATTATAATTTTATTCTTAATTTCTTTCATCATTTGAATTGTTTGAAGACAGATGATAAGAATGTCCAGTTTCCTAAATTCAGATGATTCCTAATTAGAATGTCAAACTGACAAGTGTCTCTGACTTCCTGTCTCTGTCTAATCTGTACAAAGGGAAAAAGAAATCCAGTCCAGGTTCCCAGATTCCTTCCCTTTTGTAGTGCCCACTCTTGCTGGTCCTTTCTGTAGCTGCTTTATTTGCTCTTAGTGCCTTTTACATTCCTATGTTTCTGACCTCAGCTTACCAAAATGACTAAAACTTTGCTTTCTATTGTTTTTGCTTTATGAAAACTCCAAATCCATAAGTACAACAGCTTCAAAGTGAAGCCTGGATTAGAACCTGGTTCCATCAACAGTTAAGAGAATCTGGCAAATCACTAGAACACTATCTGTGCTTCAGTTTTCTCAGCTTTAAAGTGTGGCTAATAGTATATACTAGTAATACTTGAGTACTGAACTGGAAAATGTATTGAAAGTACATAATGCAGTGCCTGGCACCCTACAAGCCTTCACACTGAGTGGTTATTATTCATGTTTTCCTACCCTAGTTTGGAATTGCTATTCTTGATCCTTGACTTGTACCCCAAGACTACAGGCCAAGGGAGATACAGAAGGAAAAGAACAAGTCCTTCCCTGACAAAGGAATCTATGAGTTTGGAAATACCAACCTGGAGAAGGAAGACAATCACTAATCATGAAGGTTTAAGAGGAAATCTAGCAAGAATCAATTGGGTGTTTGAGATAGGTATGTTAACTTGAATAGAAAACAAAAGAAGTCTCAGAAATATTTCAGTAGAAGTATATAAATACATAAAAATCTCTTACTGGCATTTAAAAAAAATAAAATACAGCTTTTCAGTAGCAACCTAGTTTCCATGGGGAGTTATTTTTCCAAATAGCATAAAATTAGTTTCCCATCTTAAACTGCACCTGCTAGATCCTAAACATTTGTATTATTAAGTCTCTGGACTTAAAGTGCTGTCAATGTGAATTTTCCTCCTACTGTGCCCATCTGTTCTTTTCTTGTGGGCCCAGAGGAAGCCAAAGCTTAATAAATATTCAGTTTTCAGACTTCTTTATATTTTCATAATAAGCACTTATATCCACTGAGGAAAATTACAAGACTGTGTGCAGAAATAACTCACACTTGATTTTCCTTTTCTCACTGTCCAAGTGGTCACTATTTTTATGGAAGACTAAAGAGTCACCATACATATAAAGCCAAGGAAAACAAATGATTATAACTTTAAAAAAGATGCATTTGTCAAGGATGGTAACTGATCTTTGATAATAATAACTCCACAATATACCTTACTTATTCATGTAATATTAGATAAATAATTTATGAATTATCCCATGTTGATGTGAACAGGGCCAGCTCAGGTGGGGAAAAGCATCAAGGCCACTGACTACTCGTGGTTGCTCCTCATCGAGGTCAGCAGTGAACTCCTTCACAGGATGCATTTCCCCTAGTGATGCTGCTCCGCCACGCAAGCAGCGAAGGGCCATGGTGAGCTTGCTTTCCATGACTACCTTCCCTGCCACGATGTCAAGCTGACTCCATGAGAACTATCCATACCTACTCGTGTAGTGTTACTATTTGACTTGTTTTACTTTAAAAATCACACTTAAAAACAAAGTAACACCAACAAAGAAATGGATGGTTGCTACATTAAAAACACTGTAAGCTACAAACATAAATTCAAGATAGATAGAAATATTAGACACACATGGCTACTTATAAAACTACTTGGCAGGCAGAGGTCTGGAGGAAGATGTTACATATTGGCAAGCTTAGAGCAGACTAAAAAAAAACTACCTCAGCAGCTGCAAGGCCGATGCATACTCCTCTGAATCCCATATGTTCTTTTCTAAACATGTGCAGTACAGCTCTCTGATCTGTAAGTGAATAGCACACTTATGAGGAACCAAAAGTGATGTACTAAGTTGGCATACTACTAGTTTGACAAAATCCACATAAATAGTCAAAAAATTAGGGTTATTAAAAACAACCATTTTCTGTAGACGACAAAAAAACTGGCATATATCACATGGATCAGTCTTTATAAGAACATCATTTGCATATAAGGAAAATGAAACTATATTGGAATTGGCTGTTAATCACTGGTCACTTTGCAACACAAAAATCATGAAAATGATAATGTGATTAATAAAAAAAGGCTTAATGGCAGCAATCATTTTATAAACAAGTCATTTTTAAAAAATATTTTTATTCATTTCAGAGAGGAAGGGAGAGGGAGAGTTAGAAACAGCAATGATGAGAATCATTGATGGGCTGCCTCCTGCAGACCCCCCACTGGGGCTCGAGCCTGCAACCTGAGCATGTGTCCCCACCTGCAATCGAACCCAGAACCCTTCAGTCTGCAGGCCAACACTCCATCCACTGAGCCAAACCAGCCAGGGCAACAAGTCATTTTTTACATATTTATTCTCTAAACCTTTGAGTTAGGTGCAAACTTTTAAGAATACAAAATTCTTCCATTAAAATCCTACAGATGGTTCATGGGTTTATATGACACAAAGGCCGGCAGAGGATAATTTTGCAGGGAGAAGTACTAGTTCCCTTTTAGTTCTTAGTATAATGCAAGGTTAACCATTAAGCATTCTTAAACAGAATTTTTCCATTTCACTAAGGTGGAGGGTCACCTTTGTTTAAGTGATGGAAAGTGTTAAACAGAGAAAGCTGAAATGCCTTAGCACAAATACATTGTAGAGGAAGCAACATCAATAGGATTGATGTGGTCGTTTCTAGTTGTGGCCATCAGAGTAAAAAATATTGTTTCAATTACCAGTAATGGGTACAGCTGGAATGGATTTAGATTGTGCACTCACTGCAAGATTTGGATCCATTTCAAATTCTGATGTCTGAATGCTACCGAAATCAAAGCAAGAAACTACCAATATTCTGACTTCACAGATTCCAAATGAGGAAATTTTGGTTACCTGTCGACCCAGTGGGTACTTGGGAAGAGAAGAAGTGAACTGATGAAGACATCTCAAAACCAGAAAGTAATTTGTATGGTACACATGCAGGCTTTCTAGTAATGATTGTGTCTCCTCCTAAAAAAATCACAGAATACATATGTAAGTCAGTAATTTAAAAAATACAACAATAAATCTACTTAATGGATATATATAATTTCAGAAAAACTGAAAAGAAATGATTCAGAATAACAAATTATCCTTCTCAATTCTGAGAATTTATAATGTATACAAAATCCAGAGTAAAGGCTGGGTATTTTTTATTTAGTATAAAGTCTATTTTACACACACCAAAATTAATACTGTGATTTAATCTCCTATCTACAGCACTGCCACAAATACAAGTGTGGCCCCCAAAATACAAGTGTGAAAAATAGCATCTTAACCAGCCAGTGTGGCTCCTGGTCAGAGCACATGCCTAAGTCATGGGCTCGATCCCAGTAAGAGGCACGCAAAGGGCAGTCCATTGATGATTCTCTCTCATCTTTGATGTTTCCATCTCTCTCTCCCTCTCCCTCATCTCTCTGAAATCAATATTAAGAAAAACAAACACGAAAAAGAGCACCTTGTTGGATGCCTGCCTGTGCCAGGCACCTAGTGTGTGCCAGAGCAAAGTAGGCCCATTACCCTCTACCTCACTGGCATCAGAAGAGTGAGGAGATGACCAGTAATTAACAGTTACTGAGGTCCCACTTACGATGTCTGCTTTTCTTAAAGTACAGCTAGAGCTGTGTTTGAAAGGGAAGAAACATCACAGGTGATTCTGCCTTTGGTTGAGATTCTCCAATATGTACAGGTTTTTCTTTCACTTTACCAATTAAGAAAAAAATAGTGAAAAAGAGAAATCTAAAGCCAACAAGCTTTATAATTTAGAATTCGGTATGATATGAAAGATAGTGTGTTAAGAAACCGAAAGGATGACTTATCTTGCAACTCAATTTCAAAAGGTTTTTTTTTTAGGGGGAAGGGAGGTTGAGGAGAAGGAGCATTGTTTTTTAAAACCTTCTGAAGTAGCTTAGAAATGATTTTAAAACACTGCATCCTAGCAAGAGCTTTTCGGGCCTCATATTTTCATGACTGCTTACTTCTGTAACATTTTCTTAAGAAGATTATGATTTGCTTTTCAGATTTCTTTTCTCTTCTGAGAAGTCAAATAAAGGACTTTAACTACTGGCCTGTCTTTTTTCAGTAATATCTTGCAGATACCCATTAATTTTAGTAGTCAACCATGCAGAAAAGAACATAACAGGTATCAATAAATTCAAACAAATCTAAAAAGCAGCAAATCTGAGATATTTTCCTAAACTCTAAATCACTTAGAAATCAATTCCTTGTTTCAGCAATCTATGGATTAGCCCCTACGCCAGTGACGGCGAACCTTTTGAACTCGGCGTGTCAGCATTTTGAAAAACCCTAACTTAACTCTGGTGCCATGTCACATATAGAAATTTTTTGATATTTGCAACCACAGTAAAACAAAGACTTATATTTTTGATATTTATTTTATATATTTAAATGCCATTTAACAAAAAAAAATCAACCAAAAAAATGAGTTCGCGTGTCACCTCTGACACGCGTGTCATAGGTTCGCCATCACTGCCCTAGGCCTTAGGGCAAATAAAAAAAAAAACCTGAAAGCCTAGGGAAAATTAAAAAAAAAAAAGCCTTTAATATAAAAAACGCATGTCATAGGTTCGCCATCACTGCCCTAGGCCCTAGGGCAAATAAAAAAAACCCTGAAAGCCTAGGGCAAATTAAAAAAAAAAAAAGCCTTTAATATCAAAGTGTTTTTCTTCCCAGTATTTGAATTAGTTGGTTATTCAAAAATCTAGGTCTGCTATCATCATCAGTACACCAGTACATCAGTGCAAATGGTACTTTAACCACCAACTGGGCGAGCATATTTTAATTCTATGTTTACCGTCAACCAGCAATTTTTGCTGCAAGAATTTTTAAAACAGGTAATACCTGACTATTTAGTCAGCAACACTGATCTCTTTTCCCTTAGATTGTCAAATAACAAGAACGACAACAGCCAACACAACAATAGCCATCCAGTGTGAATGAATCAAAATCATACCTATTTTTTTGTCAGGTCAGCAAAAAATGTATTTTTTGGTGTCCTACAGAATGTTAGTAATTAGTTTATGTGCCATGAGATAAAAAAAAAAGATTGAATATCGCTGCTGTAAACTGTAACATAGAAATTGCATAAAGGCAACAATTGCTTCCCTTGATGAATGCTTAAATAGCTTTTAAACAGGGGAAGCATTCCATAGAAAAAGGAAACTATTACTGAATAAAGTCATACTTTATGCTACTTGCACTACCCATTACTTTTACTCTGTGGGGTAACTATATATACAAATAACTGAGTGGTACAGTAGAATTGAAAAACATCTTTCCAGAATTTACTTGTATGAGGAGAGAAAAGAATACTTTACACAGCATGGGCAACATTGCACACTCAGGAACTGTGCCCTGGAGTGTGAGATTATTTGAAAACTCCATTTCAGATTTCTCAAACACTGATAAAGAACCCTGGGCACCTGCTCCTCAGCTTACACTAACTCTTCAATAAAGTGTCACAGAAAGTTGTGGGCTTTGACATCAGGCCTGGAAATTAATGCCAGGTCTTCCATTTGCTAATTGTGACACTTTAGATAGGCAACTTACTTAATCACTTTGTGACTCCCCCATCAATACAAAGGGATGTAAAAACATCTGTCTCATGTGGTGGCTGTGACTCACAGTGAGGCAATGCATAAAAACTAATTGGGAAAAGCTATTAATATTCCCCCAAACATTTGCTCATGGAAAGGAAAGTAATTTTTCATTATTTAAAAAACCTTTTCAGTATTTCAAGGCCTAGTGTTTTTTATGATCAGATAATGATGACAATTATGCAAATAAGATGAGGCCACAGTCTTATATTTCAGGCACAAGCAATTATAGTAAATTTGAAAGTTCTGTTTCAGGTTCTTTTGACTTCTCAATTTTTCATGAAATACAGTTTCCTAAATGAAAGTTTTAAAGTTGAAAAGAAAAAAAAAGGTTTAATTACTAAAGCAACACTATGGGGCAAAAAACACGGTAAAAGTATATCCAGTCTCCTGCTATTTCATCTAAAACCTATAGTTGCCTAACTAATAATAACTAATAATTTATCTTCAATTAAACCTATACAGTAAAAGAAAATTATAATGAGGAATTTAAATGACTTAACCAGCCAGGAAAAATTATTACTAATCTATTTAATGAACAAATTCATAAAATCATAGCATTCCAGAGCCAAAAGAAACTCTAAAGATTATTTGGTTAAACTTCTTTTAAGGGTCTGAAAGATATGAGTCATCAGAAGTTTCAGTCAATGATAGCTGTGTAAGCTTATTCTGCTTAAACTTACTAGAACTTGATTGTTAATTGTCAGAGTATACTCTTTAGCCATTGTACCCAGTTGCACTGTACAATTATTCAAGGGACAGACTATTCAGAAATAAGAAAATGCACAGAATCTTTGAGTCTTTCATCAGCTGCAAATGGTCTAATGTCCCACCTTAGTTTAAACTTCCTAGTGAATTTTATGCAAATGTACATGGTTTAGTCAGCTGAATTTTTTAATTTAAAAATGCACTCTCAAAAAGCCCAGTCCTTAAGTTTATAAAATACACAGTTGGGATATAGTTTTTTTGTTGTTTGTTTTTTAAACCTTAACTGCAATTTTTGTGTGTATGTGTGTTTTTTAATTCTTTATTGTTTAAAGTATTACATAAATCTCCTTTTTCCCCCAATGACCTCTCCCTGGCTGCCCCCACCCCCCAGCACATGCCCTCACCCCCCTACTGTCCATGTCCATTGGTTATGCTCATATGCATGCATACAAGTCCTTTGGTTGATCTCTTACCCCCTCACCCCTGACCTTCCCTCATAGATTGGACAGTCTGTCTGATACAGGATACAGTTTTAAGGCAATATTTAGTAAACACAAGGTCCATAATTTCAAGGGAGTTGAAGGTTTTTTTAACACCTTGAGTCCAGTCAGAGGATAATGAAAGTGAATCATTTGTTTAGATTTGGATTTCACAGATTAGTATAATACTTAAAATAAGGTAAGGGAAAGATAAATAACATAGGGAGTCAATCTAGTTCAGTGGTTCTCAAGAATGGTCTCTAGCATTACCTGGAACCCTGCTGGAAATACAGAGCTACAATGAGAACCTCTGGGGATGGAGCCCAGAAATCTCCTTTAACAATCTCTCCAAGTGATTCTGATTTGATAACCATTGGTTTAGTTCATCAGCGTAAAGAGGAAAGTAGATTTTTAGGGTAGAAAGAGCCCAGACATAAAGAGTATACATTTTTTTGGGAATATACTTTGAGGTATATGTCTTAGAAATCTTAGTTTAGAAACTAGGTACAAAAACAAACTCTAAGCCCATCCAGCATGGCTCAGTGGTTGAGTGTTGACCTATGAACTAGGAGGTCACGGTTCAACTCCCAGTCAGGGCACATGCCCAAGTTGTGGGCTTGATCTTAATGTGGGGGTGTGTAGGAGGCAGCCAATTAATGATTCTCATTATTGATGTTTCTCTCTCTCTCCCTCTCTGAAATCAATAAAAGTATATTTTTAAAAAAATAAATAAAAATAAACTCTACGAGTAGGCATGTCTATATAACTATATAATCTATATGACTATGTAACAAAATATTTTATATATAATCTATATATATAAAAGTCCAGCGACCGTTACGGCGGGAGGACTGGACGACCAGAATAACCGGTCGCTATGATGCGCATTAACCACCAGGGGGCAAACGCTCAACACAGGAGCTGCCCCCTGGTGGTCAGTGCGCTCCCACAGCTGGAGCTCCACTCAGCCGGAAGCAGGGCTCACGGCTGGCGAGTGCAGCGCCGGTGGCGGGAGCCTCTCCAGCCTCCGCGGCAGCGTTAAGGAGCAGTGAGCAAGCAGTAAGGAGCTAGGGGTCCCTCTCACAGCTGGACATCCCCCGAGGGGTCCCGGATTGCAAGAGGGTGCAGGCCAGGCTGAGGGACATCCTCCCCTCCCCCACCCCCGTGCACAAATTTCGTGCATCAGGCCTCTAGCATTTATATATAGTATATAAAACAGTATAGTATATAAAACTATGTATTCATATTGAGATCTTAATTTTTATAATAGTAAAAATAGTAACAATATGATTTACATTTACAAAAGTTTTAGTTATATTTGTTTTTAACTTTCACTTGCTGAGCAGACTTTGATTATCACTAAACCTATAAGAAAATTGTACTAGGAATTATTATCTGATTATTTAGATAAGGAAATAGAGGCTTAAATAGGGTAAGTGGTTCTTGAGTAGCTGAAGATAAAATGTAAGATTTCTGAGTTTAAGATAAGGATCTTTCCCTACATCACGCAGTACCATATTTTAATGTGAAATTTTTTCCAATTTTTAAAACTGTAGCAAAATACACATGAAGTTGAATTATATTGTATTTAAAAACAAAATTATAAAAAGAAAAAAGCATTATAAGAATAAAATATTCAAAGATATTTTCACTCTACACTATTCAAATCAACAGACACACTAATTTTTCATAGACCTCTTCTGTCCTTTGAATTCAGCAGGTAGCCTGCAGATAACTTTTTCAGGCTAAGGGTATAAATCTTTATGCTCCTTCATATTCTATGTAAGTCTCAAAAAATATGCCTCTAAATGAAAAAACATAAAATTCTAAAATGAATTCAGGAAAGATAAGAAGCAGGCTGATGAGTGCAACAAGAACAAGTACAGTAGAAATAAATGCTTAGACAGTACACAAAAAGTTACTGAAAAGCAGAGATAAATATCAGGCTATTTCTACAAGAGACTAGCCTAGACATTCTCTCCCTTTGTAACTCAATGGTTAAAGGTACTCTAAAAATCTATTCCTGGGCTTTTAAAAATACACTCTCGAAAGAAAGTTCTAGCAGGAAATGCACTTGGCAACAAGCTCACTTAGCAGAGAGCTAATCTATGTGATCTTAAAAGACTTTAGTAAACATGCACACATCCTTTTCCAGTGGCTCTTAAATTTCCTCTCTACCAAAATAACCTGCATTAGGGTTTGAGGACTTTCTGTACTGCTCTAAAAAGGTTACAGAAATTATGAAAACAATTCTTAAACTCAATCTAGAAGTAATTTTATATTAAGGCCCAGTGTGGATTCTGCATTAAAAATGATGTTTAATAGCTTAGCTGGTGTAGCTCAGAGGTTGAGCTTTGACCCAGGAACCAAGAATTAGCTGGTTCAATTCCTGGTCAGGGTGCATGCCCAGGTTGTAGGCTTGATCCCCAGTAGTGGGTGTGCAGGAGGCAGCTGATCAATAATGTTTCTCTTTCATCGATGTTTCTATCTATCCCTCTCCTTTCATCTCTCCCTAAAAAAATAAAAAACATATTTTAAAAAAGTAATCCTATATAATAAAAGCCTAATATGCTAAGTGTCCGGTCGTCCAGTCGGCCGTTCAACCAATCAAAGTGTAATATACTAATGATATGCTAAGGCCACTCAACCACTCGCTATGACGTGCACTGATTACCAGGGGGCAGACACTCTGACCAGTAGGTTAGCTTGCTGCTGGGGTCCGGCTGATCGGGACTGAGTGACATGGGCCAGATACACCCTGGAGCCCTCCCGCAGTCCCTCCCCGGCTGGCCAATCTCCTGTGTCCCTCCCTGGCCCTGACTGTGAACTGGTGGGGTCCCTCGGCCTGCCCTGCACCCTCTAGCAATCCGGCACCACTCAGGGGATATTGGAGAGCCAGTTTCTGCCTGATCCTGCTCAACGCAGGAGCTGCCCCCTGGTGGTCAGTGTGCTCCCACAGGGGGAGCACCGCTCAGCCTGAAGCTGGGCTCACACCTAGAGAGCACAGCAACGGTGGTGAGACCTCTCCTGCCTCCTCAGCAGCGCTAAGGATGTCTGACTATTGGCTTAGGCCCACTCCCCGGGGGTAGCGGGCCTAAGCCATCAGTCAGACATCCCCTGAGGGCTCCCGGACTGTGAGAGGGCACAGGACTAAGGGACCCCCCCCCCGAGTGCACGAATGTCGTGCACCAGGCCTCTAGTCTATATCTATCTATCTATATAAAGAGCCAGGGTCCGTAACGACCAAGGCTCAACCAAACACCAGAAGTCAGTGCTGGGTTGCCGTGGCGACCCAGCACGGACTGCAGCAGGTGCCGGACTGCAGCAGGTGCCGGCGCAGCGACCCAGCACTGACTGCCAAGGGGGCTGTGGATCAGGCCCAGAGAGAGGCAGGGTCTGATCCCCAGCCTCCGTGGAAGCTGTTGATCAGCCGTTGCCTCTCTCTCTCCCGGCTTCGCCAGCAGCCGTGCCTCTGTTTCTCTCTGGGCCTCCTTGGGGGCTGCTGATTAGCCCCACCTCTTTGATCAGGCCCAGAGATAGGCCCGGAGATGCTGACCGGCATAGAAACGGACCAATCAGAACCAAATCTCGGGGAAGAGCCGGGAGCCAATGGCTGCCTAGGAGGTGGAGCTTTTGACGCTGACTGGCATAGAAACCGACCAATCAGAACCAAATCTGGGTGAAGTGCCAGGAGCCAATGGCTGCTAGGTGGCGGAGCTTTTGACACTGACTGGCATAGAAACCGACCAATCAGAACCAAATCTGGGTGAAGTGCCAGGAGCCAATGGCTGCTAGGTGGCGGAGCTTTTGACACTGACTGGCATAGAAACCGACCAATCAGAACCAAATCTGGGTGAAGTGCCAGGAGCCAATGGCTGCTAGGTGGCGGAGCTTTTGACACTGACTGGCATAGAAACCGACCAATCAAAACCTAATCTGGGTGAACTGTGAAGGCAGAACCTAAGGTGGGGGCTGAGCGGGGGGTTTTAAGGGCAACAACTGCTTGGTGTAAGGTGTAAGAAAGCAGTTCAATTTTTTCATGACCAGTTTGGTAGTATAATGCATATGGCTGGCTATCAGTCCAGATATAGGGATTATGTGTTTTTGTCTGTCCAGAGCATCTCCTCCTGCTGAAAAAGGCAATCGTATCCTATATAATCTATCTATACTACTAAAAGGGTAATATGCTAATTAGACCGGGTCGACTGGCCATCTTCCGGAAGTCCAACTTCCTTCCAGACAAAGCCATGGTGGTGAGGGCTGAGGCAGAGGCAGTTAGAGGTGATCAGGCCAGCAGGGGAGGGCAGTTGGGGGCGAGATCAGGCCAGTAGGGGAGGGCAGTTAGGGGCGATGAGGCAGGCAGAGGCAATTAGGGGCCATCAGGCAGGCAAGCAGGTGAGCGGTTAGAAGCCAGCAGTCCCAGATTGCAAGAGGGATGTCCCCAATTGGAGAGGGTGCAGGCTAGGCTGAGGGAAGCCCCCTGTGCACAAATTTCGTGCACCGGGCCCCTAGTATATATATAAAGGCCTAAGCAATCATTACAAGCAGTTGACTGGTCGACCAGTTGCTATGACGTGTACTGACCACCAGAGGGCAGATGCTCAACGCAGGAGCTGCCCCCTGATGGTCAGTGCGCTCCCATAACAGGAATGCGCTCAGCCAGAAGCTGGGCTCACAGCTGGTGAGAGCAGCTGCGGCGGTGGGAGCCTCTCCCACCTCCGCAGTAGCACTACTGAGCGGTGGCAGCAGGCACAGCGGGGCCGGGATGAGTGGAGCGGCGCCCACCCCAGCTCGGGATCCTCCCGGGCTGCCTGCCACTTTGCACACTGCTACATCCCCCGAGGGGTCCGGGATTGTAAGAGGGCACAGGCCAGGCTGAGGGACCCCACCGGTGCACAAATCCATGCACTGGGCCTCTAGTGTTTAATAAAAGCCATTCTCTATTGTAATGTTGTATGTCAATTGTACCTCAAAAAAAAACACCAAAAAACATTCTTAATAGTTTTTTAGATTTTACAAAAAGGAGGTAAATTAGTATTTAGAACTATACAGAACATATGCCCTTTGGGGACTAACATTCTTTTACTCAAAATCTGAAAATAATACATAATAGCAAAACTCACACATAGCACCAGAGCTTAACTTCAATCTCATCTTAATTTTATTACAATTTTCTAACAACTTTTTCCTTAAAATGGCATAAAGAGTATAAAAATAAGTGTGACATTATGAATTTCTATTGTCCATCAGTAAGAGACTTGTTAAATAAAATGAAGGGACATTCATTCAATAAAATACTATGCCACTGTTTAGTACAGATATGCAATGATTTCCAAAATTAAGTGCAAAACAAAGCAAGGTAGATATAATAGTGTATATAATATACTTATTTCTGTAAGACAGGGGAGGAAACCCCCATAATATATATATAATTACTTGTGTATGTGGAGAATATCTCTAGAATGATATGTAAGAAACTAATAATGCTGGCTATATTCAGGAAGGGAAAGAGGGCAGTTGGAATCTTTTCACTCTATATTGCCTTTGCCTTGTGAATGATGTACCATGTCCCCAAGTATTATTCATAAAAGATATAAACCAAACTCTTTCTTTTGACATTCCCTTCATTTTATGGCTAATTCATAATATTTTCAGCTCATTACTTCTTTCCTGGCATTATATTATCAATATATAACGACATTGTATCAAATCAATACCCACTTAGCAGTGGGTTCCTAAACTACATGGCTTCTATGTGCTTTTATTTATGACAGTCTTTAAAAGGACATTAAAATGAAACTGTCTGCAGTTTCCAAACTGTCATGTGGAAAGAAAACTGAGATCTAAAAGTGTTTTCAAAATAGGCCATAGGAGAAACCTAACGTTCTAGTTAATAAAGTCTTATCTTTAATATGAGGTTTAGTGTAATCTGTAATAGTCACATTCCTATATGATTATCAAGGACTACTTCATTCTACAAAGCATATTAAGATATACAAATGTTTTGTAAAATTAACTCAATATATATTATGTGTATATTCTTTTTCATTAAGAAAACAAGGAGAATAAAACTGAAATACAGCCACACTCCTACCTTTAAAAATCTCTCATTAGTCAACAGTGCAACCTGCTTTTCTGTAGCTTGCTTTTCCACGTACCTAAAATGTTTACCGTATCATACACAAAAAGAGAAAATTAAACATTCTAAGTATTTGAATAGCACATGGGGGAAAAGAACTACCTAGATTGGTGGTCACATTCTTTCATTTCTTCTCAAAAATACATTCAAGATGGTAGTTTAATGATATTTTTAACTCCTTAAGTCAGCTGCAGTTCACAGTCTAGGGGTCCAATCATAAACTCCAGAACTAGGAAATGTTATTTATAAAAAGTAACTCTGGAGAATCTGTAAATTATGTCTCCTTGTAAAAATACTTTTCTTCATGCCAAATTTTCAAATCCAACAAAGAAATCTCACAATTAAAAACAGAAGGGGCACAGCCAGTGTGGCTCAATGGTTGAGCATCAATCTATGAACCAAGAGGTCACAGTTTGATTTCCAGTAGGGCACATGCTGGGTTGTGGGCTCCATCCCCAGTAGGGGGCATCAGGAGGCAGCCAATCAATGATTCTCTCTTATCATTAATGTTTCTATCTCTCTCTCCCTCTCCCTTCCTCTCTGAAATTAATAAAAATATATTTTCAAAAATCACAGAAGGGTTTAAATCTGCTCTAAAAAAATTAAAGTTTCTTTTTCCTTTTTCATCTTCAAAAATAACTGCATCTGAGATCCCTTATTTTGGCCCAAACTCTATCATAAGACATGTTAAATATACACTTTATTTTTTTTTACCTCCTAAATGATGCAAGACGTCGGATGTTTTCACATTGATTATCTGATAAAAAATGTATTCTTCTCTTGGCTTCTGGGAGATTACAACACAGAACACTGAGGGGCTGGGAATAGAAATGCTCTAATAGAGAAAGCTGAAAAAAATGTAAAGATTAAATATATTTGTTATATTTTGTCAGTAAATCTTTTGCCCTATGTCTGCTCAATTTTTAGTTGTTTTTTTAAACAGCAGAAGTATTTATGACACAAAATATACTTAATGTCACAATAACACTGCAAAAAATACATAAATGGTTAATACCTTTAATATTTTAAGGTTTTCATTTTGTGGACAAGGTCAGAACATTATAATCTCTGAAGTATAAACTAAAGAAACTAATACAAATAGATAAATTAGTTATTTGCAGAAGTAACTCACTTAAAATAACAGTACAGTAAATGTTGTGGGGATGAGACTGGGATGTGACCTAAGGTTCTAATCGATGTCCCAAAACTCATAAAAAAATACCAATCTAAAATCAGTGTAAAAACTGGTCTGCTAAATAAAAATGTTACAATGGTAGAAGCTTTGCCTATTCTTTTTTCATAAAAAGAATAATGAAAAATGATGATGGCTAAAGAAAATGTATCTTTTTAAATTCAGTTTTACTTCATGGAGGAAAACATAGTACAGTATCTGTTAGGTACAAGTAATCTAGTAACTAGAATGCTGTAGTTGTCACAGTATAAGGATGAATGATTTTCCAGATTCTGCCATAACTGATAATATATATCTCGTAAAACTCTCCAAATATTAAAAACTTTGACTCTAAGCAACCTTCTATTGACCAATTTGCTTTTTTCCAGATATCTTGATACTGGAGAGACAGCTCCCTACATAGTAGACAAAACACACTGTGATCACTGGGAAATAGCATTCCCATCACAAAATAATAAGTTAATATGCTAGTTTACATAACACTCTTAAGGTATTTGAGCTTGGTCCTTCCTGGGTAAACTAATAATGAATTTCTGAGCCTATAGAGCTACAGACCAGATACCCAAGGCTAGAGAAAATCCTCCAAAATAGTTCATTCTGGAGGAAGTATAAGGCTGTGAGGTGAAGGACCAGCCTAACTTAAAAACAAGTATAAATCAGAAAGCAACTATCCATGCCAAGTGCTAAATTATTTTTGCACATATTAACATAATCTTGTTTCTTACTTATATTTTCCAATGACATTAATGTGGTAATACTTATTCTAATGTTAACACCATTTTTTAAACATCAGAAAAATAAAAATCAAACATGATAAGGAACTTCCTGGAGAGGAGGAATGGGAGCAAGTCACGAGCTACAGTAGAGCTACAAATAGGATAAGAACCCAGTGTCACTTAACTATTTTGTCCAAGTGCGTCCTCAATCTCTGGGTTAATTAACAAGTTGGTTAACGTATCCACCTGATGAAGGAAGGATTTAAACATATGCAGAATGATCATATTCCCTATTTACCTCTACAGAAATCAGGACTTACACATATTTCCCACTGATGATTAGGAAAACTGGACAAATGGGGTCTAAATGTTCTGCCACTTATTAGCTATGTGACCTAGGCCAAGCTACTTACACTAAGGCTGTATTTTCATGTGCAAAATTGAGGGTAATAATACATTAATGAAACAAAGAAAATACTTAGTAAAGTGCTCAGCACAAAGGAAGTGCTTAGTAAATGATCAGAAACCTATAAAATCATCCAATCTGATTCCCCTTATTTTATAGATGAGAAAACTGAGGCCCATAGAAATTAGTAACTTGGTTAATGTCCTTTTCTTCACTCACTTTTTCAATGGTATTTGAGACTACAATTTATATTTTCTAAAGCTCCTTCTTCCCTTGACTTCAGTAGTACTCTACTTTCTATTGGCTTTCCTTTTGTTTTTAGTCTCCTTTTCTATTGCTCATGTTTATGTATCAGTCTGCCTTAAGGTTCTACCCTTAGTGCTTTCCTTACTCCTCTGCTTGATGCTTCATCCTCATTACATGACTTCAACTAACCACCTTTTATTTTTTTTATTTTTTATTTTTTTAAAATATATTTTATTGATTTTTTTATAGAGAGGAAGGGAGAGGGATAGAGAGTTAGAAACATCGATGAGAGAAACATCGATCAGCTGCCTCCTGCACATCCCCAACTGGGGATGTGCCCGCAACCAAGGTACATGCCCTTGACCGGAATCGAACCTGGGACCCTTGAGTCTGCAGGCCGACGCTCTATCCACTGAGCCAAACTGATTAGGGCAACTAACCACCTTTTAATGATAAATCCTAAATATTTCTAGCCCAGATTTTTTTCCTCAGTGCCAAATCTTTATATCCAAGAAAATCTAAATTAAGCTATTCAAAAACTCACCCTTTTCTAACTGGCTTTCAATTATATTAAATGTACACTTAATAAATGGTACCAACCTCAAATCTATCTGCCAAACCAGAATCTTTATATCTGTCACTTATGCTCCTCTCTTACACATCCTATCATCTACTTAAGTCACCAGATTCTGTTGATTCTATCTCATCCTCAAATTTGTTTCCTCCTCTCCATTCCCACTATCACTACCTTATTTAGCCTTTGTCATATCTTGTCTATATTACTGCAGTAGATCTCTGATAGATCTCTCCCTCTCTGGTTGCCTTTGCCGGGACTGATCTTCCAATTCTGACCTGGCTAGCTCTTCTTCCTTAGGACACACTTCTTTCTATAGAATCTCCAGGAATGTTTCTTTCATAGCATTGACTCAGAACTATAAATGCATGTTTACTTTTCTTCCTCCTTCATTAAGCAATGAGCAATTTGAAGGCAGACATTTCTTTGTCCTATGCATTTCTAGAACTTAGCATAGTGCTTGAATTTTAGTAGGCTCTTAATAATTATGAATAAATAAATAAATGAATAAAATGAAATGAATAAGAAGTTAGAAGTTGTTATAACTCCATATCATTTAATTTCACATATTGCTAAAGTAAATATTTTCTTGCTCTTAAATACTTTTATAGAAAATATCTAAACTGAAAAAAATATATATATTAGCCACAACAGACCACTACAGTGTTTTATATGGAAGAAAAGTGGATATGGAAAGTAATTTATAATCATCTAGGCACTACATAAACATGAGGTATTATATTGTGCTAATATACAGGTTTTAATCAATTTGATAACTGACATATGTTCACAATGATTACACTTAGCTAAGGTATTTTAGGTAGTCACCAAGAGAGGGAAATAATATTAAGTTTTAAACAACTAAAGAATGGGGTCTATTTTTAGTTTAGAATAGATGTTATGAAGCTAGGTTAATGAATTTTTTTCTGGCAATTTAGGAAATCTTGGTGAAAATGCATTCCCAATATATAAGAATAAATATAAATGAACACAAACACATATATGCAGAGGACAGCAAGCTATGACCCACAGCCCATTTTTATATGGCCTAGGAATGTTTTTTATATCTTTAAAGGGCTGTTGTTTTTTTTAAAGAAAACAAAGACTATACAACAGAGGCCATATGTAGCATGCAAAGCCAAAAATATTTAATATCTGGTCCTTTATAAAAATGTTTGCTGACCCCTTATATATAACACTAGAGGCCCAGTGCACGAAATTCATGCACGGGGTGCAGGGGGGGATCCCCCTCAGCCCAGCCTGCACCCTCTCCAATCCGGGACCCCTTGGAGGATGTCCAACTGCCAGCGCAGGCCCAATCCCGGGTATCAGGCCTAAACCAGCAGTCAGACATCCCTCTCACAATCCTGGACCACTGGCTCCTAATCGCTCACCTGCCTGCTGGCCTGGTCACTGCCCCCCCCCTTGCCGGCCTGGTCACCCCCAACTGCCCCCACTGCTGGCCTGGTCACCCCCAACTGCCCTCCCCTTGCCGGCCTGGTTGCCCCACGCAGCCTGCTGTTCAGTTGTTTGGTAGTCCCTCACTAAACCCCCTGCTGGCCTGGTTGTAGGTAGCCATCTTGTGAGGGCGTGAGGGTCAATTTGCATATTACCTCTTTATTATATAGGCTTTCCTAGGTAGAAAGTCTATAAGCTTTCATCAAATTTTTTAAAAAAGGTCTCTTTTCCCACCCTACCCCCTAACATGGTTAAGAATCATTGGAATGGACAGGGGCCCTTTTCCATTTTGCTATCCAATTAATGCATTCTCTATATTTTCGCTGCAAGGTAACAAAGCAATAGTAGGACCTAGAATAATATAACTTGAATTTACTTATTCTAGATTTTGCCATTTAAAATGCCTTAAATATCACACTAGTCAATTTGAAATAACATGCAAATTATTTAGAATCAGCTTGTGAATTTTCAAATCCATTAGTGTCTTCTTACCTGAAGTCCTTTTATAAAGTTCTGTATTGAGAAATCATAATATAAAAAGATGCTGGTCAGAATCTGTAATACTTTTTCACTTAGTTTAAAGGGAAACTGAGTTGTAAGAAGTAGCTGAAAGAGATAAATGGGGACAGGACATACTCCTTGTTAGTCTTTATTCTTCATAAATATCAAGTATAAGTAATGAGTCAAAGAATGAGACTGTGATACAGTAACTATGAGAGCTATAATAATAGCTAGGTTTTTTAGGTTAAACATCAACTAAAATTTTAAATTAATTTACACAACAATAACAAAAAGGAGCTGTTCATACCACACGTCAAAATCAAAGATGTCCATCACCTCCTATTCAATTCCTCATTTTAAAAAATACTGCCTATCAACAATATAAACCCCTTTCTCCCACCAGAAGCCATTGAAGCTACAAGTTTTGGCAATTCTTGTTATCTGATTTCTTTCTCATCCCTATTGATACATTTTATGTACTATTAGATGAGAAACCCCAAATTAACATGTCTATTTCAAAAATATAAAATAGCTGAATTTGTATTATCTAGCTAATTTTCAATGGCCTATAGTGAAGATTTTACATCTGAAAATGAAGTCATACTAGACTTTAAAATTTTTTTTTATAGTTTATCTTTATTGTTGAAAGTATTACAGATGTCTCCCTTCCTCCTCCCTCATTGCCCCCCTCTACTCCACTCCTGCCCCTCCCCAGGTCTAGACATTTTAAACAGAAACATGGTCATAGAAGGCCAACTGAACTTGGCTACAACCAAGCAATTTTAAAAACTATAGCTGGAAAAATTTTCCCTAGAGTGTCAGCAAACCAATGGATACCACCTTTATGGGGAAAAACTGTATAAGTGGTTAGTAACTAAATGGAAGGTTGTCATTAGTTTACCTTACACAAGCAACATAAAGCACATCTCAAGGGAGCTGAGTCTAGCAACAATTTGTGGAAGGTCAATACTAAAGAAGAGTATTTCTATTTAGGTAGAGGCATAGAGCTATGGTCTGGGAAAACATTAGTATTTATTTTCAGTGAAGAGCAGCATGACAAGAAAGAGTCCACTAAAAATTTCAAATCATTTAATATTAAATGTAAGAGTCAAAATATTGTTACTGTTACCAGGAAGTCATTAAATTCTGTAAAAATATATTTTTAAAACCAGTAATTTTCCATTGAGTAATAACTGATTGATAGCTATAGATTGACAGATATCATTCTTTTCATAAATCTTATCTTTTTAACTCAAGAGGCAATACTATACCACAAAATCATTCAATAAAAATATTAAAATATGTGAAGGAATATGTTCAATATCATACTCTGAAGAGATGCAGAAATTTATCATTAACATTTATACTTATAATCTATTCTTGGCAATTTTCTTTCATCCTATTTCACTGGTAAATTTTTTTATTTTTACCTTATCAATTACTGTAGTCAGGTGCTCCTTGCAAGACAAAGATTGGAATATTTCTATACACAACATAGATGATACTGCATGAGGAAGCAACCGATGGATGATAACAGGAGATGTGGCAATTCCAAAAATGAGTATTAGTGGAAATTCATGTAGATGCTGACTAGTTTAAAAAAAGATACAGAAGTGGGATTTCTTTAGCAAATATATTTCAAAACAATCTCAAGTGTTAGAAGAGGTGTAAGATACCATACAATTTAACCTCTCACCCAAAATTTGAGTCCCACTTACAGTATTCCTCAGAGTTAGTTATCCAGCCTATGCTTTAAGAGTTCAGTGACATGAAGATCACTAATTTTCAAGGTAACTTATTCTATTTATATACATTTCTAACAGACACATTTCGAAGACATAGTTTTAGTGGGCATTACTAAAAAATATTACATCCTTTCCTCGCATCCTTAACTCAAACTTATTGAATATGATTGATTCTTAGCATTACCAACAGGAACACAAATGACTTCCCCAGAGTAAAACAGTTCTCTTCTTGAGAGCTACTGCAGGTTAGTCCTGTGTAACAAGGCTGATGATCTTGCTTGCTCCCTCCTGTTAGCTATTGCTTTTCATAGTATAGCTGTATACAGTTCTACCATCATAGGAGTATTGCATGGACTCTGTTACTATTCTAAGTTCTTTTTCCTTACTTTTGATGGTAAAGGTAGTCACAAGTCTGAGCTTCATAAAAGTAGAGCTTTTCCATCACTATTCTATACTGTACATTTTCCAGTATGTTAAGCATTCAGTATTAGCATTAAGAAAAGTCTGAGGCCCTAACTGGTTTGGCTCAGTGGATAGAGCATCAGCCTGCGGACTGAAGGGTCACAGGTTCGATTCCGGGCAAGGGCATGTACCTTGGTTGCGGGCACATACCCAGTAGGGGGTGTGCAGGAGGCAGCTGATCGGTGTCTCTCTCATCAATGTTTCTAACTCTCTATTCCTCTCCCTTCCTCTCTGTAAAAAATCAATAAAAATATATTTTTTTAAAAAAGTCTTAGGATCTAGAAATCTTAGTTTTAGTGGGGAAAAAAGACACTATCAAAATAGGAATAATAAGTATATTAGTAAATTAAACATATGTAGCCCTGACTATTAAATAAGTTAACATATAGGAAACAAAATAAATTATACTTTAAAAAATGTACCACGGGTAATGCAAGCTATTGGATTTTAAAATAGAGTTAAATCTCACAGGATTGCCTTAAAGATCCAATGAGATCAAGGAAGTAGATTTTCACTAGATCTCTATAACAATAAAAGCATAACATGCTAATTAGACCGGACGACCTGCCGGACAAAGCTGTGGCGGTGGGGGACAAGGCAGAGGCGGCCACCACGGCGGCGGGGGCCGAGCCCCTTGCACAAATTTCGTGCATCAGGGCTCTAGTATTATATAAAATAATATTATTTAGAAAACATTCTTGCTCAGTAGAGCTAACTCAAACAGTAGGGCTAACTCAAAACTTCTAAGGGTGGAGAGGTAACAGAAAATAATACCTGACAAAAACATCTCAATCTGAAATACTTTATACATTCAAGGAGCAAGTAAGAGACAGACAATCTTGGTGAGATAGAAATTAGATTCTATACTGCCTTATCATGCTAATTTAAAATTGGCTGACTTTTGTCTTTTGATTCTCATTCTTTGGTCAAAAAGCAAATGAAAATCTGATAGGAGATCTTTGAACATTCAATTATAAGGAATCTGAAATCATCTTGCTTTACATCCTTTTGGTATTAAAATAAAGATTATGTTGCCATTCATTTTCTCTGAAAAAGGTTGTTTTTAAGTTAAACATGGTATGTTTTCTTAATACAAGAAATTTTGTGCAAAAACCAGGTGATACATCATCTACCTGCTGATAATTATGAAGTCTTGGAGTACTTTTGTGGTGAAGCTTTCCATATCTTTTAAGATAAGCACAACAGGAGGAGACTGCCATTGACTAGAAGTCCTCTTTTTCCGTGGCTTTCCTGGGTCTGTCTTCTTTTAAGCCATTGTGAAAAGAAGGAGTTAAAAGGTAAGCCTTACCAACCAAATAATGCTATACCTGTAGATCTCTCTCCCTTTAGATTTCACAGTAACAGTGTCTGTTTTTTTATTTCTCCCACATATTAAATAGAAACTCATTCCAACATTTATTAGCAGAATCTTTCCATTTGACATGGGAATAATAACCAAGAAGAAAAAGGTCCAGTAAAATCTATAACTCATAAGAAATATTTATATTTTCTGCTATCTGAAAAAATGAACAAAAAGCATAGGGAGAAGAGAACATTCTCTATAAAATTTATTTTTCTGTTGGTAGAATGCCATATTTTCCTTTGCTTTAAGGTGAGAAGTAGTATTTTTAATTAAAATGCATAATGAATAACCCAGCTCCACTACTGTAAAATTTCAAGTTGAAAAGCGTCTTAAATTATCATCTAGTCCAATCCCAATCTTTTAAATTGCATACAGTATTTGATTTCTACAAAATCTAAAATTCTGGCCCTAGCCATTGAGGTTCATTTGGTTGGAGTGTTATCCCGTACACTGAAAGGTTGTGGGTTAGATTTCTGGTTAGGGTACATACGTAAGTTGTAGGTTCAATCCTCAGTGGCAGCATACAGGAGGCAACTGATCAATGTTTCTCTCATACATCGATGCTTCTCTCTCTTTTTCTCTTTCTCTCTCTCTCCTTCCCTCTCTCCCTCTCTCCCAACCTCCCATGAAACACATGCAGGAGTCACCCAATTGATGTGTTTCTCTCACATCGATGTTTCTGTCTCTCCCTTTCCCTTCCACTTTCTCTAAAAATCAATGGGAAAATAACCTTAAGTGAGGATTAATAACCACAACAAAAAATCTAACTCTGGATCAAATTAAGATACTGCAGTAAGCATTAGACACAATTTGATACCTACATATTACAAAAGGAAGCTTCACTTATGATGACTTCAGCAAATACATTCATCAAAAAATGTCAATACAGTATTTTTTCCCATACTATCTGGCTACACAGCATCATAAACAAAGGCTAGTTTTATGGTAGTCACCCATGAATCATCTAAGTTATTCATTTTCACCAGAGACTAACATGGTAGAATGAAATTTCTTTTTATTTATCTGTTTACTGAATACACTTTACTTAGAGAGCATTTACTCCCCAAGAATTCTAAACATGGAACAAATTAAAGTTCTTAAAAATATATATCTATGGCTGTTTCTCATCGGACTAAGTTGATAACAGATACTGACAGCATGGTTCTACTGCACAAAAGCAAATATTGAGGAACCTATGAGATAATATATTAACATTATAGAAATTGTTACAGAGATAAAATCTGCAGCAGAACCAATTCCAAATGCTGTTTTTGTCACTAGATGACATTCTCCCACAAATAAAATGGCCTTGTAGGAACCTAAACTTCTACCAGGAAATAGGCTGCATACTGATAAAAGAAGCTAATATTAAATTAACAGCTAGTGCTACATAAGCATATCCTTATTAGAACAAAATAGTACTATGCTTAATATAATCCCAAGTCTCTTCAATCATATGCCAATTTCCTGGGAGAAAATTGTCAGTGTGCATTTACCTGTGTGACATTCATATACCAACTGGAAAGAGAATCCATTGAACAATGTGTCTTTTTCTGGATATCTTTTTCCTCCTCTTTGGATTCCACATCTACACGGCAGTCCATCAACTGTGAGAACAGCTTTTGTAAAAAATGTTTCATATCTGCAGTAGATAAAAGGTAAGAAAGTTTATCTCTCCTTAAAGCAAATCTAAAACAACTGAAACTTCCTGATCAGTAGAATGTGTTTTCTATACTTAACATTAATTAGCATAACATTTAACATATTGACTATTAATGTTCATTAGTATTCTCTCAATATTTAAATTTCATTAATTGAGACTAACACTAGGCCAAAGTTTATTTGTATTGTCTATAATAAAAGTGTTACCTAAATAAATGTATAACTATGAAAACTATTAATTATATTAGGAATAATATATATTTAAATTACTTCTGGACGGCAAAATGTTTTTAAGGACCCTAAAAAAGACCAAAAGTGTTATTTACATAAGTTATTTTACTGATTATAAATCTTCCTTAAAGTCATTTTTAAAGATGTCCTAAAGGCTTTTACTTCATTACAATCAATTAATGAATATGAAAGTAATATAAAGCACATAAGCACATCAGTCCAAATCTAAGCACATTTTACTCTTAGTGTCTACATCCTTTATGATTTATTTAATGGCTTCAGATACCCAAGGTAAGCTCTGACAATGGACCATTTTTACCAATGGTGGCCTTTCAAAATGGAACAGTAAGATGATCTGAGCCTATAAATATGAGCCTATGTAATCTATTCTCTGTTAGGCTAAGTAAGAACTCCCAATTCCTCAATTCTCAGCTCTCTGTCCCAAACATTCTAACTTGAAATGCCTGGACTATTACTGGCAGTGAAGTTCATATGGCAGGAGTAGGGCTGGAATAAAGTGTCAAAGACTCCTGCAACTTGGGAGGCACTAAACTTCACCCTGCTAAAATATAGTACCATACTCTTTCCACAAATAAAAAGGGATGAAGAAAGCTTGAGAGACACAGAGAGACAGATATGGAGAGATACACAAAGAAAGATGGAGAGAGAAGAGCCGAAGAAATTGGTAACACCTCACCAAGGTTATTAAAGCATTTATACTTTACCTGGACAGTCCCTAGCTTGCAATGAGACTACATATGGAGTGACATTATTCTGAACGGCTTCTGTTAGACTTCTGAATGTAAATTCATGATCTGTTACATTCACACCTATGGGATTATACATCAATATTACACCATCATTTTTATTATTAATAACTTAACAACAAAAGCTATTTAACATGTCAAGTGAATTGCTAAGTAAAAGTATTTTTAAATGATTAATAAAACAACACACTGCATAAATGAAGAGATCTCCAGTAATACTAGATATCTAGAGGCACACACTATACTTATTTGTTAGGAAAGATATTTAGCACAATTTTTCTTTTAAAAAAAATTACTGGGGATGTGTAGTTAACCCTTGAAAACATCTTAAGAACATCTTGAAAACATTTCATTTCTTTGTCACATTCATTAAGAGCTCTTTAAAATAATTACTCAAAAATAAAGACTATGGATTCCAGTCTTACTGTAACCCTCACTTAACAGCTGAGGAGAATCCAATCAGTAATATTATTTATGATCACAGTAGTAAATATAATAGGTAAAGTGTACACTAAACTAATTTCTGAGGAAAGAGTCTAAAACAAAATTATATTATAGTTTTTGGTCCTTTAGGTATTTACTAAATTCCGATTCTCATTTCCACACATCAGAATTTTAGTGCTCTTCATGCAGTAATCAGAATTGAGTGAAAACTTCCCACTACTTTGGAAAAAATTCTATTAACTGGTAACTTCCCTAAGGTCCCAATCTGTGCTTTCTAGAAAGAGTGTTGGCACTTCGGTGGATGCCAGCAGCAGACATCCTGAAACTACTTGAGGCTTGCTACTATAAACCTTCAACTGCTTGCAAGAAAGGTTCAGAATCATCCAGACCACCAATAGTCAACATTTTTTTCCTAGGAGAGGCAACACACAAAAATGTTGGCAGGATATTTTTAAAAGACATACACTAAAAGAAATAAATAGACATATACCTTACGGAAAATAGAAACTGTGCAATGTGCTTAAGTAACTTTGAGTACAGATTTTTTTAAAGTGTCAGAATGATATTCCTAGCATGCATTACGGTCTAAGATTATGATACTACATCTCTGAACAAATTTAGGAGTTTAGTAAAGCAGTAAAGCACTGGCTTATCTTGTCTGACTGACTTTGTAAGCTATTTAACACTATGTTCCTTAAGATAACGCACTTGTCTATTGGAAACAAGATAATCAGCGTCTGTAACTGGAAAAATGTTCTCCTCAAACTACTGACTTTCAAACACATGATTTCCATTAGCTTCTCTTCTCCTTTTGGCACGAGGCAGAGAAGGGATTTAAACAGTGCTCTCACAACAACCTACCAGGCCATCCCTCTTGATCATGTTTCTCCCACTTCAATTACTGTAACATGGCAATAGAGAAAGAAAGCACCCAACAAACAGTACAAGCCAGCCATCACTGGGCTTCAGTTTCTCATCCATAATGGAAAGGGTTTTCAAATTAATTGGCAGGTTGCACTGAAAAGCTGATCCACAGCATTTTAAAATCATTCCACAAAGTCTTATTACTCAGAGTGGTCCTGGGATCAGCAGTGTTGGCATCAGATAGAGGCGTATTAGAAATGCAGCGTTTTAGGCCCTGCCCCAGACTTATTAGTGAAAATTTTCATTTACTAAGATCCCCTAGAAGTTATTTTTAGGTACATGAAAGTTTGAAAAGTACTGCCCTGAATATCAGGAAGATAATTAACAGTATTAGGCAGTACGTTTTAAACGAAATGAAAAAAAAAACCTGCTAATATTTCAAAGAAAATTTTTCCATTACCTGCAAGCCAGATATTTGGTTAAAATTGCATGTTAATGATAAAAATTTAAGTAACTAAGAAATGTACAACCTGTAGTCTGAAAGCAGTTTATATGTAATTCATCCAAAATTCTTTTAAACAATGACTACTAATACAATATTATGAAACAAATATTAAAAAAACTACAAATAAGGAAAAAAATTAGTCATAGAATAACTGCACTGAAGAAATGATAAAAAGATATAAAAATAAAATCTTTTAATATACTGCTGGTTTCTTTATTACCAAATTCAAATCTCATCTACTTTCATAATATAACTAAAGAAGAGAAGAGTAACATATATATTTCCCCTTCATTTTTTCAGACAGAAAGTTGATGAGGGGACTAGCTAACCCAAATCAATTTCTTCTAATTTATAGATTCATGATCAGTATAAAGAACTTTTATTGGTTTTGGTTTTAAAATTATGCCTAACAAAATGATTGTTTTAATTCTGTAAATGAGAGCAACAAACAGGTTTACCAGAACAGATTATTCCCCACTATTCTCAAAAACAGAGCCACCAATTTTAAAAAACAAACAAATCTGTACATACCTAGAATAAGAGCAGCAGTTGGAATTTCTCTTAGTTTTATTTGACAGCCCCAGTCTCTTGAATTCTTCTGGAATCCAGAATGAGACTTTTGTAGAAATTTGATTAGACTGTCAAACAGGTTTTTATTTAATTCCTCTTGCATTTGCTACACAGAACACACAAAATTTTATGGATTATAATTAGCAATAATCTGATGTGTCTTTCAAAATTTGGGAAAGAAAACTGTCATGAATTCAATTCCAAAGATTACATGTAAAATTACAATCATGATGAAAAAAAAAATGTTTTTCTTTAAAACTCCAATGATTAGGGCTTTGGATCCCCTCATTAAAGAGACTCATTTAATCATTCAATAAACACTGATTAACCACCTTACAAATGAAAGATACAGTAGGTCCTCGGGTTATGTTGGAGATCCGTTACTACAGCGTGATGTAACGCGATTTTCGCAGTAAGTGGGAACCCACCTGCATAAGCGCCTATGTCACTCACATGGAGCACATACACAGCAGTAATGAAGTGAAACAGTAAAAAAAATTAAAAGAAAGATAACAATTCCTGACCTTTACTTGTGGTAAATAAATAATAAAAAAACATAAAGCACATATGTACATACGTCGAAATGACAGAACTTTTTTTTTTTAATAAATAAATGGGAGATGGTGACATAACCATGAAACTACGTACGTGAGTCCAACGTAACCCGAGGACTGTCTGTTGTCCCTACCCTAAAATGTAAAGAAATTGAGCAAGAACACTTAAAATGAAAGTAATGTTGTGTAGAGTGCTATGACAATATAGGAATAAAGAGTAGGACCATCCAACTTAAGCTGAGGAGGTGATATATCTGAGCCAAAGCATTAGAGCAGGTGATGGAGTTGGTGATGGTAGGTAAAGGAAGTCTGAATGAATAAATAGTAAAGGAGGCAAGGAAGGAAGAAAGTACCAAACAACTGAAGAGTCACAGATATAGCTAAGCATAAAGAACATGAAAAGTGGTAGGGAATGAGATTGGACAAATAAGCAAAGGGCTAGACCAAGAAAAAATATATTTGATGTTAAAGAGTTTGGATTTTATCATGTAGGGAGAACCACTGAAGACATCTGAAGTAGAGATATGATTAAATCGGGAGTAGGAAGGGTTAATCTGACAGCACTGTGAAGGCCAGTTGGCCCCAGAGTTGGAAAAGCCCTGTTGCAGGACCTAAGACTGTATCTGCATGAAAGGAGGACTTTTCTAATTTGGCCAACAGTGCCATAGGGACTAGTGGCAGATCTGAAGGATTTTACACTAGAGTCAGTTAGGAGGATATCATGACAATCAGGTAAAAAAATAAAGGGGACCTAAACTGGAAACCACAAACTCAAATATCTTCAAGGGTCACATGGAATACATGCATGAGCAAAGCCACTAGGTGTAATGCAATAAAGTGTGGCGGGAAACAGTAATAAACTGAAAAGCACATAACCGTCCGAAAGGCATTAAAAAAAAATAATAAGACTGGTGCAGCCACCTTGGAGAACAGTATGGAGTTTCCTCAAAAAACTAAAAATGGCCCTAACCAGTTTGGCTCAGTGGCTAGAGCGTCAGCCTGCAGACTGAAGGGTCCCAGGTTCGATTCCGGTCAAGGGCACGTACCTTGGTTGCGGGCACATCCCCAGTGGGGGAGTGTGCAGGAGGCAGCTGATCGATGTTTCTCTCTCATCCATGTTTCTGACTCTCTATCCCTCTCCCTTCCTCGCTATAAAAAATCAATGAAGTATTTTTTAAAAATGGAACTCCCATTTGACCCAGTGATTCCACTTCTAGGAATATATCCCAAGAAACTAGAAACACCAATCAGAAAGGATATATGCACCCCTATGTTCATAGCAGCACAATTTACAATACCTAAGATTTGGAAAGAGCCTAAGTGCCCATCAGCAGATGAGTGGATTAGAAAACTGTGGTCCATCTACACAATGGAATACTATGCTGCTGTAAAAAAGAAGGAATTCTTACCATTTGCAACAGCATAGATGGAACTGGAGAGCATTATGCTAAGCAAAATAAGTCAGTCAGAGAAAGCACATGATCTCACTCATTTATGGAATATAAGGAACAACATAAACTGATGAACAAAAACAGATCCAGAGACAGAGAAGCATCGCGCAGACCGTCAACCCTCAAAGGAAAGGTAGGGGAGGGAAGGGGTAAGGGGGAGAGATCAACCAAAGGACTTGTATGCATGCATATAAGCATAACCAATAGACACAGACACCAAGGGGGGTGAGGGCATGAGTGTGGGAGGGTGTTTGGGGGGGGGGGGGGGCAATAGGGGGATAGGATACATATGTAATACCTTAATTAATAAAGAAAAAAAAATACAACACTGTGTTGGTCAAAAAAAAATCTGTTAGCTCTAGAACAATGAATCTGCTATAGTGGAGAAATTTTTCAGAGCTGGAATATAAAGAACATGGTAACTGGATATAGGATGAGAGAGTGAAGTATTTAGAAATAGCTTGATTTCTTATTTGTGTAACTGAATGGATAATTTGGACAGTGCCAACATTTCAAAGCTGTGAGGATGTGTAAAGAGCCCCTTGCCTTAGCAACTATCATTATAAACATAAGTTCCAGTACCTGAAGCTATGCTTAATACTTGGAACATGAGGGTTTTGTTTTTTTTAGGATATACAGATTGTGCTTAACCAGTATTACCAACATTTCATCAATCGTCTTATAAACTGGTGGAAAAGATGAGAAACAACAAATATGAGATTTACGGTATTAGAGAAATGTTATTAAAAAAAGTATTCACCTCAGTTTCAGATTTCATCTGCTGCCATATCATCTGATAAGTTTCAAATCGAAGCTTACTGTCCTCAGACTCATTTTTCCCTTCATTAAAATACTCCTCTGAAAACACAGAAATAAGTCAATGTCTTTTTTATATAATATGTGTGTGTGTGTTTGTATGTGTATATATATATATATATACATATATATATTTGGGGATAAGTAACATCTTTTATATTTAATTTTATTTATACATCTTAAATTCTTACTGTAAGTATTGTAAGGTTAAATATCTTACTTAATTTTTTGGGGTTTTTTAAATTTAATTTTTATAATGTATTTCTATCATTTACTTCTGAACTTCTAAGTTTTTATTTAATGGTTTTGATTTGAAATGTATACATTCAATATTGATATATTCTCATTATTTACTCTTATTCTAAGGCTATATATACTTTGTTTTATATATCTGTTTTGAGTTCTCCTTTATTAAATGATTCTTACTACTACTATCCTTGTTCATTTGTTCAACTGAGACAGTTTTAGCCCAGACTTATATTTATTCTGTCTGCATTATGTTATATATTTTTGGAATGTTTTCCTCCCAATGGTTGGCCATTTATCAAAATACCATTTGCTGTAGTGGTTTTCAAACTTTTAAAACCATGATCCACATTAAGGAATACATCTTACATCATAATCCAACACACACACATATAATAGAAACCAAAACAAAGTCCCACAAAACAATACTTACCATGTGATACCAAATGTTTCCTATTCTGTTTTTTAAAACTCTCAACACCCACTAAATTGACTTCATGACTCACACTTGGATTATATGTAAAAATTTTCAGTTTGAAAAACAATTCCTTTCTTCTGATTTGGGATGTCCTTATCATCTAAATGCTTATAAATACATTTGGAACTATTTTTGAACTTTTTCTTTTGTTCTACTGAATCTAACCATACCAGTCCTGAACTATTTTAATTATTGTAGCTTTGTAGTTCATTCTAATATTGAATAAATTCAGGTCTTCTTCCCATCACCACAAAACATCATCATTCTTTTTCAAAAAAATTTAAGCCATTCTTTCAAACTAATTTTGTCATTTCTAAAAAATAATTACACTGGTATTTTGACTGGATAAAAGAAAATCTATAGATTGATTTGGGGAGAAAATATATTAAAAATTCATGTCCAAAAATACTACAAGTCTCTTCTTTTAATCAATATTTTACATTCCTTAAATCTTGTTCACTACTAGGTATTTTATTGTAATAGCTAGAACTTTCATGATATTACATAATTGTGAAAGTACACATTTTGTTCTTGACTTCACTGAAATGCTGCTAGAATTCCACCATCAAATTTAAATGTTAACTGAGAGTTTGGAATACAAATTCTCTTTCATATTAAGGAACTTTCCTCCTAATCATAGTTGACTAAGTTTGGGGCAAATACTGATTTTTTAAAAATTTTATCAAAAGGCTTAGAATATACTGAAGTCATCATATGGTAAAATGATAGACAAGGTTATAGTATAAAAATGCAAACAAAAAAAAGCAAGGGGATATACTAGTACTAAGAGACAAAGCAGAATAATAAGTTAGCCTTAAACAGAATGAAAATAGTCATCTTTGAAAATCAGTAAAATCATATAAAATGTTAAAATGGCAAATCAAGACATGAATTTTTTTTAATGTGTTGAATAACGCTGCATCAAAATAGATAACAAAAAAACTTCCAGAAATTGGAAAACAAGAGCAGTAGGACACATTAACCTGTTACCAAGACTTCTCTCAGTCATTTATCAATCTAGTAGGAGCTACAGAATAAATACCAGCTTTCAATGCTGACAGGTTCCCTCCTGCTCCTACTCATAGCCCTCCCAACCTCTCTCTCTCCACAGAATACTGAGGAGGAGAGTTACCAATCTTTTCTTAGACAGATGGTGGGCACAATGCAAAACATCTTCCTACTTATTCAGGCAGTCTTGTTTCAAGAACGGAAGCCATTGAAGGCAAGTGCTAAATTCTGGATATGTTTTCTTCATTTCTGGTCCATCTGTCTTAAAATTAGGGTCAATTCCTCTAAGATTTTCATATTATAACAATATCTGTGGGTCTTAGATCAGCACAATGGGAAAAACCTAATGTACCTCAAAGTTCATATTATACAATTGTACACATTAGGTTTACTAATACTAAAAACTTTATACAAATCTTAATAAATTACAGCTGAAATTCAATACAAAAAAAGTTCTAAGCAAAAACTCACCTCATATTTTGAAAGTAAAAGTTAGACCATGGATTCGAGAATCAGACAGCTTGGGTTTAAACCCAGCTCTGTCACTTACTAGCAACATCACTGAAAGTTCTTTATGTCTAAGTATCCCCATTTGATATGTCCTAACAAAAGTATGCACTCTCATGACCACCCCCTCAAATCTAGGGAACTATTTTCCTCACTCCAAAAAAGTCCCTATTGCCCTTTGGCAGTCAATACCCCCTATTTTGCCCCAGAAAAACCACTGAGATTTTTAGGACAATCTCTTTTAAAGAATGGTGACATATCCTTTGAAGGAAATTTACTTTTCAATTTGCCCTTTGTAAGCCATGCTTAGACAAGAAAAGTACTAAATTCAATCAGGGGTAGAAAAGCAACAAATTTGATATTAAGACATACCTATTGGCACAGAGATCTTTCTCTTCTTGAAGTTTGGCTTAAACACAAAACAGCCCTATAAAAAGAAATACAAAGCATAAAGTCAAAGTAGCCAAGGAGCAGATAAATCTGTTAACCAAGTATTTTATGGATAACCAGATTTTTTTTTAAAAAGGTGTTTCTTTTCGCCCTAACCGGTTTGGCTCAGCGGATAAAGCATCGGCCTGCGGACTCAAGGGTCCCAGGTTTGATTCCGGTCAAGGGCATGTACCTTGGTTGCGGGCACATCCCCAGTAGGGGGCGTGCAGGAGGCAGCTGATGGATGTTTCTCATTGATGTTTCTAACTCTCTATCCCTCTCCCCTCCTCTCTGTAAAAAAATCAATAAAATATATATATATTTTTTAAAAAAAAGGTGTTTCTTTTCTATCTGAGTTATAGAAGGAAAATTCTTAAACAATACAAGGACTATCCATTTCTTTCTCTTCCTTCTCATGGGATGCTCATGATCTTTGATTATGTTCTTTGGGACCTGATCTAAGAGACAGACAAAGAAAATAAACTCTGATGAAATTTAAATGCAGAAAGATTCCATTTTTATAAAACTTAGAGAAGAAAGAACATTAGTAGTATACATTAAAATGAAGATCAAGAAGATATAAAATAGTGATGCTCTCCATCTCAAAATAAGTATTTGTTATTTAATTAAACTCCAACTATAGAACCATGATGGGAAATAGATAATTTGGACTGTTATTGTTTCACCTTTCTTCATCTGATAAATACATATTCATTTATCTATTACAGATCAACTCAAACTCAGCCACTCTAGTTAGAATTATTCCTTCTCCTAAGATCTCATAGGACTTGAATATCTTTATTTTTAATCACTTTCACTCTGCATCATAGTTATTTAGGGTTTGTCTCCCTAAATAGTTTCTGAGTGTCTTCAGAGCACAGATTGCATTTAGTGCATGATCATTTTCCCAATGTTTAGGACAGTGTTAACATATACACTAGGCAATCAGTATATAGAAATGCTTGCCAAGTAATATCCCTGGTAATTTCCTAGCTACATTTAATTTCACGTTATTATTTGATTAGCGATATATAGTCCCCAAGCTACTGGTCCTATGTTTATTCTCACAATCCTAAAGCATGGACAGCTTCTTAAGATTGCCATTTCTGTGGAAAATGAAAAAGTAAAAAAAATATATAGGTTGTCTCCAAAAAATGTATATATACTTTAACAGCTGATAACTCAATTTTGAAAATGAATTGTATGTTAATAAACACTGACTTTATAATCATTCAAAGTGTGTATATCTTTTTGGGGGGACACCTGTGTTTCTAGAAAAAGTCATCTCAGGATATTTGCACTGCTAAAGACAGCAGTGTAAATATAAAGTGGCCATTTGGATTACAGGATCCAAAGTGAGAACTTTGCCCTATATGCTCTTGTATCTGCAGCTAATGGAACTATTTAAAATACACATACATGTTTAGAAAAATCATGTGGTACCACGACAAGCTTGTTATTACCTCCTTTCTATATCTATCTGCAATTCAGTAAAGGAAAAGGAGATTTGAAGGAGTGAAATATAGAGTGTCAAGAAGGAATCCTAATGTATGGCAGTGGTAGTAATATGGTTAACCACTTTGAACTCCTGATCAAGGGATGGTGTTTGAGATGAAGGAAGAAGTCTAGGAGGACAGCCGACAGCAAGAAAATATGACAAAGAAAGAGAAGTTTAGATAGGTTAGGGAAAAATAGCCTAAGATTCTTATTCATGTAAGGTTCCCTTCATAATCATCTCAATACAAGTATTTCTGTTATAATGCCATAGGTGCTTTCCTGGGGGGGGGGGGGGGACAATTCTGCAAGATATACAAAAATAAGAGGCTTGCCCTGGCTGGGTGGCTCTATTAGTTAGAGCGTGCTCCCATACACCAAAAGGTTGCAGGTTCAATTCCTGGTCAGGGCACATACTTAGGTTATGGGTTTGATTCCCCCATCAGGGTGGGTACGGGAGGCAACCAATTAATGTCTCTCTCTCACATTGATGTTTCTTTCGCTTTCACACCTTTCCTTTCTCTAAGAATCAATAAAAACATATTCTCGGGTGGGGATTAAAAAAATAACAGGAGGCTTATGCAACAAAAGGGATTAGAAGAGAGACCATCCAAAATCTATGGAACTTTAAAACCAGGGCAAAACAAAAACAGTACTAATCGTAATAAAATTTTTTAAATACTAGCAGTTAAATCTCTTGTAGCTTGCACCTAGCAACACAGTTAGTCCTTTGTAAACTTAGCCCTAAGCTTGTAGTTCCTCCTTGATATATACTCTTGGAAGGCACTGTTCTCATAATTTTATAATTTTAATCAACATTAAAAATTAGATCAATGGTGTAGCCTTCTTCATTAATCTGGTTTTACACAGAGAGAAATGTCTTTGTAGCTTCTTCATCTGCATTCTCAGCTTTACCAGACAGCTTTAACTTAAGGAGCTCTCAGTTGCACTCATATTACTAAAGGTCTTACTTGACCGTTTATAGCAGTGCTATCCAATAGGCTTCCAGTAACGAGGGAAATATCAAAATCTGCACTAAGATGTAGTCATATTAGTGAGACTGAGGAACTAAACTTTTTGTTTTGTTTTTTAATATATTTTATTGATTTTTTTTACAGAGAGGAAGGGAGAAGGATAGAGAGAAACATCCATGAGAGAGAAACATCGATCAGCTGCCTCCTGCACACCCCCTACTGGGGATGTGCCTGAAACCAAGGTACATGCCCTTGACCGGAATCGAACCTGGGACCCTTCAGTCCGCAGGCCCATGCTCTATCCACCGAGCCAAACCAGTTAGGGCAGGAACTAAACTTTTAAGTTTACTTATTTTCATTTAAATACCCACATGTGGCTAATGGCTACCGCACTGGACAATAGAGCTCTAAAATTTATTTTCTTACCAACTATACCATGTCTTGCAATCCCTGGCCATCTAAGCAGCCAGTATGAGAAGATCTGTATGATCTCACACACACACACCCGTACACTACTTTTCATAAGGCTCCCTTTTCTATTTCAACTCTCTAATTATACAGATTTTTCAACTCCTTTATTTAATATGCCATTTTATTTCTATCTTCTGGACCAAAGAACATATTCTCTTTGCGAACACCCTCCACCCCCCACCCACTCCCCAATCCTTTACCTAACTTCTCACTTTTCAGGTCTCAGCTCAAATGTCTTTCTCCAAAGGCCTTCCCTGACCTCGGGCAATCTAGGTTCTTCTAGCTCTTCTGCTCTCTCGCTTAGAACTTTCTTTCTTGCTCACATTTATCACACAGTTTGTGGTCAGTTTATCCGTGTTTAATGTGTTTCTGCAGTGCAAACACTGAGTCTATTTTGTTAACCCCTGTATCCTGGTACCGCATGGAGTGTTTGGCACAATAAACATTTGAGAAGGAAAGAAAGAGGACAGGTGACTGTGGCACATCCTCCGGACAGTCGACCTCCACAAACCAGAATTTAAAAATCCTCCTAGCCAAAACACTAAGGCAGGCGGGCGGGCGTATTCGCTCCCCAAAGTTGGCCTGAACCGGACCGGGAGCCAAGATCTCAGCTCCGACCGCCACCTTCCCCTGAAGTCGGTACACCGAGGCCCAGGTAACCTCCGCTCCGTGTCTTCCCCGAAAGGGGATGAGGTTGCGGCGGAGTCTTAGTGGCCGCCCGCCCCCGCGTACCTTGGACACCGAGGAGGTGGCCATGGTCCCAGCGGCAGAATGGCATCCAGAAACTCGGGATTTCCCGCGCTCCTTCGCGGCAGCAGGGCAGAGGTTAGTGACGAGCCACTGGGCTTCTTGATTGGCTGGCATCACCCTCGAGGTGGGCTTCCGGCGCGTGGAGGCGGGGCTTCAGAGGAGGGCGGGGCGTGGCTCCGTCTGGAACCTCGGGGACGCACTACGTGGAAGTAGACATGGCGTGCGGCTTCCGCAGGTCCATCGCCTGTCAGGTACGGTCCCAGGAACGGAGCCCCGCGCCCCCGAAGCCGTCTCACCGCGATGGGCCAGTCCTCAGTCAGCGGACGGGCGGGTTCTGAGGAAACCCCGCTTGTTGCTGCCGCTTCCTCACCGTCCTCTGGAGATGCCTCCGCTGCGGAGGCAAACCCAGTGGAGGGTCGAGCGTGCGGCTCAGACCAGCCTTCAGGGTGAAAAGTAAACTTGGAGAGGCACGCGCGGCTTCCCTCACGCCTTCCCACCCTACAGCTTTGTACGCCTTATCTGGGTGGGGAAGTCACGGGGCCATGATTAGACCCCACAGAAATGAACGCTGACCTAGTGAAATCAGGAGGCTTTGGCTAGAATGAAAGATAAAGGCTTATTCAAGGGTCTTAGGGTTTGTAAACCGGAAATATAGCCGTGCAGTACCCAGAGTGTCCTGAAGGAAGGAAAACTGAGGGTTCTTAGAGTAAAAAGGAAGTTCTGGGGAAATAGTTCTGCCTTCTTGCCCTCTGAATCCCTAGGTGGTAATTAGTCCTGATTGTTAACTGGGAGGGCAACTGGTGTCTCCCTAAGCAGTGGTTCTCAACCTTGGCTGCAGACTGCGGTCACCTGAGGACCCTTAAAAAATACCCAAGCCCAGGCCCCCCGCGTCGGGGCGGGTCTTGAAACTCTATCAGGTGATGTTGATGTTCATCCAGGCTTGATAACTGCTAACCAAGGACGGCCAGGAGGCAGAAAGGTATAGTGTGCAGTGGTCCCCACACTTCCCTGCACATTACAATCAACACAAGAACTTCCACAGTTTTTTTTTTTTTTTTTAATTAAATCTTTTTTGTTCAGGTTACATTTGTTCCTCTTTTTTTCCCCCCCCTGACTCCCCTCCTCCCAGTTCCCGCCCCACCCTCCGCCCTCACTTCCCACCCACTGTCCTCATCCATAGGTGCACGATTTTTGTCCAGTCTCTTCCTGCATCTCCCATTTCCCTTTCCCCCCCAAGAATAGTCAGTCCATTCCCTTTCTATGTCCCTGATTCATTATAATCACCAGTTCATTCTGTACATCAGATTATTTATTCACTTGGTTCTTAGATTCACTTGTTGATAGATGCATGTTTGTTGTTCACAATTTGTATCTTTACCTTTTTCTTCTTCCTCTTCTTAAAGGATACCTTTCAGCATTTCGTATAATACTGGTTTAGTGGTGATGAACTCCTTTAGCTTTTCCTTATCTGTGAAGCTCTTTATCTGACCTTCAATTCTGAATGATAGCTTTGCTGGATAAAGTAATCTTGGTTGTAGGTTCTTGGTATTCATCACTTTGAATATTTCTTGCCATTCCCTTCTGGCCTGCCAAGTTTCTGTTGAGAAATCAGCTGACAGTCGTATGGGTATTCCCTTGTAGGTAATTGAGTCTCTTTCTCTTGCTGCTTTTAAGATTCTCTCTTTGTCTTTTGCTCTTGGCATTTTAATTATGATGTGTCTTGGTGTGGTCCTCTTTGGATTCCTTTTGTTTGGGGTTCTCTGCGCTTCTTGGACCTGTAAGTCCATTTCTTTCACCAGGTGGGGGAAGTTTTCTGCCATTATTTCTTCAAATAGGTTTTCAATATCTTGCTGTCTCTCATCTTCTGGCACCCCAATTATTCTGATGTTTGTACGCTTGAAGCTGTCCCAGAGGCTCCTTACACTATCTTCGTATTTTCGGATTCTTTTTTCATTTTGCTTTTCCGGTTGGGTGTTTTTTGCTTCTTCGCATTTCAAATCTTTGGCTTGATTCTTGCGCTCCTCTGGTCTGCTATTGGGTGTCTGTATAATATTCTTTATTTCAGTCCGTGTATGCTTAATTTCTAGTTGGTTCTTTATCATAGCATCGAGGGTCTCATTAGTTTTCGTGACTCTCTCCTCAAGTTTATTGACAGCTTCTAGCACATTTTTGCAAGCCCTCAAAATTGCGATTTTTAGCTCTATATCCTCCATTTCTGTCATGTTTTTTTGTCTCCGCATTTTTTATGCTTTCTTGGTGCACCCCCTAGTGGTCTTTGTGCGCAGTCTTGTTCTAGTTGAGCCTTGATTGTTGTAGTTAATACTAGAGGGATTTGACCACCAGGCCGACTGGCTGTGTGAATCAGCTGTGTCTGCCGCGGAAAACTTCTGTCCTCTGGGGAGGTGCTAATCTAGCCTTTGCCTGAGGCGATCTGGCAAATGGCTCTGCGCAGGGCTTGGGCGGGGCGGGCTCAACAGGGCGGGCGGGCGGAGGGAGCGGTTATGGCCCCTCTCAGTCCCGTTCCCAGAGGCTCTGCTTCTCAGAACCCCCGGAACCGCTGCAAACCTCGGAGGGAAAGCTGCCTTCCAACTGATGCCAGACACTCCCGCTTCTCCCGTTTGGGTCCGAGTCCCCAGCGATTCGCCCGTATCTGGAGCTCAGAGTCTGAGACTCCCCCCTGACCGAAAACGACAACCGCGCTCTCAGCCACCAGCCCGCTTTGCGCGCGCACCTCCGCACCTGAGTTTTTTCCACACTGCGCCTCCTCTGAGCCTCGGTGTGCTGTTATTTTTCCTTCTAGTTGAAGAGTCTCTCCTCAGCCAGCCTTCCTGTGGTTCTGGGTGATGTCCGTTCCGTCTTTTAGTTGTATTTTTGAAGTGGTTGTTTGCGGCAGCAGTCTCCGGTGTTTACCTATGCCGCCATCTTGGTCTCTCCCTAAATTCAACACAAGAACTTATTAACATCCTGTTGCTCACACCCCATCCTGTGCTAGTTAAATGAGAATGTTTGCATCAGTGTTTTCTAAAGATCCCTGGGTCATTCCAATGTGCAGCCAAGGTGGGAACCATTGGTATAGTGATTAAGAACACTGACCATGAGGACATGTGGGTTTAAATCCCGCTTCTCTGGTAGGTATGTGAGTTCTCTGTCCCTCATTTGTAAAGTCTGGAAAATTATTTAGCTACTTTATAGGATTGTCATTAGGATTTAATGAATCAATCCGTATTTAGTACTTGGGGGTTGTGTTTGGTACATTGTATACACTCAATAAATATTCATTACTCTGTTAAATTAGAATGCTGAGGACAGAATTTGAATCCCCTTGCTACACTTCTGATGTGGGAATCTAGTTATACATTACTCTCAGTGAATGCTTTAGTCCCACATGAGGTTAGGTCACCAGAAAGCTAAGTATCTGAACCCTAATTAATTTTCAGTGAAAATTCCTTAGCAGTACTTTTATAAAGTCAGGGGAAAAAAAGGAAGGAAGATAGAAAAACTGGGTAGATATGCTTTTTATAAAAATTGTAATGAGTTTTTATTTTTAGGTTTGTTTGCTTCTTTAAAAGTTTTATGATGAAAAATGTCCAACTACTAAAAGTGTAATAGTGTTAGGATTCCCCATGTACGCATAACTGAAATATTGTTTTAAATAAGAAGTATTAAACATAGTTTTGCTTGAATTTAATGAAAGAAAAAGAAACCAAAGTGCAATGCAAAGAATTATTGATGTATTTTCTACATGAGTCCTCTGCAGTTAAGAGATTATGCAGAACAATACAATTTGGAATGTTTCTTTAAAATCTTCATGTTTCATATTTAGACAATATCAACCCCTGGTGTGAGAGACGAGGACATTAGAACTCTTATAGTTGGCATAACTTTCCTCTACCATTCCTAATTTGTTTGGGTAACTTTCTCATTCATTTGTAATACTCATAGTCTGTTTATTAGCCATATATGCAGAACTTATCTGCTGTTCACTTTCTATTGATTTGGATAAGATGCTTATTACCAATACTTTTCCTGGTTACATGGCTTAATTGGCCGGATTTCTTTTTTTTTTTATATATATATATATATTTTTATTGCTTAAATTATTACAAAGAGTATTACTGCATGCATACAAGTCCTTCGGTTGATCTCTTACTCCCCTCCCTTCTGCCCCCCAACCCTCTCTGGCCTTCCCGCTGCAGTTTGACAATCAGTTTGAGGCAGCTCTGCCTCTGTATCTATTATTGTTCAAAAGTTTGTAATGGTCTTTATTATCCATGAATGAGTGAGATCATGTGGTATTTTTCCTTCATTGACTGGCTTATTTCACTTAGCATAATGCTCTCCAGCTCCATCCATGCCGTTGCAAATTGTAAGAGTTCCTTCTTTTTTACAGCAGCATAGTATTCCATCGTGTAGATGTACCACAGTTTTCTAATCCATTCATCTACTGATGGGCACTTAGGCTGTTTCCAAATCTTAGCTATGGTGAATTGTGCTGCTATGAACATAGGGGTGCATATATCCTTTCTGATTGGTGTTTTTGGTTTCTTGGGATATATTCCTAGAAGTGGGATCACAGGGTCAAATGGGAGTTCCATTTCCAGTTTTTTGAGGAAACGGATTTCTTTATAAATATATTTTTCAAGAAGGGCTCATGGTGCTTTATTTTTTTCAAACATTACTTTAAAAAAAAATTATGACTTCTCAGATAAAATAATCTTGGAGGTTTAATTATTAAAAAAAATTAGCATGTTTAGAAATATCAAAATAGATTTGGAAATATAAAAAAATCTTCATTTTAGAAATAAAGCACTAACAACACTATTTAGTTCTAATTTTGAATTTTCCAAAGACTTATACCATATATACAAATGCATACAACAATCCAATGTTATTTTTTTTAAATATATTTTTTATTGATTTTTTACAGAGAGGAAGGGAGAGAGATAGAGAGTTAGAAACATCGATGAGAGAGAAACATCGATCAGCTGCCTCCTGCACATCTCCTACTGGGGATGTGCCCGCAACCCAAGTACATGCCCTTGACTGGAATCAAACCTGGGACCTTTCAGTCCGCAGGCCGACGCTCTATCCACTGAGACAGACTGGTTTTGGCCAATGTTATTTTTTAAATTTCCAATTTTCATATGTTGGCAACTAAATCAAACTAAAAACAACTGAGCAAGTGAAACAAACATGCCCGTCTGCAATTTTTCTAGTGGATGAATTTAGTCCTATATAATATCATTGCTAAATTATTTGCTTTAACCGTGTGATTAGGCAACATGAATACAAAGTAAAGTTCTTCTTTTCATCTCTAGATTTTTTTTTAAATATATTTTTTATTGATTTTTTACAGAGAGAAAGGGAGAGAGATAGAGAGTTAGAAACACCGATGAGAGAGAAACATCGATCAGCTGCCTCCTGCACATCTCCTACTGGGGATGTGCCCGCAACCCAGGTACATGCCCTTGATCGGAATCGAACCTGGGACCTTTCAGTCCGCAGGCCGATGCTCTATCCACTGAGACAAACCGGTTTCGGCTCATCTCTAGATTTTTGATTGGATGCTTTATCTTTTGAAATTTAGTAACTTAGCCTGATGTTTCTCTGTTAAATTTTCTGTTATATTTTCCTGACATAGTAATTTACTATGATCTGTGGATTCAGTTTGTTTCTTTTTTTTAATGAAATATTTAATCATGGAGAAGAAAATAGATAATATTCATGTACCCATTACTAATTGGAATGCATTCATAGGTTGTAAATGACATGCACAGATATGGTAAAACAAAACCTCATATGTGAGGAAAGAGAATTTGCAACCAGGGATGAGTAGCCAGGAGATTTTAATATTTACAATAATTTATTTTTCAGTTATTAATTTTATTATTATTTTTTTAAATCCTTACCCGAGGATATTTTTCTATTGATTTTTAGAGAGAGTGGAAGAGAGAGAGAGACAAATATCAATGTGAGAGAAACACATCCATTGGTTGCCTCCTGCTTGCGCCCAGACCAGGGCCCTGGCCAGGAGGAGCCTGCAACCGAGGTACATGCCCTTGACCGGAATGGAACCCAGGACCCTTCAGTCTGCAGGCCAACACTCTATCCACTGAGCCAAACCAGCTAGGGCCAGTTATTAAATTTTATATAGGTGATAATCAAACTGTAATTATCCTTCTGCAACCTGGGTTTTTGTTTGTTTGCCTCAATTTTAAAAAAATATTTATAAAGATGTGTGGAGGTTTAATTCTTTCATTTTACTGCAGAGTGGTGTGCCATTACCATAATATACCACAATATAGATTTGGTTCTTTATTTAGGGACATTTTTCCTGTTATTGAATATTATGCCCTATTATCTCCCATCACTTGGTCACACCTGTGATTCCAGCTGCCACTTTTGTGTGAACAGTTTCACATGTGCTCCCATTCTGTTTTTGAAATAATCCCAGCCTATGGGCTCAAGTGTGGTGGAGTTAATATCAAGGACAGCCCTCAACCAATGAGGGATGGAGGCTCCTGCTTCCTATTTTTGGATGGGCATCGTGTGTGCTTCTTAGGAGGTAGGACGTAATGGAAATTAAGGCTCCATTGCCTATAGTAGTGGCCTTGATAGCACAATCTTATATTTGCTTTTTCTCCTCTTTTACTCTCCTTCCATCACTTCTGCCCTCAGGGTTCACCTCCCAAATAAACTATCTGCATACAATCCTTTTCTCAGGCCCTCCGTGCTTTTGAGGGAACCAAGATATATATCAACAAATACTTTAAAATTTTCTTGGGTTTTGTGTATTCATTTCTATGGCTTCTGATAAGTGAGACCAAGTTAATATCTTTCTTTGGCTATCACTTTTTGAAGAGTGGCTTTGAGCTTTGTCTCTATCCTTATGTCTTTGCTACTGGAGAACCAGTGTACCTATCATCCTGTCCTCTTGTTTCTACCCTTTTTATATTTTAGGGGCATCAAATATACTAAGGATGGATTATCTTTATGCATTTTTATATTGCTCTGATTGCTTTAATTACAAATCTTGAAGCACTTATGAATAATGTTTTTGTATTTATTAAGCTATATTTTTCTTTCAGACAAGAGTTCTTTGATCTCCTATATGCCACATTCCTTCTCTTCTGTATTTTTCTTTTCCTCCTTCTCTTCTCCCCTTCACTTCTCTCTCAGTTTGTTTGCCTATTTGTGATGCTTATTCTTTCTCATCTTGCTGAGGCTTGTCACCTCTGCCCAAACTCTGTATTTGTTCCTGCATTGTGTGGATGACTTCTTCACTCTCCATTTCAGATTTGTTCTTGGCTCACCTCACTTTCGTGGTTACAAAAATATAAACTCCACAGCTCTCCATTCCCCTTTTGTCTCCAGTAGGTCGTGATGACTTGTACACATATTTCTGAACTCTGACTTAACATATTAGATTTCTACTAGGTAGCCCTGATACTTTCTATCTTCCCACAAAAGTTCCTTCTCTGATTCTTTCTACCCATGCAACACCAAATCAAGATTTACTTCCTGTACTCGGGGAATGTGTTGTGTTTTCACTGGGAGGCTCCTCAGTGTGCTGTCCTAGAATCTGCACTTCGGCTGGAAAGTGCTGAAATTCACTTCTGTTTTACTCTTCCCGAAACTCTGTAGAGAAATTATAACAGAACCTTTATTACTGAGAATCTGTATTGGCAGGAACATTTTGTAGTATAAACAAGAAGTATTGCAGCTTTCATTCTATAAATGCTTTGAAAATATCTACTTCTGAGAAAATATCCTAAAGAAATACCTTTTTGTAGGGGATACAGTAATGGCAGTTCCTAAAGACCAGAATTTAAAAATAAAGATTGCACTTTAAAATTTAAAAATCAACCTTTACTAGATCAAAGCAGAAATGTACAAAGCATCTTAAAGAGAAATGACAGCTCCAGGTCAGCAAGTCTTGACTTTTTTTTTAATGTTTGTGAAATTCAACATATTTTTTTTTACAATTTGAAGGTAATACTACCAGTTAGGAGACAGTGCTTTTAGTTTTATTCTTCTCCGGAATAGTTACAACCACATCTGAAGAAGATTTCTTCCTACATTCTTTACTTCCTATTTACCCTATTTCTCCCTTGTCTTATCCCTCAACAGCCATGGTTTGTCCATTGCAAAGGCTTCATAAAAATTAAGGAGTCAGGGAGAAAAGAGGAAGGCAGTTCTAAATTCATTATGGCAATACTGCTATCTCACTCTTTTCATGCATTGCTCATTGAAAGGATATATGTATGACACGGGTTGGGTGTAGGTTCTGGTTTTAGATTGCTTGTGTTAACATCTGAGCTTTTTCACTTAGGCATGTTACATAAATTCTCTGTATTTCAGTTTCATCGTTCTTTTTTTTTCCTGAAAATTCATTTTTATTTTTATTTATTTTTTAATAAATCTTTGTTGTTCAGATTATTACAGTTGTTCCTCTTTTTCCCTCCATAGCTCCCCTCCACCTGATTCCCACCGCACCCTCTGCCCTTACCCCCACCACCCACTGTTCTCATCCATAGGTGTACAATTTTTGTCCAGTCTCTTCCCACACCCCACA
>NW_005354055.1:79870-92668 GCF_000412655.1 Myotis brandtii | reverse complement strand
CCCTGAGTGTGTCTCTTATGGATGTGAAGAGTTGTAATCTGGATGGTCTCCCTCTGACCACTGGGTAGACTGGCTCTTGGATCTCCAAGGAGGTGCAAAGTCAACCACTGCCTGAGGCCACCCAGCAGAAGCTACAGAGAGATCTACAGATTCCTCCTCTTTGTTTGGGGTTTGGAGGTGCCCAGATGAGTCGCCACTGTGAAGTAATGCAGGCTGCTGATGAGCCTTAGGCCTTCTTTTGAAATCTCTGGGATTCTCTGACCCAGATACAGTTTGACAGGCTTTTAGGCAGAGATAGGCCAGGCCATTAGTATGCAAAAGCCTCTATGCACAGCTTGGGTGGGGATGTAAATTGGGTGGGGCAGGGTTTCAGGAACCACCAGGGCGGGGCAAACTGCAATGGCTGCCAGTCTGCTTTGCCTCTGAGAGGTCCTGGGGTCTGTGTCCCACGCCCCATGCAGGAACAATGAACACTGCAAGCACTTCTGCAAGGAAGCCGCCCTCACATTCCACCCCGATGCCAGACAGTACAGTTTCTCTCTGTATCCGTCTGGGTCCCCAAATTTTTGCCTATAGCTGGAGTTCAGAGCAGTTGGGAGCTTGTATCTCCCTCCCAATTGAAAAAGACAACAGCTTACCCAGCTAGCAGCCCCTTTCGCGTGCACCTCCATTCCACACTTCTACCTCCTGCCGGACTCAATGCGCTTTTCTCTTTCCTTCTAGTTGTAGATTTTCCACTCAGCCAGCCTTCCCATGGTTCTGGATGATACTCGTTTTGTCTTTTAGTTGTAGTTTAAATGTGGTTGTATGCAGCTGCAAGTTCAGGTGTTTACCTATGCCGCCATCTTGATTCTCCAGTTTCATCGTTCTTGAAATAAATTCTATAATAGTGTAAAAGTCATGGAATTATTTCAAGGAAAAATTAAGGCATGTAAGATGTGCCTGTCATGTAAGAATCATTCAATAAATAGGATTGACTAAGGCAATAGTTCATAACTATGGCTCTGCATTATATTCATTCAAGGAACTTTTTAAAAATACAAATGCCCCTGCCCCTGCTGTTCTAGCTAACCTTTAATAGAGCCTGGGGATCATATTTTTCTCCCATTATTTATTTGTTTATTTTTAAGTGCCATGAGATTTTTATCTCTCTTGTTCATTGCTATATCCCCAATTTCTAGAACAATGCCTGGCACAAATTAGGCACTCAATAAATACTTTATTAACGAATAAAATGAATTATCTTTGATTCCTCCGTGGTTCATCTCTCTTTTAGGAAAAAACATTAACTCATTTTTAAATTTATAAATGCAAAATTCTTTTTTTGAGGGGGTGGGGGACATTATGTTTGTTACTTATAGTCACACCCTCTTCTCAATCTCAGTCCCTGGAAACCATGATCTATTCTTCATCCTTACAGTTTGGGGTTTTCTGGAATTTTAAGTAAATTGGATCATACACTATATAGCTTTTTTTTTTTAATATATTTTATTGATTTTTTACAGAGAGGAAGGGAGAGGGATAGAGAGTTAGAAACATGGATGAGAGAGAAGCACGATCAGCTGCCTCCTGCACACCCCCTACTGGGGATGTGCCCGCGACCAGGGTACATGCCCTTGACTGGAATCGAACTTGGGACCCTTCAGTCCGCAGGCCGACACTCTATCTAGTGAGCCAAACCAGCTAGGGCCACGATATAGCTTTTTGAGTCTGGCTATTGTCACTTAGCATAGTGCATTTGAGGCTCATTTATGTTGTTAAGTGTCTCAATATTCCTTTTTTTGCTAAGCACTGTTACAGTGAACCTGGAACAAATATATTAACAATCTTGCTCTGTTTTGTTTTGTTTTTCTTTATTTTTAGCTTTCCAGAGTATTGGATCTTCCACCAGAAAACTTGATCAAGTCAATATCTGCAGTTCCAATTTCCAGAAAAGAGTTAAGTATAACATACTTGTAATAATATAAAATGTTGCTTACTTTGTAAAGATACCAAAAAAGAAAGTTACTCTTCAATTTATAGAGTAGTCCTTAAAATTAACCCTTTTAGTAACCTTGTGTTGTTTTGATATTTATGCTGATAACTATAATTATGGCGAAGTCTTTAAGAAGAATGCAGAATGAGGTTCAAATTTAATTGTGTAACAGCAACTAAAAGAAATAAGATTATGGTTAGGATCTAAGGGTTTTTGAAGGACTAGGAGAGATTATACACCTGATGCTTGAATACTATTGTACAATATTTACCTGCTAGTTTTTTTTATGGGTTTTTTTTCCCCCTCCATTTGGAGACCCACGGTGTTACAGGGAACTTTTGGTTAGGACTACATGCAGCCAATAGTTTATCTTGTTGGTTGCAAGGAAAAATCTATCTCTTTGTGAGTTTTATCATTCTAAATGATACTTGTTTACCATTTGACTAGAAAACTTTAATATTTGGATAAAATACCCTCTCAGTCAATTAATAATGACAAGAAATTTGCTAGACATTTAAGCCCTAAGCTTTAGAAAGATGTAAAGATACAATCATCAGTATCATTATGTCCTTATGTTTTGTCCCCTTTGTCAGGATTTTAGATACAGTAGGATAAATATTCTTGCTCCCAGAGTAGGACAAAGAGATAAGTGGAAAAGGAAAAGAAAGCTACATGTAGCATTGTGAAAGAGAGCATCTTTAAAATGGCCTGCTGCAACTTTCTCTATATTGAGTTCTAAGGCCCACTGACCAAGGGGAACTTAAAATTATACTAGAGGCCCAGTGCATAAAATTCGTGCACTGGGGGGGGGGAGGGTCCCTCAGCCTGGCCTGCACCCTCTTGCAGTCCAGGAGCCCTCAGGGGATGTCCGACTGATGGTTTAGGCCTGCTCCTGCCAGCAGTTGGACATCCTTAGCACTGCCACGGAGGCGAGAGAGGCTTCCACCCCCGCTGCTGCCTTCGCCAGCCGTGAGCCTGGCTTCTGGCACACTAACCACCAGGAGGCAGCTCCTGCATTGAGCGTCTGCCCCCGGTGGTCAGTGCACATCATAGTGACCGGTCGTTCTGCTGTTTGGTCGATTTGCATATTAGCCTTTTATTATATAGGATATACACTGATGTAATGTTCCAAACCAGTTACCTATTTATAAAGTCTCTAAATGACATTCTGCATAGTCATGGGAACGTCTCTTTTTATTTTATGTTTCAAAGAGCTTTAATAAACTGAACTGTCTTGGCCTATCTTGTGAATAACATTTCCTTTACCTGCCTGGAGCTCCTTTGGGCAGTTCCACTTTAGCACTCTGAAATGCTAAGACTTTGATTTATAGAAAATAAATACTGGGGAGGACCTCAAAATTTTTCTAGGCTACAAGTATAAAATTATACATATTTATTTAAAACAAAGGGAATTTCTAATGCTTTGTCATAATAAACCCAAGTGTCCTTTACAGTACTAAAACCAAGCCTAACTGTTCTATATTTCTAACTTTATTCTAAAATACTATTAAGTGCCAGAAGATTAAGAAATACTATTTTTGGGGTAAGAGAGTCAACGGAGGACTTGTATGCATGCATATAAGCATAACCCATGGATACAACAGTAAAGGGGTTAGGGCATGTGCTGGGGGGTGGGAATGGCCGGGGAGAGGTCAATGGGGGAAAAAAGGAGGCATATATAATACTTTAAACAATAAAGAATTAGAACAACAACAACTCAGTAACTGTAAAAAAAAAAAAAGGAAATACTATTTTTGTTAATGTGACTTATTTAATGTGATGTGAATCAATTTGCTCAGGTCTACTAGTTCAAATTTGTCAATTATGGTTAAATTTCTATTTAATATTGATCATAGTAGAGAAGATTAATAATTATTATAAGCCAGTAGTACTCAAGTCTAGGGATTTCACTCCAGCACAACAAAAACTCCTTAGAAATAGTGGAAAAGTAGCTATTTTTAAACCTTTTCTTTTAATTTAAACAATAATAAAGTAGAGGAAATAGATTACCATAATGACCCCTACATGCCCATCAGTTACTGTCATTGTCTCATGGCCAGTTTTGTTTCATCTATGCTCCTGTCCACTCTCCTTCTTCACAATGGGTTATTTTCACAGTTACTGCTTTTTATAGTCTAGATGTTATGTATTGTTATAGTTTTTTCTTAATTTGTTTTTCTATCACAAGAGCAAAACAGATAATGTTAAGGAGATTCAGGAAGAATAAGAAGAGAAAAAATTCCCATTAGCCTTACTGTGTTGAGACATCTGATGTTAGCAACTTGGTGTATTTTCACACTTTCTCTTTGAATATGTCTTGCAGCCTTTAAAAACAAACAAACATAGTTATAGCCTGGCCAGTGTGGTTCATAGTTGAGCATCGACCTATGAGCCAGGAGGTCAAGGCTCAATTCCTGGTGAGAGCACAAGGCTGAGTTTTAGGCTCAATCCCCGGTAGTGGGCTTGCAGGAGGCAGCCAGTCAAGATTCTCTCTCATCATTGATGTTTCTATCTCTCTCTTCCCCTCTGAAATCAATAAAAATTTATTTTTTAAAAAGCCACAAAACATAGTCATAAAACTGTATGTATAATTTTTAATTCTTTCCCTTGACATCAATCTTTTTTTTTTATAAGTATCACTTCTAACAATAGCTAATTAATACTCTAATGCTCCCCTTTGGACATTTAGAATGTTTTCAGACTTTTTACATAATTCACATTTAAGAATACGTCTTTAAATAGACAAAGCAAAAGTTCCTTGTGGCTATATAATTGAAAGCTCCCCAAAGGGAAAATGGTGAAAGAGGTCAAGTCTGGTTGAGTTCCACCTACTTCCTTAAAGCATTTATTTTTCTTTTGGGTCTTTTTTACTGCCAAATAACCCTTCACATAATTTCAGAATTCATGTTTTAAATATTCCTAGTTTAAGAAATGATTGTTCATCATTTTTAATAGACTAAAAGGGTAATGTTTTAAAATGTGTCCTTCTATCACTGAACTAATTGGGAATATTTGTCATGATTCTATTGAAATAATAAAATTTTTAAATTCAATTGAACTACTTTATTATTCATGTCTAGAATAAAATTGTAGTCATGATTTTAAATAACTATAGAAAATCATGTGACCTCTGTGTTTCCTAGATGTTTTGAGAGCCCCCCTATAGGTTTATGGTCATATTTAACCTTTTATAAATTATCCTTGCTGCATGTTAAAAATCATAGCTTTTTTTAATCTTTATTGTTGAAAGTATTACATATGTCCCCTTGTTAAAAAAATCATAGTTTAATCTTTGGTATATTCAAATCTGTATAATTTCAATTAACATTGTTTGTATGGATTTTATTTTAATTTAATATTTTTTCATGAAAAAAACCTTTATGTTTGTGTGTTATTCCCATTTTGTTAAATTTATATTTTCATTGTCCCACATTGTTGGCACAAATACTTGACTAGGCTGTCAGAGTCTTTTGGAAAGAATAGGTAAAATAAATACATCTAGACCTTATGTGAGTTTCCAGAGTTAAAATTAATCTTTAGAAAATCAAATTGTCATTTTATCATTAGAGAATAGTCTTAGAAAAAAAAATAGAGTACAGTTTGCCAACCAAGCCACTGAAGAACTACAGACAGAATAATTCCCAGGGCTCAGTACTGGTACTATTAAGCATTTTTATTTAACATCAGAATTAAGATCAGTATTATTTAGCTAGAATTTAATTTTTCAGCAACACTATGAAGTAGGTACTATTATTACCATTATACTGAGGTTACAAGGGAGGCTTAAGCAACATACCGAAGATCACACAGACACTGATTAATAGATGAACTTGGGTTTGTAGTTACAGCTTAAATGTCAGTAGATGAGTTTGGGTAGGTAAATATAATTCACACTAGGCTGCTGGATAATGGATTAAGGCTCAGGAAAATTCTCAATGGTCCTTGTTGACTAGGTTCGTTAATGTGCTGTTAAACGAAAGATACACAGGATTTTTTAGGCACATCTCTAATTTGAAGAGTGATAAGAACGGAGTCACTTGTGGCCCTCTGAAATGTGTCTTTTGTGTCAATGAGAGTGGGCTAGCCGTGACAGTGGTTTAACCCACTTACTCTGCCCATAGATTCTCATTCTCTGGTTTCTTATTAAATATCAGATGTTCAATATGGGTAATTACGTAGATGTTTCTATATCAATCAAAATTATTTTGCACTTTGACCTATTATAAACCTACAGAAAAATTTATAGAAAACAATAATAAACACTCATGTGCTTACTTTCTAACAAGTCAGGTCTTAATTTTTTCCAAAGTGGCTGCTCTTCCTATCTCACAGAGATATTACGAAGCTACAATTAGGTAATAGAAGAGGAAGAATTTCATAAGATGATAAAAGATAAAGTTCTAAATAAATACAAGGTGATGATATTTCTAATTACTTTATATTAAAAGCATAATACTTTTTTCTTATAAAATTATGTCAGTGTGGGAAACTCATAACGATTAATCTTTTTTTTGTTATATTAATAATGTTTGTAGGGTAATAACAGTTTTTCCCTACTTCTTTAGAGAAGTAGCTGATTTTCAGCTTTCTGTGGATTCTCTGTTGGGGAACAATGACTACTCAAGACCAGATATTCAAGTTCAAGCCACACAACTGGCAGAGAAGGTACTTTAGCACTATTACCTTTTTTTTACTTTATAATACAGTTATTATTTTAAAGAAAAAAATACTCTGCAGGTTATCTCAGCCATAGTAATGAATTTAATAATGTTTCTTTGTTGAAAGCACCTTGGAAAACATAATTTAAATTCATTTTAGCCATGTACTATAAGATTAGTATGATTTTTCAAGTTAGTTATAGAGCATTCTTCTTGAGCTGACATTGTTCAGTTTTTTTATTAACTACTTACAGGAGGACTGAAGTGTTAATTAAATTTACAGATTGAAGCTGGTTGGACTTCTGAATTTAGGAGAACAAGTTGATAAATTAGAGCAGTGGGTTGCACTTCTTAAAATGAGTTTCTGAGAAAATGAACATTAAAATATGAGAAGAAATTATTAGATTGCAGTAGAATTATGATTGCAGAGACAAAGTGGTTAGATGATTTAATAAACCTCTTTCATTTCTAATTTCTGTGATGAATTTGGTACCTAAAAGAGAAATTGAAAGGATTGTAGAGAATGACCAAGTTGTTAGTATAATACCACCAGAAAAGGCAGGTGTTGGACAGGTTTTTTTTTTTTTAAATAAGGTTATTACAAAAGAGGTGTGTGTGTACCCTGAAGAATTGGAACAATGGAAGTCATTATCATAGAAAAGGATGCTTAAAGAATGAGTGTGATAAAGGAGCTTTGGTAGCTGAGTATTTATTTGATCAAAAACCACCCCAGATTTTTATCAGGAAGTAAACCAAGAATAGAATCATCCTAATTACAATATTTAGTGTCAAAATAAAAACAAGTGATTCTTCAGTGACAAGTGTTTTTTCAAGGTCCATGGGTATATCAGGTGCTTTGAATATCTAGTTGGTTAAAATTTTAAGGCATATTCACTGAAGACAAAGTAAGTTATTTACATTTTATGTGTTGACACAAGTGCTTTAGCATAGGCCCTGACATAATGTCTTGTTCTGTGGCTTTTGCAACAGGTGGGTGAGATAAAAAGAGTCCATTGCAAAAAAAAAAAAAAAAAAAGTTCATTGCATGTCAGGGTACATAGAGGTGGGAGTAAAGTGGTGCTCTCTCTCTTCCATGTCAGATGGAGAATTTGAGGCGAGGGAATGAGAAAGAGGAAGAGACTTGGAATACAGAATAGTATTCTAATCTGTAAAGAAGAAAACATGTTTACCCAAATAGAATGATTGATTTGAAGGGACTGGCTAAGGCCCAGGTCTAGATATGAAGACAGAGAGATGATGCACCTTTTGCCTTTAGACATTTGAAAATCTGATAATTTTAGAACTACAACTCTCATTGGGCTTACTTTATAATATAGCTCTTTTACTTGATCTGTTATCTTTTCAGCTAAAATGTGATACAGTGGTGACTGAAATCAGCACTGGTCAAGGGACTGTAAATTTCAAAATAAACAGAGAACTATTAACAAAGGTAAGAATGGGTTATGTTTTAGCTCTTGCATCTTCACTCACTCTCTCTGTTTTAGCTACAGTGGTTTCCCTCCAGTTCTTAAACTTATTGTGCCTCCTCTTGCCTCAGAACTTATGCACATTCTAATGCCTTTGCCTGGAATGCCACCCCATGTTAACTCCTGCTTATCCTTCAGATCTTGATATTTCCTGGGCAGTGGCCTTCTGACACCTTCATTTGTACACTCTCATAGCACTGTACATCTCTCCTTGTAGAATTTGCGATAGTTCCTTTTACATTCTTTTTATTTGATTAATGTCTGTTGCCTTTAAACTCTAATTTCCATTAGGGCTTATAGTTTCTGCTTTTCTCACTCACTATTAAATCCCCACTTCCTAGCACAATGCCTGGCATGTAGTAGATGTGAGATAATTATTATTGAATGAAGTAATGGGCTCTGTATCAAATTTAAGAAAGGTACTACTGGTTTCTGCTCTCTGGTAGCCTGTATTCTGTAGGAAGCATAAGAATTATACAAATGCAACCATAAGACAGCTTTTTAAAAAAAAATAAAACAATAAATAGTCCTGGCCAATGTGGCTCAGTTGGTTAGAGTGTTGTCCTGTACACCAAGAGGTGGTGGGTTCAATTCCAGATCAGGGCACATACCCAGGTTGCAGGTTTGATCTCTGGTCAGGGCACATGCTGAGTGCGGGAAGCAACTGATCAATGTTTCTCTCTCCCTCTTTCTAAGATCAATAAAAAAAGAGATTTTTTTTAAAAAACAATAATTAATAAAGATGATTGGTACAATAAGCATAAGAAAGATCAAAGATGGAAAAATCAGGATGGCCTGGAGGGTTGGGGAAATCGCATAGAGGAATTAGGTCTCACATGAGTAAGGCCATGGAGGACATGTAATTCTGGATAGGCAGTGGTATGAGACCTTTTGTTGAGAATCTCATCTCAAACATTAAAACTTATCATAATGCAGGCTTTGGTGTAGTATAGTGGTCGGCAAACTGCGGCTCGCGAGCCATACGTGGCTCTTTGGCCCCTTGAGTGTGGCTCTTCCACAAAATACTGACTTCTGCGCATGGGCCAGGAGGTTTCAATCGCACTGTACGTTCACGCCTGCACGTGGTATTTTGTGGAAGAGCCACACTCAAGGGGCCAAAGAGCCGGGCTCACGAGCCACAGTTTGCCGGCCACGGGTAAAGTATGTAAAAAAAAACCCAAAAAACAAATCACAACAGTATTGAGTTGGTAGGGCTTAGTAAATGCTGCCTCTTGAACTGAAAATAACTATAAAACCAAAATTTCTAGTAATATATTTTGTCACTGAAAGAGAGATAGTGTTTTATACTTGTCTCTAGATCTTTTAATTTTTTTCTTTTATCTTTTTTCACTCTTACTTCAAGGTAAATTAGTTAACCAAAATCAGTCACAAGGACAAGAAGGAACAATTTTTTTTGAGCTTTTTACAAAGTGTCTACAACATGCTGGGCTCTTGATAACATTTCATGTCAATTAAGCAAACCAGTGAGTCTAATTTACCATTTTTTGAATTAGTGACTTTTCTAATTGTTGACTTAATTTTATTGAAGTATAAATACAGCTCACCAAAGTGCCTACCAAACTTTAGGCCATTTGGTAGGCAGCAATATTGTACTGCTTTTGTTTTTTCTAAGATGGGAAAATGTACTGTGGTAGATGGAGTTTGCCTTTACAGCTGGCTTAGCTGAAAGCGACGTAATTTGTATTTTAAAGCACAGCATATATTAATAATTTAAAATTTTAATAGCCATGTATTTTCATGCTTTATTACAATTAAATACATTTTCTCTGGTTTAAGGATGCCCATTTGCTTGCTTATTAAAAATATTCCCAAATTCTTCTCAGTTGACAACGGAGGGAATAAGATTTAGGGCCTTGAGAATCTGGATCTTATTGTGATTTTTGTTTTAAAGGAACGAGCAGATTGCTCACATAGCCCTTCTCAGTGTCACAGTAAAGATACATCCTAGAGCAGTGAACACCCATAGACTAAGAAAAGAATATTGAATGTACCTGTGTTTATAAATTATAATTTTTTTTATTAACAGAACATCATTTTTATTGGCAATACAATCATAATTACAAATGGCTTGTGTGAACGTATTGGGAAATAGTCTCTTTGGGGGCCTCTTCTATATTTTATCAACCAATGGCAGTAGCTCTAGATTTTTTTTTGCCTTTTTTTTAATTTAAATTATAATTTTTAAATGATAATACTTCTTTGCTCAAAGTCTAATTTCAACAGTGATCATTTGCATGTCTAATGAATTTTTCAGATCATGTCAAGAAAAAAATTCAACCATTTTAGGACCATTGTAAGTCTTTTTTCCTTTTTTTTTTTTTTACGTTTTAGAGTTGGCAAGATTGACATGTAGCCAATGATCTATGTCCAGAATTTACTCCTCAAGCAGAGAATTGTGAATTTGTCATTGCTTACACGTGTATAAACTTAGACGGAATGAAACATTACCTGTCCATGAATTGCAATTGAATTATTAGCACTGGCAGCACCAGGGATGATTAAATGTTAGCTTAAGTTTGGATCACACATAGTGGCTTAAAATCTCTTCATATAAATCATTCTCAAGGGTAGGAGGCTAAAATATGAAATTAAAGGCAATAGAAACTGCCAGATATGTGGGACTAGACCATAAATTTTCAAAGCTAGAAGATTATGTGACCAGTTCATACACTGTGAAGAACTATCACTTTTACCAAACTTCCACCTGTTAGTAGCTAAAGGATGACTTTCAGGAGAAACTATAACTTTGAGTAATAATTAATTCAGTCTAGGGAGAGAAAAAAGAAAATAAGAGTTTAACTAGGAAAAGGGCAAACAAAATCCTGTTTTTTTTGTGTGTGGTTTTTTTTTTTTTTTTTTGGCAAAAGCCTTTTTTTTTTTTTTTTTTTAAATATATTTTATTGATTTCTTACAGAGAGGAAGGGAGAGAGATAGAGAGTTAGAAACATCAATGAGAAAGAAACATCGATCAGCTGCCTCCTGCACATCTCCTACTGGGGATGTGCCCGCAACTCAGGTACATGCCCTTGACCGGAATCGAACCCGGGACCCTTCAGTCTGCAGGCCGACGCTCTATCCACTGAGCCAAACCGGTCTTGGCCAAAATCCTGTTTTTTAGGTGTGCCCTAGAAATACAGTGGATGACATTTTATTTTACATGTACACATGCATTTTTTTTATTTGCCAAATTCAACTTTGTATACTTTATCAAGACTTGAGAAGAAGGAAAAATGATACTAATTTAAGTAGTTCTAATTCTGCTCATTATTTGACTAATTAAGTTTGTCAGTAGGCAGTCAGGATGCATTTAAGTCATGTGTAGTGCCAGTTGGCTGAACACACGGAAAGAATGAATAATTAAACACTTCTCTACTATTGACCAAAGAATTGACTAGACAAATAGTGGTAGCTTGTTTACAAATCCTGTTGAGAGCTGTACAGAAATAGCAACCAGCAGAGTTAGATAAAATGACAAAAGTCATCCACAGGAAAAGTGATGGTGATAGACAAACAAAAAATGTCAGCCAATTAAAATATTAATTTGCTAAAGCATTCCAAAAAGTAAAACCTTTGAAAGATTTAATTTTTTATTATAAACTCATTATGCACCTAAGTTTACTGAGTACATTTTACATTTAGACATTCTTATTGATGAATTAATTGGCCTCTAGCTTGTTCATCTATTGGAATATAAGGAAACTTTACTAGCTCACTGACATTCTATAGTTAATAGTTTTCTTCTGTGTGGCCACTAATTTAATAAGCCTCCTGCTTATTATTTATCAGGAACTATATTATAGAAATCTACATAGATCCTGCCTTTTAGGAACTTACAATAAAAAAAGAAAAGCATAGGCCTAGCCATTTTGGCTCAGTGGATAGAGCGTCAGCCTGCAGACTGAAGGATCCCAGGTTTGATTCCGGTCAAAGGCACATGCCCAGGTTGAGGGCTCAGTCCCCAGTGAGGGGCGTGCAGGAGTCAGCCTCACAGTGATTCTCTCTCATCATTGATGTTTCTTCTATCTCTCTTTCCCTCTCCTTTCCTCTCTGAAATCAATAAAAAAAAATATTAAGAGAGAAAGAAAAGCATAAAAAACGGTGTAATGTGTGATGGGTATGATAATATGATGGCTAATATCATGGAGGCGTTTAAAGTTGCAATCCAGGGGAAGAACCAAGATGGCGTGCCGGGAGCCGGTACATCCTTGCTGCTTGACACAGTCGCTGCAGGGAAGAAACATCTGCACAGCATATGTTTCAAGGGACCTGGCGTACATGGCATACTGTTCTTAATATGTTTGCTCCCCTTCTTGGCGTTATGTGTTTTAACCAAGGGCACCTCTCTGAGAAAGGTTGTTTCCCCAGGTAGGGATTTTTCCCTGAAGTTAGGGAGGGAATAAAACCCCTTAACTAAGTGCCAGGCGGGTAGTTAATCAGTTTAACTAAGAACAATCACGCTTAAGCTACATAATCTTTACTCCCTGGAATGGAGATAAGACAACAGGACACAGAACCTAGACACAGAACCTAGGGACAGAACTTAGAGACAGAACCTAGAGACAGAATATGGCAAAAGATCCTGGACAGAACCTGGCTACAGAACTTGGCTGGAGAACCTAGACAGAACATGGCAGGAGAACCTGGCTGGAGAACCTGG
>NW_005354055.1:78619-79492 GCF_000412655.1 Myotis brandtii | reverse complement strand
TCTACAACTGGAAGGAAAGAAAGAAGAGCATTGAGACTGAGTAGGTTGTGCAGAGGCTCCAAGAACGGAGGTATGGAGTCGCGCGCCAGGAGGGCTGCAACTGGATGCGCGGTTTTTTTCAATCTGAAGGGGTTGCAGACTCTTGAATCCACTGAGCTTTTTTGGGGCAGGATTCTGAGGTCTCAGACCCCTACGGGGAGAGGCGGGACGGCCTTGCAACAGGTCGGAGAGCGAGGGCGGCTTTCTTGCGGAGGTGCTCGCTGGCACTCGGGATGTGGAGACGCAGAGTCACGGAGAGGTGAGGAGACGCCATTGCCCCTTGCTCCGCCCTGGTGATTCCCAGAGACCCGCCCTACTCAATTTACATCCCCACCCAAGCTGTGCCTGTGGCACAAAAGGAACCACCTGGGCTTTTGCAGCCCAACCCAGCAGACTGCAGATTTCAACTCCTCATATACATAAGGGACACATTCAAGAAGCAGAATCAGGTTCGGAGGGAGCCGGAGCCGGACCCGGCTGGGCCGGCGATGTGGAATCGATGTACCAGCAAACGCACAAACAGGTCCACCAGGTCCAGTCTCACATGGGACGCTGGGAGACAGCAGACAAGCAGTCTGTGCACTTAGTAGAAAACGAAATCCAAGCAAGCATACCAGATATTCAGCCACCAAGAACGCCTGGAGATTTTGTCCAGCAAGGAGCTGCCCAACAAAAGACAGAATGCCAAACTTCGTGTTGCTGAGACGGCCCCGGTGAGGTTGAAACGGTCCCGATGAGGTTGAGACGGCCCCAGTGAGGCTGAGACGGCCTCTCTGAGGCTGGGATGGCCCCTGTGAGACTGAGACGGCCCCTGTGAGACTGAGATGGTCCCTG
>NW_005354055.1:49839-78492 GCF_000412655.1 Myotis brandtii | reverse complement strand
ATCCTGGGGAGGGTTGGGGGGGGGAGGAGATCAACCGAAGGACTTATATGCATGCATATGAGAAATACTAATGGACACAAGACACTGGGGGGTGGGGGAAGCCAGGGGAATGTCAAGGGGGGGGGGGGGAGACATGTATAATACTCTTTGTAATACTTTAAGAAATAAAACAAAATTAAAGTTGCAATCCAGTCTAAAAAAAACGTACACTTAGGTCTGTCTTGAGGTGAGAGGAGATAACTTTGAATTGGGGTGAAAATGAAGAAGAATATACCTGGGAGGTACAAGGGCAGGCATTCCAGGCAAAGGGGACAGCTTGGGCCAGAGTGCAGGCAATCAAGAACATGGCATTGTCTGGAAATCAGCAGATGATTATGTTTTGCACACAGGATGGTATGGGAGAAGATAGGAAATTATATACTGTGAAAGGCCTTATATGCTCTGCATAAAGAGTGTTAGCTTTTTCTATGTAATCATTTTTCATGGTATGTTATGTGTACCACAGCTGGTACATGTGATGATTTTTGGTATTACACTAATGAAATTTAGTTTTAATAGTTAAACAGTTAATCCTGAGCTGTATATATCACCCTGTGGCACAGGAGAGATTTTGTTAGGTAAGTAGTAGTTGAAGTGTTAGCAATTCCTACCTAGGAGATGTGTAAAGTAAGGAGCTGGAAGCAAGGAAGTAGTACAGGTTGGGGAGTGGGGGGGACAGACAGTGGAAGAGGAACCTACAGAGGAAACTGAGAAGTAAAAATCCGTAGAGCGATGTCATTACAACCAAGGAGGAAGGATAGTTGCAAGGAGAAGAAAGTAATTATCAGCTAAGATGGTGTATGAAAGTGGTTACCCTGCCCTGACCGGTTTGGCTCAGTGGATAGAGCATCGGCCTGCGGACTGAAGGGTCCCAGGTTCGATTCTGGTCAAGGGCATGTACCTTGGTTGCGGGCACATCCCCAGTAGGGAGTGTGCAGGAAGCAGCTGAATCGATGTTTCTCTCTCATCGATATTTCTAACTCTCTATCCCTCTCCTTCTTCCTTCCTTTCTGTAAAAAAAAAATCAATAAAATATATTTTTAAAAAAAGAAAGAAAGTGGTTACCCTGGAGAAGGCCGGAAGGGACCGAGGAGGTTAGGGTGGATGATGAAAAGGAACTCTAGACTTTAGCCTTATCTTAATTGTTTATTTGTTCATTTTACAAAAGAATGTATTCATAAAAGTAATATAATAAAATTTAAGCATTCATTTAGGTTTGGCATTTGGAATTTTGATTTGGAGAGTACTTTCAGTGAAACAGTAGAGGAAAAAAGCTCCAGGTGGCAGATAAGTCAAATTGTTAAAGGAATGTTTGAAAGTGAAGCATATAAGATAGTTTTTGACTAGTTATTTTTTTTTGTTTTTGCCAGAGAAATCAACAAATGGAGAGTCACTTGTAAAAGAGAATTCTAACTTATTGCTATTACCATTTATGGAGTCTACCATCCATTACATGAAAAGGAATGGAAAATGAAAAAGATGCTTAGACTTTAACTTTAGAATAATCTTGAGAATGAATTTCTTCTCACTGTTTACCTCCCCACTTGCAGTCTTCTTGTTGCCCATATTCTTGGAGTAATTAACATTTAATAGGCCCTTAGTGTCTGACAGACACTATTCTCTTTAATGTCTATATATTTATTAATATTTTACCTCTGTGTCCTTGGGCAAATACATACTGTTTCTGAACCTTAGTTTTTACAGCTGTTGCCCACCTCTAAGATTGTGGGTCTTAAAGATAACATAAAAGCATCTAGACTTGAACCTAGCATTCTGTAGATGTATCTTAAAAGTATTGCTTTGCTGTTTCCTTTTACCTCTCTGCCTTTTCCATTAAGTGACCATCTTAACCTATGATAGTGAAATTCTTTACATCATAAACTGCACATTTAGGACTCAGAATCCAATTTGAGAAGCAAAACCAATATAAGAGTAAATTAAAGTCTATCACAATAAATTTAAAGCCTTGAAGTAAATAAATCATCACCATTAGCAAAAAAGTAATAAAATATGAATTTTGTGAACTATACACTAGTTCTGTGTTAATAACTAAAAATTAACCTGGAATATGTTTTGGCAGTTTCTGTATGATTTCCTGTTTTTATTTACTTATGTAGCCAACTTGAGGCCTGGTGCATGAAAATTCATGCACTGGAGGGGGGTTCCCTCAGCCCGGCCTGACCCATCTCATAGCCCGGGAGCCCTCAGGGGCGGGAGGCGACCCGGTGATCAGGGGAAGGCGACGCCCCCATCACACCTCTGTTGCTGCCACTGCCGGCAGCGCAAGCCTCGGCCAGCCCTGGTTACCTGCACCTTGGCTGGCCCTGGTTACCTGTACCTCGGGCCAGCCCTGGGCAGCTGAGGGGACTGGGGGCCTCCGGTGGCAGGCGTGCAGCAAGGCCGGGCTGCCTGGGGGTGGGCCCGGCCTTGCCGTGCACCTGCCGCCCTGGCAAAGCTGAGGGAACTAGGCACCGCCATCTTGTGGCTGTGGATGCCGCCATCTTTGAAGGCATGGCAGTCAATTAGCATATTCCCTCCTTATTGGCTGTGGGTGCTGCCATCTTTGAGGGCATAGCAGTCAATTAGCATGTTCCCTCCTTATTGGCTCTGGGCGCCGCCATCTTTGCGATGGTGTGAGGGTCAATTAGCATATTCCCTCTATTAGATAGGATAAGCATTTGAATTATATTTTATTTGTTTCCTACCATTGCTTGTTATTAGTATCAAAAAAAGTAGCAGCATACAATAGTTAGCTATGGAGTGAAAACAATTTTACTAGCCGTATGACCTTGGAAAGTTACTTAACCTCTCTGTGCTTTTATTTTCTTATTTGTAAAAATGATACTTATCTCTTAAGATTGTTGTGAGGATTAAAAAAGTAAATACATAGAAAATACTTAGAATAGTGCCTGACACATAGTATGCAGTCAATAAATATTCAGATGCTGCTTCTGGTTTCTTTGTTACTACTTGCTGTGAGACTTTTGGTAGGTACTTAACCTCTCTAAATTCTGTTTCTTCACCTGTAAAATATTTACTTCATCAATCACTGTGAGGAGGAACAGACAGGATGTATAAAAGAGCACAGATGTGAACTCAAGAAGATGATGCTGCTGACAGTGCTATAAATGTCTCAGTTCCACAAATTGAAATGAGCAAACTAGCAGCGTTTAGTTTCCAGTAGCAGAGTACTTAAGAAAACTACAGTTTTTTTCTATCGTTAAATCCCAACCTTTACTTTTCAGACAGTGTTAAAACAAGTTATCGAAGATGGTTCAAAATATGGATTAAAAAGTGAGCTTTTCTCTGGTCTTCCCCAGAAGAAGATCGTGGTTGAATTCAGGTCAGTGCCTATTCTTCTTATGTGTTTGTTAATCAATTAGCTGATCAGATGAGTGATTTACTATTTATAATAATAAAAGCGTAATATGCTAATTAGACCGGACGTCCTTCTGGACAACCTTCGGGACGAAGCAGGGCTGCTAGGGAAGCCCGGGTCCCAGGTGCCAGAGGGAAGCTGGTGCTGGCAGCCGTGGGAAGGAAGGCCTACTCTTGCATGAATTTTGTGCATCCGGCCAATAGTTACCATATAAGGGCTAACGAAATTAACGTCTTTAAATTGATGCAGAACACAGCACCTTCTCTAAGGATACATTTCAGTACTAACTATATTACTCACGCTCCTTGCTGTTACCTAACCAATAGTAAAGGAAAATTAGTAGGGAGGTGGTACAATATCTTTTCCCATGCATACAGCCTTGAAATAATGCCACTGTAAGTTTCTTGAAACTTGAAAAGTTGCCACCAGGGCTCACTCCTAACACCTTTCTCATTTTCACTTCACTGTTACCATCTCTCCTCCCCAACCAAGCTCAAAATACCAAAACCTTAGTCTTCCTTACTCATTGATTCTCTGGCTTTTCTCCTCAGTTTTCATTTCCCATATACAATCAAACCTCGGTTCTCTAACATCTCCCATCTCAAATAATTTGCCTCTCGACCCAACACCCTTCATGCTCATACCTGTATGATCAGTCACATCTCTCTAGGGCGACAAAGGAAAGAATGTGCGAGTATGAGTCAGTTTACTACTAAACCTCACATTGTTAACATCCCCGGAAAGTGTGCTGTGAATATTTGTGTGTGTATGTGTTTGGTAGTTGTTTTTTTTTTGCTTTTGTTACTGCTTATTTTATTAAATTTTCATTTTTTACTGTACATTTTATGTCCTTTTATTAAATTTTCATTTATATTTCATGTCCTTTTTGTTTTTAAAGTATTTATTTATAGATTAGTACCTTAGACATGTACTATATATAAGACAGGTTAAAAAAGGGAGTCATTTGGGAGTCTGGAACAGATTAATTCAATTTACATTACTTCTAATGGGAAATAATGATTCAGTTTTTGAACAGCCTTCCGGAATTAAGTTCAAGGCCCGAGGTTCCATTGTACTGCTCTTTTTGTTTATGCTTGTAAGAAATGTCTAAAAATAACCTGTTCTATTTGAGTTGTATTCTGTAGGCTTTTTCTCTGTGTTATTTGCCGATGGATTTGTCCCTCTCAACTTTTTTCCTATAGCAGTTACGGAGGGCTGGAACTTAGATGAGCATCTGAATGCTGATGAAGGCAGGGTCCCTTTCCCAGCAGCCATCTTTGCTCTCTGGCATTGCTGTGGGATGACCATAGCTGCCCCTCCCTTAGAAGTTTTCTAATTACTGTGGGGCTTACCATTGTGGTTTCAAAGTAGAGACAAACAGGTGGGGGATGGGGCAAAATTGATAGAAAACATTGTTCTTGAATTTCTCCTGAAAATGCAATAAAATATATTTAAAAAAAAAAAAAAAGAAAACATTGTTCTTGAATTTCTCCTGAAAATGAGAGAGATGACTGAAGAGAATGTTTTAAATATGTACTATCTTAAATAAACCAGGCAACTTTCCCCACAAAAGCAAGAGATATAATCACTGTGCTCAAGAAACTTGCTCCTTGCATAAAGATGTTGATGATAATAGGTCAGCTAACTTACTTAGGGTCATAGCGCTGACTGATTCTGAAGCCTACATATGTAACCTTTACTGCCTCCCTGATACAGTGTTGATTGTCATAATATTTTGTCAGATGTAGGAGCAATGTGATGAAGTACCAGAGTAGATAACTGTACCTGTAGGTGGTGTAAAACTTATAGATAACTGCTACTGCCTCTCTCATCTCTGCAACGTCAGCCTTTCCTATTTTGTTCAGATCAGCAGTTTCCTCAACACAGTCTTCTCCCACCCTCTGCTGTTCCTAGTCTGAAGTGTCTCAGAGAACAGATTGAGGACCTCTGATTGGTAAAATGAGAATCCAAAAGATGAGAGTACCAGTTCTGACTGTTAGTAACTGATTTAGTGATCTCAGATGAGGCAGCTTTTTTTCCCTGGTCTCTTCTTGTCTGGACAATAAGAGCAATAATATTTGTCTTTTCTTACAAAATTGAGAAAGTTACATGAAATAATTATTTATAAGTCCCAATAAGTTGTCCAAGCTGTAATTCATTCATTGTGGCTACTTTGGTTGCCAAAGGAGTTGAATTTGTATTTTCCATTTTATTGTATTCCCTTCCCAGTAGGAATATGGTACCAGAATGGCAAATTGATGATTTCAAGTGACCTTTTATCAAGGCTAAAGACCTACATAGAGTTCTTCTAATCCTAAAGGAAAAAATACAAAAGCTCTGTGAAAGCAAAAAAACAAAAAACAAAAAAACTCCTCATAATATAAATACCTGGTTTGAAAAAAATCAAAGATTGCAAAAGGATACTCAGTGAAAAGCAAGTCTCCTCCCCATCCAGTTTCCTGGTTCTCTCCTTTGGGCATTCACCAATACTACTTTCTTATTTATCCAACTAGAAATAGTCTTTGCATTTATAAGCAGATCTCACACATTATATATTGTTCTCCTTGCTTTTTTTTTTCTTCACAAAACAATATATCTTATGCTCCTTTAATATCAGAACATCCAGGGCGGTTTGTAATTTTTATTGTTTCATAGTAGTCTGTTGATTTTTTAAAAATCATCTTTATTGAGGTATAATTACATCCTATACAATACAGTTCACCATATTTCAACATATAATTTGATGAGTTTTGGTAAAGATGTACAGTTCATGTAACCACCACTACACTTATAGTATAGAGAACATTGTCTGTCTTTATCTGTTTCATTGATTTTTGCTTTTATTTGTCTCATTCTCTTTTATTCTGCTTTCTTTGGTTCTCTTTTTCTAGTTTCTTAAAGGAAAATCTTAGATTATTGATTAGAAACCTTTTTTCTTTTCTAATATAAACATTTGTGCTATGAACTTTTCTGCTTTAGCTCATAGAGTTGCTTTTAAGGCAGTCCTAGGGATCACCTTGTTCTTTCTCACAGGATCACAGATCTTATACAGTTTCATAAAACCAGTGTTTTATGTATGTTTCTGGTTTCCCGGTCAATTTACCTTTTTAGTATTAAAAAACTTATGAAAATTTCAAACATATACAAAACAGAGAAGTGTAAGGAAATCCCATGTGCTCAGCACTAAGATTCAAGTCATCAACATATTGCCACATTTGTTTTATCTCTTTTTCCTTGTTGTCTCAGTTCCCTCAGCTGTAGAATAAGAGTACCTTACTTCACACCTCTTATGAGTATTAAATGAGTTAATGCATAAAACTGCCTGTCAGGTAGTGAGTGCCTTAGAAGCATTTGTAGTGTTAAATGATTGATTACAATTTCTCAAAACACACAGAGTAGTGATAAAGGTGATGACTGAGAATTTTAAGTGGTGAATCAGATTTCTGATTATTCTGGGAAGCTTAATGCTTGAATAATTTTATATTTTAATTTCTGATCCAGTAAATATTGATAGATATTATCATACAGAGTAAATTTCTTTGGGTTCCTGAATTTTAAAAGGATAAAGGATTTGTTAACTGGTGCACTAAATTTAATTCCCTATAGTCAACATTCTGTCAAAACAATATCTCTGAATTTCTTCATCTTTTTTTGAATCTTTAAATGTATCTGCGTTTTCCTCAGTTTGCCACTTCACTTCTGTGTATGGTACAGCCTCATGAATCACAGGGTCATTTTCACTACACATGATTCTTTGAGTTTTAATTTATCTTTGCTCTAAATTTGTAATTTTTAACTTATCTTTGCCCTAAATTACCAAAGGCCTTAGTCCCCAATTGTATTAAACTATGGAGGCATGACCTAGTTCACTTTAGAACCTTTGTTCTTAGCACAAAAATATAACTTTTGCAATTATTTGCAGTTCACCTAACGTTGCCAAAAAATTTCACGTTGGACATTTGCGTTCTACTATCATAGGTAAGTGTCGTTTCACAGAAAATATTAAACAAGTCTTTGGGGCACTATTTGATAATACTGTCTAATGGTTTAATGCTTAAATAGCAATAGGACAAAAAGTTCAAATTTATATGAGCCTGGTGCTCATTAAATATTACATGAAATGGGAAAAACTGGTTTAGAAGTGGAAAAAAGAAATTTGTTTCAAAACTTCAAGATTAACTCAGGAAACAGTTTTAACTGAAATGTTTGTTATGATTTTAACTGTTACAAAATATGTATGTATATGGAGAAAATATGAAAATAGTTATGTGAAGATGATAGTAATCTCCCCAATTTTTTTGTTCGTGTATTTTGTTTTAAAAAAGAAACTGTTGCCTGGCAGGCCTGGCTCAGTGGTTGAGCGTTGACCTATGAACCAGGCAGTCACAGTTCAATTCCCCCCATCAGGATGCCCGGGTTACAGGCTCGATCCCCAGTAAGGGGTGTGCAGGAGGCAGCAGATCAATGATTCTCTCTCATCACTGATCCTTCTATCTAGTCTATGGGTGAGGAAACGCAGATACCAAAAATAACTTTTCCAAAATCACATAGCTAGCTAAGTATCATAGCCAGGATTGGAAATTAGACAGTTGGTTCCAAAAGCCTGTCTTTCAGTTGGATTTGTTTTTTTGTGTGTGTGTTTTTTTTTTCCAGTTGGATTTGTAACGTAATAAGGCGTGAAGAAAAAATAGTAATACAGTCTGAGTACCATCTGAAGAAGGTGGTTCCTGTTGCTGGGACTCTATAGGTTGGGAAGACCTCAAAATAGGGAAGCTGCAGTAATTTAAGTCAGATATACATATAGGTGAGGGATTATTTGCAGAAAACTGGATCTACTCTAGTAAAAGCAGGAAGGGATTTACTACAGGATATTGATTAATTTTCAAACTTGTTGGGAGTGCTGAAGAAGCTTTGGATTAAGCTGGCAAAAATTACTCCTAAAACTATACCATGAGCTTGGTCATCAAGGAGCATCTCCCTTTTCTGCAATCACTTCCACTACTTTAGAACCATGCTGCCCCTGCCGTAGTCAGGAAACTCCACTAGTCCCGCCTTGCCTTCTAGAATTCATACTAGCAAAAGAGGCAGCCCCATTCATTCTCAGTCTTTCAGTTAGTTACCTTGGAGGATACATGGTAGGACACCAGGCCCTCTATTTGTGATCATATACACACAAGCCCCACAACTATGTTTGTCAGAAATAATAGAAGTAGCTCCCCTTCCACCTTCTGAATCTCATGCAAAGTATATCTGATTGGCTAAAGCTAAATTACTTCTGGAACTCTAACTGCAAGAGATTCTGGGAAATGTAATTTTTAGGTTTCCAGCCTCTGCAGTATGTTGAGTGCACACTAGAAGGAAAGTGGAATAGATGTTGAATATCAAACCAGTATTGGCCGTTCCGGGAAGCCTTGGGCTGCTGTGTGCTGTTAGGGAGCAGGCATGAGAAGATGGACTTCAGTGATTGAAGGAAGTTAAAGTGAGCTATTTAAAACTAAAACCAGTATGGCTCAGGTTCTGTAGGGCACAGCCAAATTATTCCTTACTAATTACTAAAACAGTATTATTTTCTGCCCTTGGGATTAACTTGGAATAGCAATTACTCTAACGTGTTCCCAACTCCCATTAATGTTAATGAAAATTCTGTTCTTATGAAAGTTAGGGGATTTCTTGTAATAACCACCTGCCCAATAATGCCTTACTTTCCATAACATAGATGAAAATACAATAATGAAAGTTTTACTAAAAAACAAAAACAAAAAAAAAAAACAAAATAAAACTGAGCTGGTAAATTTTGCCAAAAGAATTTTCTTTGTTATATTTTGATAATAGAGAAGCACACGATTCCTGTGCCAAAATGTTTAACAAGAATGAGAAACTGTATATTTTATCATTACTAGGAAATTTCATAGCAAATCTCAAAGAAGCTTTAGGACATCAAGTAACGAGAATAAATTACCTTGGAGATTGGGGTATGCAGTTTGGTAAGTAAGTTCGAGATTTTATTTTTCATTTCACTGTTAAATTTAATATGTTTTAATATCATGTCACTTGGTCATCTGCACAGAATATAAGCAGAATCCCATTAGATAAAATAGTACCTCTACATTTTTTTTCCTAGTGGCTCTTTTGCATAAATCTTGTATTTTATTTTTTAGAGTAATTCTCACCACACAAGTAAGTTTGGGTGAGGAAACTTCACACATTCAGAGAAACACCTGATAATACAGGCCTCTTGTGGTTTTATTAAAGAAAAATCGCTTATATTTGTGAGTTAAATGGAGGAGTGAGTATACAGGGAAGAAGATAGGTCTAGCTATATACACCCTTGTCAACCACATTCCCTTCTGGGCCAGTCTATGTGAAGAGTGATCTGTTTTTATATCCTGGGCCCGTGACCTAGAGGGAAAAGAGGAAAAGAGGAGTGAGATCCAGACAGATGAGCGCCACAAATGATCTCCAATGTCAAGTTCAGTCAGAAACATTCCTAGCTCATATACACCAGAAATTAAGGTATAAGAAGGGCAAGATAAATGTAGTTGCTAAGGCAGGAAAGGACTGATAGCATGTGAAGTGCAAGTTTTTAAAAATCTCTGGCAACTACTATGTTTGTTTTAAGATCTAGCCTTTACACTGTCACATCTAAAGCATTCTGACACCCAGACACACCCTTGCCCACCTTCTTGCATCACCAAGTTCCTAGTACCCTGCTCTATTCAAAGAGGTTTCTGTCTTACTGTCTTCTTATTTTTGTCCTTCTTTCCCTGCTACACAATGTTTTTTTGAGGGCATAGAGTGTGTCTTAATTATTTTTGTATCCATAGTGCCTGGCACATAAGAGGCACTCAGACTGATGAATGACTCTGTCTTGGAATGTATTTTACAATCCTAATCCAAGAGAAAGGCTAGGTAATATTTTAAAGTTTCTTTAAAGTGCAGTGTACACTGCTAGTTCTAAAGTTCACTGATAATAGTATGTTCTGTATCTAGTGAAATGGAATCAAAGCTTTCAAAAGACAGACTTATCAGGACTTCTCTTGTGAATATTATACTTTTAGTTAATAAAAATCTTTTTTAGACCTTACAGTGGATAAATTTGAACCTGTTAATAGTGCCCTTGTATTCACTGTGGAGGAATCAGAAAACATGCCCTGCATTTAAAAAATCTATCTGTACACAACAGCTGGCAGAGGTTTAGGCTCTAGGCTCAATAGTCAGACTTAATAGATGGTATCTACTTTATGTTAGTTTGACTGATTTAGGCATTTCACAGGCATTAGCAAATATGTGATGATGATATTCATGGAATTTTAGCTGCAGGATTTTATTGTAGTTGTTTTTCTCTAAAGGACTACAGTGGTTAATGACCTGTTAACATTTCCATTATAACCGTCATTGTTGAAGAGTTTTAATTTTGGTTGTTTCAGCTATCCCTTATTGAAAGTTTGCAGAGATACCTAGGCACAGAGGTTTTGAAAATATATTAGGTGAAATGTTAAATGGAATTGGCCTTTTCTTTTCCTATTTCTGTTTTTTAGAACACTCTGTGCATCTTTCCACACCCTGCTTACTCCTAAGACCCTGAATCACAATCATATTTGCTTTTGCTTGAAAGTGAATAGAGCTGGTACATATTTTAGTCATCCTTCTAGTTCCTGTCTAAGCTCCAGAGTATCTATACATATAAAGAGGTAATATGCTAATTGTCCGTTATGGTGTCCCAGTAACAACCAATTTGCATATTGACAGACCAGCAGGAGGCTGTGTGTGCAGCAGGGGGCAAGTTCCCGGGGGGTCTGAGGAGAGGAAGAGGAAGCAGCCACGGGAGCTCTTTCGATCCCCCTGCACAGACACCCTGCCCCAGCCCCTGCACCCCCAGGGGGAGAGACGGACACTCTACCCCAGCCCCCACACCCCTGGGGGAACAGGGAGGCTGGCTGGGTGGGTTCCCAAGGTGCAGCACATGCCCCACAGTGGGGGCAATTTCATTTTAAGTGGGGGCAATTTGAGAATGAGTTAACAGTGAATTTTTTGCATTTCTTTTGGTTCTAGGAGGCCTCATCTACAGCATAGCCTACATAATAAAAGGCCAATATGCAAATGACCGAATGGTGGAATGACCGGTCACTATGATGCGTGCTGACCACCAGGGGGCAGACACTCAACGCAGGAGCTGCCCTCTGGTGCTCAGTGTTCTCCTACAGCGGGAGCACCTCTCAGCCAGAAGCCGGACTCAAGGCTGGCGAGCACAGCGGCAATGGTGGGAGCCTCTCCCGCCTCTGTGGCAATGCTAAGGATGTCCAACTGACGGCTTAGACCCACTAAGCCGTCAGTCGGACATCCCCCCAGGGCTCCCGGACTGTGAGAGGGCGCAGACCAGGCTGAGGGACCTCTCCCCCGCAAGTGCACCGGGCCTCTAGTTGTATACATAACGTGTCTGTAGCATCCCACTTTCTGCTGAGCCTATGTAGAAAAATGTACCCCAATCAGCAAAGCCCAGTGTCAGTAGCTCCTTTAGAGCTGAAGCTTGGTAATTGATAAAATTGTAGAAACAGATGTTTTTTTAAATAATTAAACTGCTTTTTATTGCTGTTGACCCCAGGCTGCAGATATCCTTTCAAACTGAAATTGTGATTATCTTTTAGCAAAATATTTTAAGAGTATAAATATTCACAGTCCATACGAGGCATTTTCATTGCTGGTTTATAAACTTTAATTACTATTTTTTAAAAGGGTTCAAACTAACACTGTCACTGAATGCTGAAGTTCCCACCAAAGATTACCCCCCAAAAATTGTCAAATGGTAAAAATATGGCCAAATAAAAGAATTTTGTTGCTTGGTCACCTTGAATGAGAGAAGTAACCAGGGGTGTTTTGAGTTTTATCTTTTACTGTTTTCATTAATTTTTTGTGTAAGAAGTGATATTATAATATCCAGAGAATTCCTACCTTTGTTTTATTTTAACAGCTACAAGTTTAAAAAGAAAGTTTTGAAATCACTTGCCATCAGTTTGTTTTCACAAATTTTGAGTGCCCAGTGTCCAGCGGGGGCAATTTTTGATGTTTTCCCCAGAGTTAGCTGCTCAACAAATGCTACTTTTATTATGTTTGCTAGGCAAGTGTTGAGCACTGTTAGTACAAAGATAAATTACTTTTACCTCTGCCTTTGATGAGCTCATAGTCTATTGGTTTCTGTAAAGTTAATTTCAGTAACTCAATATATTGAACTTATGATTCAATATATTGAATTTGACTTGTGTCGGTTTATCGGGTAGCAGAAGGTGATAGCATGTGTTTTGCAATGTTTCAAGATACATAATTATGGGAGATTGATCTTTTTGTAGAACTATATCTGTTCCCTGCCATGACTGATCTCTACTGTTCCATTTTATAATGTTTTCACTTATGGATTATTGTGGTAGGTCTTCTGGGGACTGGCTTCCAACTGTTTGGCTATGAAGAAAAGCTCCAGTCCAATCCTTTGCAGCATCTCTTTGAAGTAAGTTTCAACAAACAATATTAGAAAATATTTCAACTTTTTTTTTTTTTTTCCAGAGTGCTATGCAGTTTGGTAACACATTTTTAATCCCAGAGGTTTTAACAAATGTTCCTTAAAACAAGGAACTACAAAATTGAAAATTTTGCTTTTATTTTACTGGGGAGTTATTTTAATTTTCAAATCCAAGAGTTCTTTTATTACTATTTTAGTTGATTTGGGACACTAGTTCTCCAGGTATCAAATCTTCTTAGAATAAACACATAGGATAAAAATTTAATAATACAGAGAGAAATTTCTGAATTTTTGTTAGTTGTTATATACTACAGCTTTCTTTTCTTTTTTTAAATATATTTTTATTGATTTCAGAGATAAAGGGAAAGGGAGAGAGAGATAGAAATATCAATGCTGAGAAAGAATCATTGATCGGCTGCCTCCTGCAAACCCCACACGGGATGAATTGAGCTCACAACCCGGGCATGTGCCCTGACCGGGAATCCAACTGTGACCTCCTAGTTCATAGGTCGACGCTCAACCACTGAGCCATGCCAGCCAGGCACTGTAGCTTTGTTCATGGTAGTAACTATAATTTATTTAGACTTGAAAAAACATGAGATTATACTCTTTTTGCTCTTCTTCTGGTATGGAAGAAGGGAGGTGTGTTTCTCTCTAACTTTATATGGCCTTTTTTCATTTCTTTCTTTCAGCTCCTTTTCCTGGCTCTTGCCCAATGTGAACTCTTCTATTCTACTTCATTTAGTCCCTTCATTTCTCTGTCATCAATCCATCCTGGAGTTCATTAATAAAACTCTTCCTGTCCAATTAATCTCCAAGGATGTGTTTCCTTTCATTGTCTCAGTTGTTATCTCTGCTATTTCTGGGCCTCACAAGAAGAAATACAGATACACCATTAGCCATGTTGGTGACAGTCCACGGGCTCAGACTAAAGATGTTATGCCTGTGCTGTGTGTGAGGAAGAATGGGTGTCAAAATATGCTTTATTCCTCTAGCCAAAGCCACCAAGAGCATTTTGTTAGTTTTCTTTTCTTTCTTTCTTTTTTTTATTGATTAAGGTATGCCATATGTGTCCTTATCCCCCCATTGCCCCCCCTCCCCCGCTGATGTCCTCCCCTCCCCTCTGAGGTTTGAGCATCTGATCAATGCTTCTAATCTCTGGATCTGTTTTTGTTCATCAGTTTATGTTGTTCATTATAATCCACAAATGAGTGAGAGTATGTGATATTTATCTTTCTCTGGTTTTCTTTTTGTTAAATGGTTTTCTCTTGCAGCTGGTTTTGTAGTTAAATTTCACAGAAACACATTCTAATTCTTGAAAATCTTTAAAGATTTGTAATTTCCTTCTGAGTCCATGCCTACACTGCACTTGAAATGCCTACATTTTTATATATAATGTTAACCAAAAGATTTTTTTCTCTCCCATTAAGAGTCTTATTGATAGGCAAGAGTTTTAAAAATAATTCTTTATGGTTGTCTATAAATAAAGTATGTCACATTAATGCCTGGAATTTTTACTGTGTTATTTTATTAAACTTTGAATAATGGCAAGTATTTTTTACCACAAGCTTAGTGAACCTTTCATTTGATCCAGGCCCACAGAGACAACCCAGGGTGCAGAAAATACCAGCCTTGGAGACCTTGTGTCATTCAGAGAACATTTTTAAGAACCTTGAGTACAGTCCTAGCCAGTTTGGCTCAGGTTCAATTCTGGTCAGTGGCAGGTACCTCAGTTGCAGGCTCAATCCCTGCCCAATCCAGGTCAGGAGGCAACCAATCCATGTGTCATTCTCATATTGATGTTTCTCTGTTTCTCCTCCTCCCGTCCACTCTCTCTAAAAATCAATGAAAAAATATCCCCAGGTAAGGATTAACAAACAAACATTTCTTAGAAGAAAATTACTTTTTAAAAAAAGAATTTTGAGTACAGCTTCACATGGGAGAGTAACTATTCTCACCTTTCTTCCACCCCACACAAAAATTTTTATTGAATCTTGAAAATAGTAAATCTTTGTTGGCCACAGTGTTTTAAATATTTTAGTAAAGTCTGTTCTTAAACTCCATAGAAACCTAAACATGTGTTTCTTTCTATGTAGTTTAATACAGCTTCCTGTCTTTTGAGACTCGTAGGAAGGAGATCATGGGTCTGTGTTAGAGGTGACTAATTAATGGATACACAGAAGGAATAAATGGGCAGGAGTACTCCTATGAATAACTAAAAACTCAAGGAACAATGGCTGTGCTTTCATTAAGTGTTCTTTTGCCTTATAGGGGAGCATTATTTATGGACAAAAGAGTGCAAGTCAAATACACCCACCTTGCTGTTTGTAGTAGAAGATAGAAATCCATTAGAGCACCCACCTGCTCTCTTTCTCCTTCCTTTGCAGGACAGAGAAAATGCAGAGCCTAAAGTGACATCCTCCAGGTTATTTTAGCTTTGTGCTAATTCTTGCAGACCTAGATTTTATTTTAAAATTACAGTTGTCACTGTAGATTACTTTCAACAACTTTTAGCATGAATGTGGATTTTCCCCTTTTTTTAAAGCTTTAAGCAAATATTATAAAATGACTTTATCCTGTTCCAAAAACAAACAAGCAAACAAACAAAAAACACCAAAAAAAACCTGACCCGTGGTATAACCTCTCGTTTTTTCCTTGTCAAATTGTTGTTGTAAGCTCTTCGAGAGAAAGGACTGTGTTTTCCTGATCTTTTATCCTCAGCCCCAAATGTTATACCTTGCACGAAATGTTTGAATGAATTTGGTCTTGCCCCTTTCTCTATCTTTCATTTAAGTTATGCAGTAAAAAACCTGTATAGCTCCAGGAAAGGGCTAACTATGGTAGGACACACTAGTTACCATTTGTCAGATTCTAACTTACTTTGTTATGCAGTTTACTAATGAAGAACCCAAGGACCAGACCCAGAATTCCAACACAGGTAATTTGGCTCCCAAGTGCACTATTTACTACACTGTCCTGCCCCCACTGGCACTATAAAAGTACCTTTTTGAGCCATTTATTTCCATTGGTTGTAATTATTTATATAGCTTTTTTTTTTCTTTCATCATCAAATTGCTGTAGCAGGGATGCAATTAGTAACTTAGTTTTGGCAGTTTCAACCTCTGGCGTATTTGTTTTGAATTTAGCTTAAGTCATCTAGTAGCATATTTTGTGTCCTACCTCCCTTTAAAATGCACCATGGTCAGTATCTCCCTTTTCAGTGTTTCAGCCAGGTTGGAAATGATATTATAGAATAGTTTTAGCATTTCTTTTCTGTGATGAAAATGTTTAACACTTTTAGTCATTGCTCTACTGCATTTCCATTTTTGTGCTCATTATTAGTTTTTCTATGTATGTGTAGTCATTCTTTGCCAATGAAATCTGGTTGTTTTGTACATAAAATTAGGCCTTTGTAAGCCAACATTTGAAACTTTTTCTTTTTTCTAATTTGTTTTAACAAAATAGGGAAATGGTTTCATAATAGTTTCTCTGCAGTGAATTGGCTGATGAGTTAACAAGTTAATGTATTTGCTGTTTAGAATTTGTACTGTTAATTCAAGGAAAACTGTTAATTCAAAATTTATTTGTGATAAATTTTGGAACACTTACAAAAAGACTTTCCGTTTATGTTGAAAAGTAATTTCTTATGGTAAAAAGTAAACAAGTGTTAAATCTAAATCGTGGATATATAGGTGTCATCATTTATTTTTGTTTTAATAATATTTAGAAGAAATTTCTCAGGGTTCCTCCTAGATTTAAACTACTTGAATAGACCTTGATAACATCTAACGCTGTACCTTTAGGAATATATATATATATAAACTTTTTTTTCTTTCTTTTTCTTTATTTTGCTACAGAAGATTTTAAAATTCGACTCATTGCATGCTTCTTATTAATATGGATTTTGATAACTATAGATATTCCTCTGAAATACTAGCAGCCTCTCACAAGAGTTAAAAATTATGTCAATAAGTACACATTAGCTCTGTACCCTAGCTCTGGCATTTATAACGGTAACAAAATATATTAAAACAGATAATATTAGGTTTTTATTTTAAAAAATTATTTTGTTCATCAGTTTATTTTGTTCATTAGAGTCCACAAGTGAGATCATGTGATACTTAATCTTTTTTCTGACTGGCTTATTTCATTTAGCATAATACTCCCCACGTCCATCCATGCTGTTGCAAATGATAAGAGTTCTTTCTTTTTTACAGCTGCATAGTATTCCATTGTGTAGATGTACCACAGATTTTTTTTATCTATTCACCTGCTAATGGGCACTTGGGCTGTTACCAAAACTTAGCTATTGTTAATTGAGCTGCTGTGAACATAGGGATGCATGTTCTGATTGGTTTTCAGGGTTCTTAGGATATATTCCTAGAAGTGGATCACTAGGTCAAATGGGAGTTCCATTTTTAATTTTTTGAGGAAATTCCATACTGTTTTCCACAGTGGCTCCACCAGTCTGATTCCCACCAGCAGTGTACTGGAGTTCCCTTTTTGTCCACATCCTCACCAACACTTGTCCTTCGTTGATTTGTTGATGATAGCCATGCTGACAGATATGAGGTGATACCTCATTGTCGTTTTAATTTACATCTCTCTGATGATTAGTGACTTTGAGCATTTTCTCATGTCTCTTGGCCTTTTATGTGTCCACTTTGAAGAAGTGTCTATTTAGGTCCTTTGCACATTTTTTAATTCGATTGTTTATCTTCCTTTAATTAAGTTGTATGAGTTCCTTATATATTTTGGAAATTAACCCCTTATCAGATGTATCATTAGCAAGTATGTTCTCTCATGCAGTGGGCTCCCTTTTCATTTTGTTGATGGTTTCTTTTGCTGTAGTTCAATTTGTTTATTTTAGCCTTAGTTTCCTTTACCCTAGGAGATGTATCAGTAAACATATTGCTGCAAGAGATGTCTGAGATTTTGCTGCCTATGGCTTCTTCTAAGATTTTTATGGTTTCACAACTTACATTTTGAGTTTATTTTTGTGTATGGTATAAGTTAGTGGTCTAGTTTTATTATTTTGCATGTACATTTTCCCCAGCACCATTTATTGACAAGACTGTCTTTACTCCATTGTATGCTCTTGCCTCCTTTTCAAATATTAATTGAACATAATGGCTTGGGTCAATTTCTGGGTTCTCTGCTCTGTCCCATTGATCTTTATGCCTGTTCTTGTGCCAGTACCAGGCTGTTTTGAGTGGCTTTGTTGTATAACTTGATATCTGGTATTCTGATTTCTCCAACTTTGTTCTTCTTTCTCAAGATTACTACTGCTATTCAGGGTCTTTTTTGTTTCCATATAAATTATTGTAGCAGTGGTTCTAGATCTGTGAAATACGCCATTGGTATTTTAATAGGGATTGCATTGAATCTGTAGATTGCTTTGGGTAGTATGGACATTTTAATGATGTTGATTCTACCAATCCATGAACATGGTATATTCTTCCATTTGTTTATATCTTTCTCTACCTCTTTTTTCCAACATTCTGTAGTTTTCTGAGTGCAAGTCTTTTACCTCCTTGGTTAAGTTTATTCCTAAGTATCTTAATTTTTGTGTTGCAATAGTAAATGGAAGACAGCTGTGCTCACCACTATGCCACCAGCACTGCACTGCAATTGCAAATGGGATTGTGGGGTTGTTTTGTTCTGTTTTGTTTTTCTCTTCCTGAGAGTTCATTATTGGTGCATAAAAACGCCATCAATGCCATAATTTTGTATTCTGCTACATTGCTGAATTCATTTATTGAATCTAGTAGTTTTTTGATGGAGTCTTTAGTGTTTTTTATGTACAATATCATGTTATCTGCAAATAATGATAGTTTTACTTCTTCCTTTCCAATTTGGATGCCTTTTATTTTATAAAATTTTTTGTAAGTTCAAAATGATCCCCATAATATTTTATTTTTACCTTGCTCCATTCTAAATGGATTTGAGGTAATGACAGTGATGGGCACTTAAAAAAGACACAGAAAGTCAGAGGATAACATATAATTAGGAAATCTATATATATAAAAGCATAATATGCAAATCGACTGGATAGGGGAACGAACCGTCGCTATGATGCGCACTGACCACCAGGGGGCAGATGCTCAATGCAGGAGTTGCCCCCAGCCCACAGGCCCCGATTACCCAATGGGGGCCTGCCGGCCAACCTCTCAGTCCCTCCCCCCCCAGCCAGCAGGCTCCGATCGCCCAATGGGGAACAGGGAACCAGGGTGGGTGGCGGCGGGAAGTGCCAGGTCAAGGCAGTGCGAGTGGGGCCCTGATCACACTGCTGGGTGCCCCACACACAGAAGACAACTGACGGCGGCGGGCAGGGCCGGCTACCGGCAGCCAGGGAAGATCGGCCCTGATCGCAGGCCAGGCCTAGGGACCCTACCCATGCATGAATTTTGTGCACCGGGCCTCTAGTAGTATATAAGAGATTTGACCCTGAGTTTCCCTGTATCAGTAGCAAAAATAAAAATAAAAAATAGTAGTAAGTGAAAATATAGGGCAAGATCAAAACCAACTTGATGAGTGCTAATTTGATGAGTGATCTCATGATGCTCTCATTTTTTAAAATGTGGAGGAAAAGTATCTATTCCTTAAGAGAGCATATTTTTTCTGGTGTTGAGTCCCAGAACAATTCCTCAAACTTAAGTAAAGAAGATAATTCAAGACTGAATTGATTCTAGACATCCAAATAATTTGCCTTTTTATTTCCTTTGTGTCTAGATCTAGGCTCAAAAGAAAGCTGTTTTCAAATGCATACTTTCTAAGAGTAAAAACTTTGTAGTAGTTGTAAATTAAAACCTACACTTTCAGAAGTACACAGTATTAAATTTATTTGTGAAAGAAAAGGCATTTCTTTTCTAAAACAGTGATGAATGTTAATAATTATAGTTTATACTAGAGGCCTGATGCATGAAACTCGTGCAAGGGGCTCGGCCCTCGCAGCCCCGGCTTCATCCGGACAGTCGTTCTGCTGTTCGGTCTAATTAGCATATTAGCTCTTTATTATATAGGATTGTGCCTTTATAAGCTAATTGTTAGGTGCCAATTGCGGGGTTTTATTGTTCTGTTTGACAGTGTCAGTTGATTTTCAGTAATATTTGGTTTATAACTACAAATTGCTGAAATGCCAAGATTCTTAAAGTATTAGAAAGGGTGGGGTTTTTTTGTTGTTTGTTTGTGTTGTTTTTGTTTTGAGGAAGGGAGAGCAAGAAATAGAAATACCAATGATGAGAAAGAATCATTGATTGGCCACCTCCTGCATGCCCCCACTGAGGATTGAGCCCAAAACCCTGGCACGTGCCCTGACGAGGAATCGAACTGTGACCTCCTGGTTCACAGGTCGACACTCAACCAATGAGCCACGCTGGTCGGGCAGAAAGGGTTTTTATGTTTGTTTTACTTATTTCTATTTTAAAATTTAAGAAAGGAAAAAGATTTTGGTTAAGTTTTTCAAAGAATATTCTTACTAGTAGTTTGAATGCTTATTAGATTTTTAAATGTTTGGCTATTTGAGTTTAGAGTCCTAGATTTAAAAAGACTAGAATATTTCCTCTTTTGAAAATAAGGGTATTTTGTGTATGTTTGCTTATAAATTGTGTGTATATGTTTGAGAGAGAGATAGATTGATTTTGAATCATAAACTATATATGTATATGTCTACTCCTATAGGCTGGAGTAGAGGCATACCTCATTGTATTGCACTTTGCTTTATTGCTCTTCATAGTTGTAGGCAATCTTGAGGTTTGCCTGTATTAAGCAGTTGTCATTGTAGATAGGTCATTCAAGAGTCAAGAAGTTTGCAACTTACTGTCTTACATTGACTCTCTCAGTTGCCTATACTTTACCAAAATCATGTTTTTCTGTTTTCTCACTTATTTGGACTTATTCATAGGACCATATGGAAATTAATTTTTATGATATGTGCATCAGGTCTCCCAGGTTTGGTGATTCACTAAGAGGACTCACAGGACTCAGCATATAATTGTACTAATAGCTATTATTTATTACAGCAAAAGCATGCAAAGCAAAATCTGTGAAGGGAAAAGGCACTGGGGAGAAGTCTGGAGGAAACCAGGCCCAAGCTTCCCAGGGTCCTTTCCTAGTAGGGTCACACAGGATGCACTTAATTCCTTCTGCAGCCAGTTGTGACAATGCATGTGTGAAATAATGTCTACCAGGGAAACTCATTAGATGCTCTGCGTCCAGGGTTTCTTTTGGAAGATCATGTAGGTACCCTCTACATAGTATGTACTAAAATTTCAAACTCCCAGAGGAAAGCAGCTGTTTAGCATAAACCGTAGTGTTTGCACGAACAGTTTAGGCACAGTGAGACACTTTTATCAGTGAGGTTGGTGAGAACATTCCCAAAATGCAAGTTCCTAGATGCCAGTCAGGGGCTAACCTTGCAAACAGAACATTTTAAGGATTTCAGTCTCAGACCTGCTATTTTAACTCTTTTCTACACAATATACTTTAAAGAGGAAAAATATATTAAGGTAGTTTTTACTTTTAGTTAGGTATGTATCCATTCAATTCTGCCATTCCAATAATTAACACAAGCCATCTATGAAAGATGAGATATTTTTACCTTGAGACAGAAGTTTAATGCCCTGTCCCTTGTGGTAGTATCTCATGGGTATAAGCCATATTCTGGTTCTCCCAACGTATTCTCCAGCAATCAAAGCATTTTCTCTGTAAATACTCCTGCCATGATATTTTGATGATATTACTGTCAGAGTTTAGAGGCCTGATTTTTTTTTTTTTGGTAGTTTGTCAATTTTTATTACTTTCATGCTACTTTAATAGTTTTCTGGGGGGAAAATTATGCGGGTAGGTAACTTATTCCTGTTTCTCTCTGAAAGTGAGTTACAACTTGTAAATAAAATCTTTATAGTCCATATGCATAACTTCAAAACTACTTGAGCTATAATGTCAATTTTTAACCTTGCATTTTGGAAACTGGAAAATAATTAACTGTGTTGTGGACACAGAATCCTAGAACTGCCAGAGTCCATAAGCTTTCCGACTCCACACCTGTCACTGGGTGGTGCAGAGCTGAACCAGCCAAGGCAGATGGTGCAAAAGCACTCCAGCGGTGAGGGCTCTACGCAGTTCTCAGGAGCCCACGTTGGAGTATAAGTAAGCTAAGCTAACTGTCCTGGATCACCTATTCTACTGGTCTTTTGTGCATTTAGAGAACAATTAAAAAAGATTTCATTAAAACAACTGCTAAATCATTCTTTGGCCTTTTCTTTGCCAGATTGAGCCAAGTTGCAGCAATAACAATTTGATTTTAAAAAATAAAAAAACAAGACATGCTATTCTAGTCTAAGCCAGGCTTTCTTAATGTAAGGGTCTGTGAACTTGGATGGGAAGAAAAATTTACACATTTTCACTAACCTCTATCAGAAAGTTAGCATTTTCCTTCATTGCTATATCTTAAATAAAAAATATTTGGATAACTATTTCAATGTAATTATTTCCTTTGTAAATGTATGTATTTTACTTTATGCATTTAGAGAAGAAGGGGTCCATAGGGTTCACTAAAGGCTCATGGCAAAAAAAAGAAAAGGTTACACTCTGTGATGAGGGTAGTTGGATAACCTTTAAATGAGAATTTTTAGGGTTGTTTTTTTTTTCCTTATTGAAGGTAACTGTGACTAGTAATATGTATTACTGTTGTGCTTTTAGGTTTACGTACAAGTTAATAAAGAAGCAGCAGAAGACAAAAGTGTAGCCAAATCAGCACATGATTTCTTCCAGCGATTGGAACTAGGTGACATGCAAGCACTTGCACTATGGCAAAAATTTCGGGACTTGAGCGTAGAAGAGTACATTCGGATTTACAAGGTACCTGAGCTCTCTCCTGCTTTCTTGAGTTGTGGTGCAGCTCTTGACTGGTACCACCAGGCAGCCATGTTTCTTCTTAAGCTCATGTTTTAAAAATAGATTTGTCATTGAGTTGGAATTTACGACTCAAATATTGTTCTTTGGGCTGAAAGTTAGAGCTATGAAATAATCCTACAGCCTATGAGCTTAACAGACTGACATTCTGATACTTCATTTCAGGGAGGCCTTTCTTTTCTCTCTCTATCATTCCTTCACTTTTTTTTTTTTCTTACCATTTTTTCTTCATGATGGGTATAAATTTGTTCATTTAATTAACATTTTAGGGCATGGGAAAAACACAACAGGGAATAAAAAAGATAAGTTTTCTCATGGACTTTACATTCTAGCATGGAGACAGTGCATTAAACAAAGGCAGTGTGAATTAAATAAGAGCATGTAGTCTGTTAGATGGTAATGATGCTGTGGAGAAAAATTAAGCAGGGAAGAAGAGGTCAGGCATGCGTGGACTAAAGAGAGTTTCTGTAAAGAAGCCCATGTGGCTGGAGTAGGTAAGCAAGATGCGGACTATAGGAGAGGAGATTGAAGAGGTTGTAGGGTGGGACGTGATGTGGGATGTTTTCCAGGGCTGTCCAATCTGGCTTCGTGAGGTGATGGAAATGCCCTGTATCTTTGCTGTCCAGTATGGCAGCCACTAACCTTGTGTGGCTACAGTGTGAGTAATGTCATTGAGAAACTAAATGTTTAATTGTATTTCATGGGAATTTCAGTAGCCTCCTGTGCCTAAAACTACCATATTGGACAGTATGATACTGTTGGTAGGACTTGACTGGTGGAGGAGCCTTTAGAAGATTAGAGCAGAGGAGTAACTTGGTCTGTGTGCCAGACTGTAGGACAGCGGTTCTCAACCTGTGGGTCATGACCCCTTTGGGGTGGGGGGTCGAATGACCCTTTCACAGGGGTCGCCTAAGACCATCGGAAAACACATATATAATTACATATTGTTTTTGTGATTAATCACTATGCTTTAATTATGTTCAATTTGTAACGATGAAAATACATCCTGCATATCAGATATTTACATTACGATTCATAACAGTAGCAAAATTACAGTTATGAAGTAGCAACGAAAATAATTTTACGGTTGGGGGTCACCACAACATGAGGAACTGTATTAAAGGGTCGCGGCATTAGGAAGGTTGAGAACCACTGCTGTAGGGCATCCTATTTTGTCTTAGGGTAAGGTAAAGGACATTTAAGTAACTCTTTTTCTTTTGTTTCTGAACCCTTTTAGCGTCTAGGAGTACATTTTGATGAATACTCAGGAGAATCATTTTATCGTGAAAAATCTCAAGAAGTCTTAAAGTTGCTGGACAGTAAAGGACTCCTGCAGAAAACAATGTATGATCAGGCTACTATTCTTTAGTAAAGGTTTTTGTTCTTTTTTGAAATTGGTGTTGATATATTCACTCAGTAAGGACAACAGAATGTGCTTTGCAGCCCTTTCTGGCATTATTTTAATAGTGCTTTTGCTATTCGAAGTACTTTTGCACATGCTGTCTTTTGCTGCCATAACAAAAGTCTGGTAAGGTTGGGAGAAAGGATGTTATCTGCTGTTTGCACATGAGCAAACAAGAACAGGAGGTACGCATGACCTGCCTAAGGTCACAACGGCTGATAATGGTATAACTGTAAAAAAGCAATAGAATTAACAACTTCTTACTTAACCCTGCCTTTTAAAAGAAAAGTAATCCTATCCTCTTCAAAAAAAAGATTTAAGGCAGCTCATGAAAATAGGTGTAATACAACAAGCTTTTGAAAGAGTAAAAGGAGAAAATCAGGAAGTGGGGGCAGAAAATAATATGAAGTCAGGGTGATATTAGTACGTCATGTAACACACACTGGGATTCTGTTTCCTGGCTTAAGGTAGATTTCTAATTTAGCTTTGAGCTTCCTGTCAACCAGACAGAAAAATAGTACCAGTCATAGCAGCTCAGATATCTGTAATGTAAAAGCAAACCAGTTGCTTAGAAGGGCTGCTTTTCATAGAACCAAAGAGCAATTTCTTTTGCCATCTTTATAAGGAAGACATGGAAACTGAGTTTAATAACATCCTTAGCAATGTCGTTAAGGAAAATTTTTAGATTACTGTGTACAAATTCTAATTTTTGCTCAGGCAGGAAAGACAATAACAAAATCCCATGGTTTTATTACTCAAGGGTACTTTATGGCATCTCAAAGCTAGTCCAATATTTAATATTAAAATAACTGGAATTAGAGAAAAATATGATGTTTTATAGTTAAACTACAGTTGTAATTGCATTTTTTTAAGGTATGTTTATGACATTATCTAAGTACCTTACCCAGAGTTACAAGATAACCAAATATTAATTGCACTAGAGGCCCAGTGCACGAAATTCGTGCACTCGGGTGTGTGTGGGGGGGGCGTCCCTCAGCCTGGATTGTGAGAAGGTGCAGGCCAGGCTGAAGGACCCCACTGTTGCATGACTGGGGCCAAGGAGGGACGTGGGAGTTTGGCCAGCTGGGGAGGGACCGCAGGAGGGCTCCAGGGCATGCCTGGCCCATCTTGCTCTGTCCCAATTAGCCAGACCCCAGCAGCAAGCTAACCTACCATTTGGAGCATCTGCCCCCTGGTGGTCACTGCATGTCATAGCGATTGGTCGACCGGTCAACTGTCTGTCCCCTGGTGGTCGGTGCATGTCATAGCAAGTGGTTGAGGGACCTTAGCATATCATTAGCATATTACGCTATGATTGGTTGAATGGCTGACCGGATGACCAGACAGTAGCATATTAGGCTTTTATTATATAGGGTTATACCCACTCTTAATAGATTCCTGGTCAGATTCCATCTTATTTTTCTTTGTTGTTGGTTATACCACTTATTGCTACTTAAGCAATAAAAATAGCTTCTGGTTTGCCAAAGATAATGTTATAGATATTATACTTTTAAAGGTCTTAATTTTTATTATGTTGCTTCAAATTACCTTTTTGCATTTCTAGAAAAGGAACGGCTGTAGTGGATCTTTCTGGGAATGGTGACCCCTCCTCAGTTTGTACTGTGATGCGTAGTGATGGGACATCTCTCTATGCAACCAGGTTTGTATCTTATGTGAAGGTCAGCATTAGAATTAGCATGTGTATATGACTTCATGTTATTTGTTCTAGAGTTAATGCTAAAACAATTATGTTATCCTCAAAACTATTACCAAAGGCTAGTTTCTAAATCTCTTGTTCTCATCACTAAAAATATACTTTTTGGGTTTCTGTTTAGTGCGAGTTATATTGCCTAGAAAGGTTAAAAATCATCAGAAAAGTGACTGAAAACTACTTACAATTCGTTAAGTAAACATCATAGGATTCCACATTATTCTACCAACTATAAAATTGAGATTTCTTGTAATCAACTATAAATATTTTACAATTGCATAGTTGGAGGGAATGTATGCTAAAAGGTGGCTGTGTGAGCTCAGTGGTGTCCTCACTCTGTAAAGACCATCTTAATAATCAGTCCTCATTCTGATTGTGGTAAAACAGGCCATGTCACTTACATTTTTTTCTTCTGTCTCCATGACTGACTCCTGTGGAACAAAGCAGTCTCTGTTAGTAAGATCTAGAATTGTCAAACACACTTATTTCTGAGACAAAGCTAATAGGAAGGAAAAGACAGAAAAATAAAAAAGCCACACAAGCAAACATGGCCATACTCAAGCAATGCTGGCAAAAGGCTCTAGTCTCCTGGGCTAGTTTTATATTACATCACAAACCTCTTGTAAGCATAGTGAAAGTAATGATAATTTTTAAAAATTTTTGTTAACTACTATCATTTGTTCCAAACAATTTTAAACAGCCATCCATCTACTGTCCTTCAGAAAATTCATCTACTTTTTATTACTTTTTGAAATGTCCTTTTATCAATTCCATACAGTTGAGGGTGGGATATGAAAAGAACCTATATATGTAAGAAGTACATTTCTTTTTCTAGATACAAAAAATAAATAGTAGAAAAAATTGTTGTGCCAGCTAACTATTGCTGGACAGATTACAAAAGAAACCCATGAGCAATGGTTATAAGAATTGTGTCCACTCAGAATGGAAGTTCCATGACATGAAGACTCTGTAACTGCCCTGAATCTGGTATCTTTTTGTGGTTATTATTAGGTCTAGATTTTTCTGTGTACAGTCATCCCTTTGTATCCATAGGGGGTTGGTTCCAGGATGCCCCACAGATACCAAAATCCATAGATGCTCTAGTATAGTATTTGCATATAAACTACGCACATTCTCCCGTGTACTTTAAATCATCTCTAGAGTACTTAACAATTCTAGTACTATGTAAGTAGTTGTTACACTGTATTGTTTAGGGAATAATGGCAAGGAAAAAAAGTCTATACATGTTTAGTACAGTTGCAACCATCATAGAGCAGTCCTGACTACACAGTACACATATATCAACAACATAACCTTTTTGTCCAAAATTTCCTATTTACAGTTGTGATACCTGTGGGTGTGGAGGGCCAACTGTATTTATCATAATACTTACACTTTCCTTTTTTCTTTGGAAAATGATTTTCTTTTTGCTACTTGTTTGAAGTGTTTGATTTTTTGCTTTACTCTATCTTTAGTTGTTTCTGCCCTTTCATTGGGTTCCTTATAGAATACATCTGTGTAGGTGTGAGTTAAAGGAGTTGTTATAACAACAAGAAAAAGTATAGAATACTGACAAGAGCACAGGGTGAGGCTGGATACCCGAACTTCGTTCTGAGACCAGGCCCATCACTTACCCTCTCTGGGCCATGGTTCCATACTTTGTGAAATGAGAGGCCTGAACTAAATGACCTGGCATATCTTCTGGCTTTCAATTCAAGTTCTACAAACTCAACCTACAACTTTTTCTTATATTCTTCTCGTTTATTCTTTCAACGGATCAGAAGGTTTATCTGTTTTGTCCTTTGCTCAAACCAAAAAGTATAATTGGGGTATATATATATGTGACTTCATTTTGGGAATAATCGTCTAGACCAGTGTTTCACAACCTTTTTTTTTTTTTTTTTTGCATTATAACCCCGCTTGGGAACCATTTTTCCTACTTGCCTACCCTCATGAATTTTAACAACACAGATATACTATATATCTGTATGTATTGTATGCAAATATGTGCTTTATACATAAAAGGAATAAGATTTTACTGTCCCTAAAGAGCCAGTTTTTGCCTCCATTGAGAGTGCATGTTTTGTGTTATAATGGGACTAGAGGCCCAGTGCACGAAATCTGTGTACGGGTAGGGTCCCTAGGGGCTGCCGGCTACCAACCGGGGTGCCTCCCTTCCCCCAGCTGCCTGCCGCCGCCTCAGACCCTGCCACCTAATCGAGCTCCCAGTCTAGGGGACAATTTGCATATTAGGCTTTTATTACATAGGACTAGAGGCCCAAAGCATGAAATACATGCAAGGAACTCAGCCCTCACAGTCACTACAGCTTGCCTCGGCCCTCACAGCCCTGGCTTCATCCGGAAGGACGTCCGGAAGGTCGTTCGGCTGTCTGATCTAATTAGCATGTTACACTTTTATTATTATAGAGTCCCAGTGCACAAATTCATGCACGGGTGAGGTCCGGCCTGCCCAGCCCCAATCGGATTGGGGCCAGGACTGTGCGGAGGAGACGGCAGGAAGTTGGCTAACTGGCCCACCCCCAAGTGGGGGCGGGGGCAATTGGGGACGGGGCCAACTGTGGGGAGGGGCTGTGGGCAGGCTGGACCCACCCCCGATTGGTGTGGGAGGGGCCAATCGGGGTGGGGCTGGCTTGGGGGAGGGGCTGCGGGCCAATCAGTGTGGTGGGGGCTGATTG
>NW_005354055.1:47741-49027 GCF_000412655.1 Myotis brandtii | reverse complement strand
TTTTTCTTTTTTTATTCTGGGATTTATTTACCTTCTATGGCTGTCACTGGAGCTGAGAGCCGGCTTTAGCTCTGAGGCTCGGCTCCAGCTCTGAGGCCTTGGCTGCTGAAAGCAGGTATCTGGGTTTGTTTGGGTTCTATAATCGAAACTCTGTTGCAACTCCAGCTGGGCGGGCTGGCTGAAAGCATGGGGATTGTTTAGCTTCTATAATTGCAACATAGTTGCTTAGAGTGTAAGCTCAGAGCCCAGCAGCGGCAGGCGGGGAACCTTGGCTTCCTCCTTCACTGGAGCAAGCAAGCCTCTTGTTCGCTTCAGCTGCCTGGCTGACGGCCGCCATCTTGGTTGGCAGTTAATTTGCATATTGCACTGATTAGCCAATGGGAAGTGTGTCGGAGGTACGGTTAATTACCATGTTTGTCTATTATTAGATAGGATTATGAGGTGAGTACTAATGATATTTTGATAATCCTAACATTTCAAAAGAGCTAGGAACTTTTTAAATCCTACCCCAGTATCATATATTGTCAAAAATCACTTTAATTTCAACATTTTTATCATCTTGACTTGAAATTTCATAGTTTATGGTTTATTTTTTATTATTTTATATAACATGAAACTGGGTCTTTTCTAGTTAATCAGAGATGAAAGAGTTAAATAGAACTTTTATTAAAATACTTTATGATCTTTTAAAATGCTTTAGAAAATATTACTTATGACTGATCCAAGACTGAAACTCCTTGATCATACTAATAGAGGAGTAGCTAGAATTTATCTATTTAGTTACTACATCAACTATTTTTAAATGTGTTCTTTAACAGAGTGTATTGCAAATAGGTGACAATTAAGTGATTCTTTACAATAGGTTTTTTATTTTTATAATTAATAGATCCTGAAATATTTACCTACAGACACTTTGCCTAGAGCTATCTTATTTATTTATTTTTTTACTTTAAATCTCATTTATTTTTAACTTTTTCTAAAACATGTGTGAAGACACTTATACTTCCTTTTGACATTTCTTGGGATTTTATTTTATGAAACATTTATTGTTTTTGAACTTACAGAATCAAAAGTACCAAATGTAAATCACTAACTTCTCCTCATGTATCTACTTCCAGAAGTGACATTGAAAATTAAAGTAAAGCAAGCTAGTTATTTCTTTTTTTTAAATTTAATTAAATCTTTATTGTTCAGATTATTACAGTTGTTACTCTTTTTCCCCCCCCAGCTCCCCTCCCCCCAGCTCCCCCCCCACCCCCCCCCCTTCCACCCCCCCCCTCTCCCCC